>NC_081156.1:5295844-5635010 GCF_012432095.1 Onychostoma macrolepis
AAACAAGATCGATGCAAACCCAACTAACATCTTTTGGGTCCCGGAACGTTCTAAAGATGGTCTATTGTTTCAATAATAAAACCTAAATCGAACATTCTTGGAATGTTATATATTGGTTCCACCTCAAAAAATAACCAAATGGGAACCATACATTAGATAAGGGGAATAGCACATATGCCTTTTTTATTTTTAGGCAAGATCGATGCAAACACCACTAACAAATTTTAGTCCTGAAAATGCTATGAGAATGTTTATTTATGGTTCTTAAAATTAAAAAAAAAAAACACACACAGCTCACGTGCCCTTTTTTAAAAATATTTAGGTGACACTGAAAAGAACATTATAATTTTTGAATAAAAAGACATAAAAACTAAAATAAACATAAAAAAAGGGGGATTCTTATATGTCAAGGAAACAGTTCATATATTCTTGTTGTATATGTTTTAAGGCATGATTGATGCAAACAGAACTAAGAAATTTTGGCTCCCAAAACATTCTAAAGATTAAAAAAATAAAACATAAAAAAAACCGTAAGGAACAAGTAAGTCAAGATCAATGTGAACACAACTGACAAATATCAGATCCCAAAACATTCTGGGAATAGTTCTAAAAAATGTTAGATATTGGTTCCACCCCCAAAAATACCAAACAGCAACCATACACTAACATTAGTAAAACATATTGTGGAAAGCATTGTTTTTGCCCTCTTGAGGTGAATAATTAAATAATAACCCATCCATCTGAGCACCCAATCAAATAATAGCTGCCTATTTTAATTGGGATGTGTTTGTGAGATGTAATTGTCTGATGTTTATGTAAACAGTGTACAGTGCACTTATCTTAAATGACCATTTGAGCTATCATTCTATTTGATTGCTTGGTGTTACATGATGGACTGTTTCTTACATGTTGTTATGTAATCCTTACGTAATTGCAAAATCAATTGTGTCAAAGAACAAATCAAAGTAATTAAAGCAGATAGAGAAACAAAGACTTGGCAATTCCAGAAGCTGTTTGTTTTGTAATGAGATGTTGCAGTGTGTCAGAGAATTGTATGGTCATGTTAAATAATTATACAGAGCATTAGTGAGGATCAATAAGTACACATCACATAGCGTGACATTGTGTTGTCCGGAGATTGTTTACACCACAGAGAAAATGATTTCCCTGCAGGCCAGTGAGAGACATCAGCTAACCTGCTTGTGATTGCCATTCCCCCACAGGATATTACTCTAAATCTAACCTCTGCGGGGTCCATGATGGTAGTGTAAACAAATCTCAAACAAATATTTGTGAATAAAAAAGAAAATATGTAGTAAAGTATAAGTATTATACTATGTAAATGCTTTTTGAACTTTCTATTGATCAGTGAATCCACAAAAGGTTATGCTTTCCACAAAAATATTCAACAGCACAACTATTTTCAAAATTGATAATAATAAATATTACTTCAACAGCAAATCAGTATATTAGAATGATTTCTGAAGGATCATGTAACACTGAAGACTGAGGCTGAAAATTACTTTTTAAAATATATTCAAATAGAAAACTTATTTTAATGGCCTTTTTTAAAATTATTATTACGTTTTAGTTATTTTGTCTCCTTCTTACAGTGTAATTATACAGTTAAGTATGGAGTAATATTAATTAACAACATGCACTTACTATAGGGTTAGAGAATTAGTGTTTGGTTTAGGGTTAGTTGCATGTAACATTACATGTACCATTAATATATTTTAAAATGTCATTTATTCCTGTGATGCCAAGCTGAATTTTCAGCATAATTACTCCTCTTCAGTGTTGCATGATCCTTCAGAAATCATTCTGATTTGCTGCTTAAGAAACATTTATTATTTTTATCATCTATGCTGAAAAAAAGTTTGCTTAATATTTTTCTGAAACAGTGATACGTTTTTCTCTTTGTATAAAAGATTCAGCAGCATTTGAAATTGAAATGATTTCAGCATTTATTTGCAACAGAAATCTTGTGTTGCATTATAAACATATTCTTTACTGTAATTTTGATTAAATTAATGCATCCATGTTAAGTATTGCTTCATTAAAATATTAATTTCTTTAAAAACTGACCCTGAAGTTTTGATCTGTAATATAATATACAGTTATGTGAATGACAAAAAGCCAGATTTACATAAACTTGTTTTATTATTGATAGCTTTATTGTGTCTCGGCGCACAATGTTAGTATGTCAAAAATGTGACAACTTTTTTATTTAGCAGCCAAATTATTAGCATCTTTAAAACTGAGCTAAAATATAAATTGGACACATAATCTCTTGGCATATCTTTGTTAAATAGTTTGATGGCATTGGGCTATCACTTTCATATTTGAGTTCATACCATATTTTATACCATGGGTGTCAATAGATACATTCATTAATCCTTATCATGATCGTTACCGTTAATCAATATATCTTGAGGTTCTGGTCAGATGGTCAAAGTCTGGAATTTTTCATGTGTTAAGAGCACATGTGGTAAATAACTCACAGTATTTAGCAGAGATAATTAACCCTCTGGTGCTCCTCATTTGGGAGTCACACTTGTGATCTTCACGGACACCTAAAATGCCCCCTTACTTTTTAACTTTGTATTTTAAGTTGCATTAACTTTGAGTCAATGCCTTTAAAATTACATTTTTGAAGCCTGATTAGTGCCATCTGGTGGGAGTAAAATAAGAAAAACATCTGCAATTCCATGGTTTAGCCCAGTGGTTCCCAAACTGGGGGGCGCGACCCCTAGGGGGGGCGCGGAGTTATGATAAGGGGGGCGCGGCAAGGCTAGTGTACATACAGTCAGCCGAAATTTCAAAAGAGAAAAACGGTCCAATGAGCCGAAAATATCTGCCGCGCCGCCCGGCAGTATTCAGCGCGCACTCTCTCTCTCTCTCTCTAATCACTGCCGTCGTGACACTCCGCTGAATATTCCGCTCTATGAATCTGCGCAAAGCAAAGTCCGCTCAAATAACGCGCCGACAGAAAATTTCTATGTATACTTGTTCCTTTTTGCAATAGCGCTATTGTGATAGCATGCTGTAGTACAGCTGTACTGCACTACGGTGGTAAAATGACGCCCCCCTCTCGTGACGCTATGCTCTGCTCACGTGCTCTGATAATAATAGCTTTGTAGGACTATAAAAGTTAATCCGATTCTGTTTCATAGAACTGAATAAAAATAATATATTGATTGATATTCAATATTGATAGGCTATATTTTCTGTCCAATTTTATTGTTACTTTCAATAAACGTGGTTATTTTATTGGCTTGTGATTTTTAAATTCAGTATCATTAAAATTGGGTTAAATTAAAAAGTCTTACAAAAATGACTTAATATTATTTAATAAAATAATAAATTATTATTATAAAGCAGTTTCGGTTTCGGCCAATAATGTTCTTTTCGGTGCATCCCTAGATTTTTTATGTAAAAGTTTTCAGGGTGATACAAGACCCCACTGTGAAATTATCTGGGTAATTATGGCTTCTTGCCACATATGTAAATAAATGAGCAGAAAATATGAATTTCATCATATTTTATTACCTCAAGACGACTCGCAGTACCCGCTGCAGCGGTCTGTTATCAGTTCTAGCGGTTGTTGTCGTTAAATAACAGACCACTAGATGGTGCAATTGATTAATCATAAATGAGAATTGCCGTTAGACGAATAAAATTATGAATGAATGACGCATAGTAGTTCTGCTCTAACCATGGACAAGTTTTTGAAAAGACAACAAGTGCCGGGTAAACGTAAAGTAGATGATGAATCTACTTCAAACATCACGGGCTTCATTTATAAAGCGTGCGTTTGCTCAGATTTGATCGTAGAGTGTGCGTGCGCTTAAATCACGCCAGCGCTCATATTTATAAAGACGGTGACGTGGAAAAGTGCTTAGCGTCACGTCAGGGTCCGAGCAGACTTCATTTTTTTTTATTCTGCAAAAGGGGGGCCCGGCAGAAAAAGTTTGGGAACCACTGGTTTAGCCTATAGATTCCAATATAGCTCTATATAAAAGCCTATAAATTCTCTAATTGGTTTTTTTATGTGTGTGCGTCTGTTTTGCACTCTTGATGTTTTAAAGTGTAACCCCTTCCTTGCTGTCCACTTTTTTACTGCATTGTAGTTGAATTATTGCTTTTATTTTACATACTTGCTATGTTACAGTCACACCAGTTCATAGTGTGTGTTTAAGTGTGTGTGTGAGTGGATGTGTTGGTTTTGCACTCTTGATGTTTTAGAGTTTCACCCCGTCATTGCTGTGTACTTTTTTCTGTATTGTGGCAGATTTGTAGATTGTACACACAAAAGTTCTCAGAATTTTTGTGTTTTTGTCGATTTCCCATTCATTTCCTATAGTCGGTCATTTTTGACCGAAGACCACAAGTGTGACTATTTATTTTTTATTTTTATTTAGCCTGCTTGAATCATGCCCTCAATTTTTTTGTGTGTTCACATTCCAAATGCCATAAAAGTCACCAAGTTTCGTACCATACCGATGAAGCTGTGATTTAAAAAAATTAAAAACAGAAAATCTTTTGGTCAAAAGTGACCGAAGAGCACCAGAGGTTAAGTAAATAATTGACTACAGCCAAAACACTAAGCTTCCCAAAAGACAGTTATACAAAATAACAGATCTGTGCCTCATTGTAACAATATCCAGTTTCATCCTGGAATCCATTTAACGGGCTAATCATTTTCTCCATGCTGGATATGGACATCCTTGAGTAATTCATACTGTGATGATCAGTGACCCATGTTGACTTCATAATTGTTCTCTTAAGTCTTGACATGTCATCACATGTTATTTGAGGCTATGAAAGCCATGTTGCTATAGTTACAGACAGCACGCTACATGACAAACCTGTAGTGTTGTTTTGGTACGATGTTTTAATCGCGCAGGGTTCAGTGAAACTTGCAGCCCATTAGGAATTCTCAAAGTACCGAACCAATTGTATTGTCACACTCATTTAACGCTAGTAATTGCTTTAGAAATTAAAAACCCTGCTTCTCATAGCTTGACTGGATTTGGAATGGTTGGCAGAACAAAAATGAATAGATCCTACTGAAGAAGTCACAAGTCTGTGAGAATCTACATCGGTACTTTTTGCTCTCAATACATAAACTTTTATGCCAGGACTGCTTATTTTATTGATCAAGTACACAGTAACGTGTGTTTTTGGTGGGACAGGAACATCATTGTGGGTACAGCATGAGGTTATAACCAAGCACTGGTTCTGGTAATAAGATTGTGGAGCTGGTGAGCACCATGGAGTCTTTGTTTCTGCTCAAATAACATATTGTGTCTGACTCAGTACACAATACACGCCTGTTTGTCAGGAATAAGGACGCAAGAAGTGCATTTTTGGTATTTAGCTATTTATTTTCTAAAATGAATACGGCTGTACTGCTAAAAGTGAAATCCAAAAATTACAAACTACAGGTTATTTATGTTTTGTTAACAGTATTGTCCCCCACAGACCAGTTTTTAAATATTTGGGAATCATCCATATTTGCGCTTGTTCACATACGTCTCAAAACACTTAAATCACTTTCAGTCAATCAGACATATTTAATAAAGTTGTCACACTCTTCTTCTGGAACAATCATTTTATTAGCAAATTATCCCAACACTCACTGGTGCATCCAGGTCACACTTTTGTGTGTTTTTAGATTTGTCAATGTGAACGAGCAACTTTTGGAAAAAGCTTAAAAGTGATAATGTGGATGGTGAGCATTTTGAAAAAACAAGTAGTTTGTGATGTTTCGATTTCACTATTAGCAGTACAATTGTGTGTTTAAACAATGTACTAAAAGCTGAAAAGTTCTCCTTTGTGAATTTGAAAAGTTTCACGTACAGATGTTGTCAAAATAATCCCCGTTCACACGGATCTGTGAAAATGAGTAACAATGCTGTATTATGCATGCCAGGCCAGTAGTTGGCGATGTCAAATAGTAAAGAAACACTACTGCGCTCACAAAGACTGAACATGTAATTTGCATGCACATGTTGTCACTGTTTTCACAAATTTGCATTTTTCTAGTTTACCCAGCGACGTTAATGGTATCATTTTCAAAAATGTGCTTTGAAACCTGTTTAAAAAAGGCCCCACAAAACGCCGTTGTCATGTAACTGAATGACCAAAACGCATAAATATGCTTCTGAACTGAAAACGGTCTCTTGTAAACCATGTATAGTTTGTGTAACGCACCAATCTTCATCTTTTGCCATAGGAAAACAATTTGCAAGTAAATATTCTGTCATCTTTGCAGGAGTTTAGTATGAAGATTAACATTTATAATTAGCAACATTATAAGTGAATAGCAGGCAAAATGTAGTTACAACCATAGTTATATATGGGCACAATATGCATCAGAATTTTCTCAGTACATGGTACATCATGAAAATGGCATGTCAGTGTGGACGGATGGCCAAAAAGTAGAGAAAAATATGTTTTCAAATGTATTCAATCAATGTGGATGTAGATTTTATGTTCAGTGTTGTATTTAACTAGGTGGTAGCTGGAGAAATATGGATATTACACTGTAAAATATAGATAATCTCATCCCAATTTACCTGTCCAGACCTTTCCCCTGACATGATTACAGTTCATAGCTGCTGTTAGAAACTAGACGTAAAATAAATTTCAGCCTAATCACTCTATGTTCTGTTGCAATTTTGCATAAACCGATCTTTTATTTTAGGAAAAGGTGTCCAACAGATTGCGTAACCCCACCAAATTAGAGAAAGATAAGAAGGAAAAAAAACAGAAATGAGAAAGTGTGGAGCTGAAATGTAAATTGGCTAATCAAGGTTCTGCTCAAGAGGCAATGCAATCATTTTTCACCTCGCACATAAAAACTGCATGGACGTGAGGTTGAATCCATCAAGACCTCATTATTTATCTCCCCCGACCTTAAATTTCAAGGTGTAATTTATTTGTGTGCAAAGGCAAATAAAAGGCAAACAGTTCTATCATGAATTTAGGCTGTTTGTACTTTCAAACCTGGAATTTTTCCATTTTAAAAGGTAATGATGCACATGAAAGTGTAGAAAACCATGCCAGTTTACTTGTGAAAGGCTTGGTCAACCACTCAGTATAATGTAATATAACCGGATTGTAACCATTTGGGGAATTCTTTATACGTGTACTTGGTATTAGACAAGTGGTTCTCAATCGGGGGCTGAGTAAACTTCAAAATGACTTAAAGTAAGACAAAATAAAACTTTCAGTTCCCCCCCTGAACAACTGTCTTTGAAAAAACAGGGTTCCTACAGTTTTGGAAAAGCTGGATGTACTATATAAGGTAGCCTAATTTTTAAAGTGAGATCTCTAGACCTGATAACCTTTTGGGAATTACTAAAATCTTAAAACTCCATGGGCCTTTTTATAAGTTTCCTAATGCAAGCTTGCGAACCAAAGCTTTAGACACTTGAAGACAACATAAGGAAAGGAGACGTGTCAGAACGTTTAACAACAGTTAATTCATTCCTTGAGTATGATAGAGTGGAACAGTCGGACCGGAATTAAAAATCCATTTCATTTTCTTCATATAGGAAATAATTTTAATAATAACTTACAATCCATAAAAGGCAGACCTACTGTGCTTTTGTTGAAGCCATTGGCCCTAATTTTTTTTTAAATAATCATGTTTAACAGTGGAATTATTGGTGGAAAAACTACACTACCCATGATTCTGCTTATAAATCAGATCAGGAAAATCAGATAAATGCAACAAGCAAATCTTTAGTGCCCATGAAGCACTGTAAATGATGTAATCTCCCTACATTCTGAAACTACTTAAATATTTGTATATAACAAATATTTCATATAATATCTCGATATATATTCAACATGTTTCTTTTGTACTAATTTGTTTGAATATGTAGTTCTTTCCCTCATTAAAGCCGTAAAGTCTTGTACCTTTATCTTTTTACCTGTTCTATAAAATCAGTATCACACAATTGTACTGCCTTTTTTACTCCAATAACTTCTCATGATAAACGACCCAAAGTGCCATTGCTAAGACACTTTCAAATTAGTAATGGAGGCTTAGACTCATCTTTTGAACTAGCAACGGCAAGTCTTTGGGACACTCCTTAGTTTCTCCTTGTTGTTTATTTACATACTTGCAGGAGTGTGTTGCTGTGCTTTTTCTCATGTGTGATTGCTTTAATAAGTCTTATCTTAGGAGTTGCTTCAAACCTATCATCTTTCCTTGTTATTTTACATGTGGTCATAAATCAGTGGGGTTGCGACTAAAAATAAGTCAGCTCATTTCTGATAGCATGACAGCAGGGAAAAAGCTATGCCAAATCCACATAGTCAAATCCAACTTACCCAGTAATTGTGTATAGATAAGACAGCAAAGTAAATAGACTTATCAACTTTCAAAAGGGAGTAGAAAACATTCCCTATCGTTTTTTTATTGACGTCAAATGTTTTGCATCCAATCAAACTCTATGGAGTTCAGATTCTCTTGGCAGAAGCTACTAATATAAATATTTGCTTCAGTGTTTATTCGTGTGTTAGGCTGGTGGATTACACTTCTGTTGTGTTTATACATTTACAAAATTGTTTTTTCATTTGCAAACATCTTACCATATGAAACACCATCCTTACATTAAGTTAAAACTGAACAAGACATCTTTTTAAAATGATGAATGTATGGACCAAAATTCATGTTTTTTGAAGCATGCAGGGAAACTTACAGTATACCAAAAGAAGTAATTCCATGCCTTAGTTGGTTAAAAACCGATGCTTGGAGAAAGTTGAGTGTTTCAGCTGGACGGGGATCTGTAAGGCTGGGGACAGAGCCATCTGCTGTGGCTCAGGAACACAAAGCCATGCAGCGATCCAGTCAGACTTCTGATCTCAGTGCCAATGAAACATTGTTGTGGCACTGTTTGAAAACTGTGATTCACTGTCATCATCTGACCAACCTCAACAAGCTTGAAAAAACCTGTTACAAAGAATAGGCTGACATTATTAACAAACTGTATATGTAATGATGGCAGTTAACCATAAAATCTTAATGTAACAAATTGCTCTCAGCAATATTAGTCTATTTTTTTTCTATCATAAAATCAAAGCAAAACAAGTTGGCAAGTCTTTGAATATATTATAAGGCACTATACAGTAATTATACTGTATATTATACAATAAAAAATACATTAAAAGGCAAGAAAGATTCCAACTGACTGTTGGGTTGTATACTCCACTGTGGGCTCCAAAATTGAAATGTAGTTTTTGTTCTTTATATTTACAACATATAATGTAGTTAAGCAATATCACACAAGTGCTGTTTTTCCTAAATATCAGCACAATCAAAAATGTAACATTGATTCAACTATTTTTAACAAACTGGTTAAGTGAATGATTCAATGTAAAGAAATTTAAAGTGACCAATACCCTACAGATTGTTGGACTAAACAGACACATGTAAATTATGATATTTTATTTTTTCAAAACCGCATACACCCCATTTAACACAGAGCAAAAAAAAAAAAAAAAACGTTTTCCTCCATACTTGTAATAACGTTAGGCAAGATAGACTAGCTAAATTATGCTAACTAACTACAACTGACTAGCTAGCTTAAATTTGAGTTAAGGTTGACTAGCCTAGCTAGCTAAGATAAACCAAAGGTCATTGAAAATAGTTTAATATTAAGTGGCTAAATGAACTAGCTAGTTAAAAATAAACTGTCCCTTGTTGTATTGTACACATAGCCACATATCCAGAAACTACAAAACATTTGCACATACAGAAAAAAAAAATGCTTTTAAAACATTAAAAAAGACATTTGAAATGCAATTTCTAAAATGTGTAATTTAATTTTAAAACATACTTGGCAGGTACAATAATCTATTTATTTTTCCCTTAGTGACAGAATTACCCAATGTGTGATTTTATGTTTGTTGTCAGATTACAGTTACATATTTGATTAATGTTACATTGTTTACACGTTTCTCTGAGATTTTTTTTAAAACAGTTAAACAAATTCATAGGTGGGTCTGTTTGCATTTGTGCAACAGTAAAGAACTTAAAATAGAATAAATACCCATTTGTAATCAACAAAGCATTCTACACTCTGTTCTGTTGATTATAATGGGTGCTATTATCCTGAGGTGTTGAATCGAGCTGCTCACTTACAGTACATGGTTCAAACTGTGCCAAGCACTAAAGAACTTTTCACCGATGTAAGATTGACAAGCAATTTACTGAAACATGAGGACAGGTGCATCTCAGGTGCACACACACATTACACACACATGAACAAGATGTTTGGTGTCAATGTAAAAATGTTGAACGCTCAAAATGTGTGTATTTTCCATTTAGTTTCCCATGTCCATTCCACACCATCTCTGTGCATTTTAATAAAGAATTATTGAGAATTCAATTGCCTCAAGCTCTAACTGTTAATATATAATAAACTCTTTACCCACTAGTGTCCGGATCGGATTCAGAGCGATAATCAAAATTTAGATGAAACAGATCGCTTCCATCAAACCCCCAAAAACTTGCACAGTCTTATACCACTTCCTGGGTCAAAATTTCATTCGATAGCGTTAGGCTTTGTTGATTTATGCTGTTTAATGTTCGATGACTGCATTATTTTACGTATGCATCTGCTTACATATGTTGCTTCTTCTTCATCATGTTTTGATCCAGAGATTCAGTACTCTTTCAGAAGATGTGTAATAGTGCCCCCTACTGTATAACAATGAATAATGTCATTGGTGGGGAAAGGGTTAATCATCATCAATCTATATATTTTGCACTATAAAGTTGAGGTATCTGCTGTTTCCAAAAGTTTGATATTTATTTATATATATTTTTAATCTAAACAAACTTGCAATATCAACAAAACTGTGAATTTTCACATTTTTGAATGAAAAGTCAATGTAAAACACAGTATGACATTATAGAGCTAAGATCGTATATCCAGTTGTTTATAATTTGGTGTTTCTTTGGTTTACTGTCTTCATTCTGTTACTGAAATACAAAAAAATGAACATCAAAACTGAGACAATTGTGACTTTTAATTTGTAAATTGGCCCAGTGGAGGGTTTGATGAAAAATTATGCTAATGGTTTTTTTTCGCTCTGGTTACAGTTCACAGCTGAAGTTCATTTGTATGCCGGCGGAGAATCCCAAGAGACAGAAGAACCTTCTGAGCTTGAGCTGTCAGCAGAGATCATGAGGAAGAGCCGGAGCGTCTTGGCAGTGACACCTAGTGATGTGAGACATTTTACTGTTGTGTTTCAACATGAATAGATGATAATGCTATGCAGTGATTTTTTTATTTTATTCTGCCCTCAATACACACAGAGGTCCATGCCATTTAGATGTTTAAAAAAATCGCTTTTTGTTTTTCTCCTAGTTTGCCCTTTATATGTTTCACACCAATGAAGCAGCCAGGGTTTCTCTGAAATATTATATTCTTCGATTTCTAGAGAAAGAGCTAAAACAATCAACAAGCGCTAGGCTAGCGTGTCTACAAGAACATAAACAACCAATTAACCACAAACCCACATACGCACACACATAATATTAATAGCTATTTATGAGGGACGTGGGAAAAGATGGCAGGCACCATAAAACCTCGACAGAGGAAAGAAGGACAGAACAGAATTGAAAAAAAGGGCAGTCATTCATTTGTCTTCTTGATGTTTTTAATTACCTGAACTCGGTTGATTGTAACCAAATTAAAGCTTAACATTTTACAGTCTTTGAAGTCAAATTTACATAATAGGCCCTATTCATTAAACTTTTCTGTTTAAAGGTGAAGTGTGACAATTTTCCCCCCTAAATATTTATTCTCAGTTAGGATTAGGGTAAGTCAGCATAGAAACAAAGAAATGCCATTTACCCATTTTACTTCCAAAAAGTGAGGTGAACTTGATTTTGTTCATTGGAAAGTGATTGGATTATGAAAATTGACTCTATGACCGGTGGTTGTAGTGTAAGGCTTAAAAAGTTATAGTGCTTTGTGATGTTGGATTGCCGTGTCAAGTGATACACATCACAAAATAATAATTACTAGGATTGTCACTATACCAAATTGTTATGAATTGATCAAAACCTCACAGGTTTCATAACAGACCTTAGTCAGGGTGGATGTCACATTGAATTTAATGCGGCTAAAAACAAGGCTATGCTGGATAGACTTAAGGTCATTGCACACTGAGTCCGAACTTTTCGTCCGAAATTTTTGCACGTTAAAAAATAAATACGACCTCATGTTGTGTCAATCGCGTTTACACATTGCCTCCAAAACTTTCCTCCGTCATAAAAAATTCGGATCAGGTTCGATTAGCAAGCATTTTGATAGGAAAGGATGACAAATAGGAAAAAACCCCGGAAAAAAACGCAAACGAAAATTTCGGACTCAGTGTGCAAGGACCTTTAGTCTTTACAATGGCACATACTGTATAAAAGTCCTAGCTCGTGTCATTTTCACAAAAATGTTTTATAGAGTTGTTGTCTACTGAAAGACGTTTCGTTATTAAAAAACAATCAGGGGCGGACTGGCCAGCTGGCATATAGGCGTTTTTCTGGTGGGCCGACACACTTTGGGGCTGATACTTTGGCCCATCATGCAGGGACAGCGATGCATTGGTTTGTCTTCTGTATTGACAGCGTAAACCCAACTGCAATGCGCCATAGACAAAATGCTATATTGCAGCTGTTCCATAAGTGCCACCTACTGGCAGAGAGTTCATTTGCATTTTTAGCATAATTTCACAAAGCTAAAGTCAGACCATTCTGTTTGCTTTAAATCTTGTAATTGTACAATCTAATTTAAATAAAAATGACTGCTCGTGCTACATGCATGTAGCATTTTTGTTTGGACTGTGATTAAAATGCAGTGGTTGCCTCTAATTTCAAATGGCTACAGATTATTATTAATAATTTTTTCACTTTAGCCTGTAATAGAGCAAATAAACAGTTTGTTCATGTAGCGTACTCTTTCATTCTTTCTTGTCACAGCCTCGTTTTCATTCCTGTCAGAAATTAAATATGGTGCTACCATGACTAGGGTCTATTCTCAATGTCACCAAATAACAAATTAATAACTCAAACAAATTAACAAATTAATAATCAGAAACAAATTATACAACTAGTATGTCCAACCTTAACCAGATGCATGCAGTACATTTATGTTAAGCCGTATGTACTACGTATATAGCAAATCTCTTGATAGAGAAAACTGATTGATAGTTATATTGTCAAAAATTGTAAAATATATCATCGTTCAGCGATATTTAAAAAGTAATAGAGAGAGAGTGCACATCCTACCATACATACAGTGTACTCGCAGAAAGCAATAAATGCTATATAGCAAATCTTGGCTGCATGATTGTCATCACAAAATGTAAACTGTATTTTTGAACAACCTGTATATATAAAACTGAATAAAAATTATATCCAACTTTACCCAGATAGATACAGTATCTTATGTGATGCTACTATATCTCAAATTGCAACTTGCTAACTTTTGATTTTGTAGCAAAAAGGAACTGTTATTGCTCATCTCTTTATACACTCTCAGGAATAAAGGTACAAAAGCTGTCACTGGGGCGGGACCTTTTCCAAAGGTACACTTTTGTATCTATTAGGTTCAAATATGTACACTTTAAGTACTAATAAGTACCTTTAAGGTACCAAAATGGACACTTTAGGTACAAACATTTTGAAAAGGTACCGCCCCAGTGACAGCTTTTGTACCTTTATTTCTGAGAGTGTATAGTTATATAGTTATATATATATATATATATATATATATATATATATATATATATATATATATATATATATATATATATATATATATATAAACAATATAGCAAATCTCAACTGATTGATTGCTTGTATTGTCGCAAAATTTAAATCATATTATTGTCTGGCTCTAATCTGCTAAATGCGACTATATGGTATGAAGATATTATAATCATTAACATCATGATTTCTTTAAAGCTGCTTTGAAGCAATGTGTATTATGAAAGGAGCTATACAAAAACAAACAGAAAGTAAGACTAGGACTAGGTACATTCATTTAAGTAAATCTGGTCAGTTTTCATTTTGTGTTGAATTTACTGTGCAGAGACAGCTATATATTGATTTCTCAGAAGAGTGAAAACACTGTCGCTTAGTGACGCTTTCAAGACATTGCTCTGTTTGTTTAAACAACCTGAAACTTATTTCTCAACCAGTGGCATGCTTTTGACACGGAACGACCGGTTTGTCTGAATAATGGCTTTAGTTGGGCGGAAGCGGCAGTGAAAGTGTTTGGGTAAACGATCATTATTTCTCCATCTGGTGCATTAGTCACGCAGAAATTACACACATGACCTTTAAAGAAAGGTACACTCTGTATTTTCCTAACTTATGTTATGCTGGCCGATATATTTTTTTGTCTTTGAAAAGTAATAAAGAGATATGACATTATTTCTTCATTATTAGTTCTCACCTTTCTTCACCAGCACTCAATGAATGCTTGACACTCACCTCTCCTGCGTATGATTAACAGCCACCTCTGAATCCCTGCTCGGTCTGTGGCAGCAGCCCTCTATAACCCTCTTCATTGAAATCCTTCTCCAGAACAAGTGCATCTGATTACTTACTGAGACTTTCTCAGCCAGGAGTTTGAGTTTTTCTGCCACTCAGATGTGGATGTAGAAAGACTGCAAACCCTTTTTTAAACAGATGCTGTTCAGTTATTTCACAAAGAAATGGAAAGTAATACATTGAATTAAACATGAAATTTTGAAGTAGAAAGGCTGAAATAGTATTTTTTGTACAGGGTACTTCTTCAATAATCATTGTTTTATTTGCAACTTTGAAAAATCATTTGCATAGTGTAGATTTTCACTCTTTTGATTGAGAAATTGAGTGGTGCTTGCCTGTGCATAAGTTGCTGTACTAGGACAATGTGGATGGTTTTTATCACATTGTTATGCGGTTGCTAGGCTGGTTGCTTATTAGTTCAAGCCAATAAAGTGTCAAAGGTATATGCTGTGAAGCTTTGTGATGCTGAAATGTTACAGAGTTGTTGTCAGAGTAAGTGTAGAAAATGTTTATGATTTATACAGAAAAAGACAAAAAATGCTACAACAAATGGCTGTTAATTGGTTAACTCTAAATTACCTTAACATATAGCTACAGTGCCAAATTTTACTGTAAAATACTGTCAAATGTGTATAGTTTAAAAAAATATATGAATTACCATAATTTAGGTGAAAAAGAGTAAAAGCATGACACGTCATATATGCTTTTTCCCATTTTTGTTATCTGCATTGTGTGTTAATGTTTATTGAATTATTTTAGTGTCATGTGTGTTACTCTTGGCCATTTTTTCAGAACTTATGCTGAACTCTGATTCTTCATGTGAATTTCTACTGTACTACCTATATTTTGATGGTAGTTATCAGTACATTTTAACATACAAAGTAGATTTGGGTAGTTTAAGTATATTGGTACAGTAAATTAAGTCAAGTCACATTTATTTCTATAGCGCTTTATTCAATACAGACTGTTTCAAAGCAGCTTTACATGTAATAAACAGGAAAATAACAGTATTAGTGTTGCAGAATTCATCAATTATGAAGCTAATATAATTTTGGCTGTAAAGCAGCTCTTTAGAAGATAATGGTGTCATTATTCAGCTCAATTTAATTCAATGTTGATTAATTTCGTTCAATAACAGTGTCACTGTTACAAAGTTCATCAGTTATGAAACAAACTCAATGCAACTATAAAGCAGAAGAGAAGTTAATAGTGTCATTATTCAGCTCAAATCTGTTTAGTGTTGATTCAATTCCTTTTAATAGCAGTCATAAATTATATATTATAAATTTTCAGTTTCAACTTATAAGTTGTGAAATATACAGATACCAATATGCCATCCTGTAATACTTGATACATTGTCACCATATTTTTGGGGGTTACTGTAAATTTAAAAGGAAATTCAATATTTAAATATTTGTGCAATTTGAACTCTTGCACTCTGTATTTGGTTTCAGCATCTGAGACAAAAATAAAAATGGTCAACTGATATGAGTCCATATTATTTGTTAACAGCCAGAGTGGGCATTTTTGCAGATGGACGAATAGGTCGCATGTCCGCCGCGAGCTGTATTTGTCCAGTCAATGCTATTGACATTGTAAATATGCAGAAATAGGACAGCAGTCCAGTGTACAGTGTGGAACAATTTCAAGTGTGAATAGCCCATGTGATGTTCTGATTGAAATGCACCAGTGACAATAATATCTACAGCTGCTTATGCAATGCATGTTTCATAGAACAAACAATTATTGGTCAGTTTCTCATTTGACAGATATTAAAACATTTGTAGGCTGGTTTTAGTGCTGTGAATGTGAGGCTGTGACTCTCATTGACTCAGAGGCATATGACTGCAGGAAGGCAGGGGAACATAGAGGACATGCAGTCCATCTGTTCCTCTAAGCTACAGGAGAGAGTATGTTTGTCTGATGCTCATGATCTCTTTGGGCTTTATTGATTTGGGCATTAGCGTTTTCCCAAACTGCAGGGCTTAAAATAACACCATTATTCCACTCTTAATGGGCAGGCACATTTTTTCCTACTTCAAATATTTGAAGTGGATTTTGTGAGGTCCAAAGGAAGCCAAGCATTGGTTTTCCAGTCATATCCAAACCCCTCAAGACCCCATCCTCCCCTTGCTGTGCTCTGGCCGTACGTGTTTACTGACAAGCCTTGTAGCTTAACCCTCAATCATACTCATTCTTAAAGGAGTCGGAGTGGTTGCCATGGTTACCGATCCTCCCAGCGATCGGCCGGTCTCTGGGCATACATCCATGTATATCTTTATGTCTCTTTTATGTATTTGTTTACTTATTTATTTACTGGATCAATGCCTATGGACAGCCTTATCCTTCTTCACCATGTTTCCCTCAATTCAGTCAATGAAAATATCTCATTTCTTGTTTTTCTCATTCAATGCAGAGCATAGCAGCCTTCAGGGCTTTAATGCTGTCTGAGCTGAGGAGGCGTCGCTTGTATTGCAATGGCTGTAACTTCTGTAAAGCGTGACATGATTATTAGATGATACTTCATAGGCTTCTCATGGGATTCCCCTTTCCTTTCATTTAATTTCCCCTCCATTAATTGACTGGGCCTTCTAATCCACATGAAGCCATTTTTACCTATGACCTTCCACTGTTGCCCAGTAAAAAACATTTCGTTTCAATGCTTTAAATTTCACTGTACAACAGATTGTTCAAGATAGACCCCTATATTATATTATATTATATTATATTATATTATATTATATTATATTATATTATATTATATATTATATTATATTATATTATATTATATTATATTATATTATATTATATTATATTATATTAATGTTTCCTATTGTAGGACCATACATTTTTGTTTCATTGTGACATTATTCACATGGCAATTCATGTAAATCATTAAATAAAAAATACTGTAAACTAAAACATAAATTAATCAAATCCAGACGCATTACAGTAATGAGAATTTTGAATGAAAATGACCCTTAATGATCCTGTAATAGAGTTTTCTTCTTGTAAAATCAAATTTTTTCATTTGTTTCCTCTGGCTTTGGGATGAAATATGACCCAGACTTGTTCTAGACAGGTTTCATGAGATTCACCCAATTACTGCCGTTGCTTTCTGATACGGCTTTCCATCAAAGTGTCAATACATTTCCCAGAATTATAGCCAGTCCTAAACTCACGTTGATACTCTACCAGTCAAACAGAAGCAGTAACTGTTTTCTCTCTCCCTCCTCAATATCTGGATTCTCATCAGTTAGCTATCCCAATATACACGCCGTGCTCGAGGAATTCCTGGTAACGCTCCTCTCTTCTGGGCAATTTTGATTGAGCTATAAACATATTTCGTGGTGATGAATTGAGTCTTCTGCTATAGGCTGTTAAGAAAGGATGTTGTCCAGCGGCTCCACTGACAGTGATATGCAATCACGCTGAGGGAGCCACTCGTTAAACACGCTGTATCTATAAAGAACTGTCAGGAGATAGAGTCAACATGCTGCAGCAGTAGAAACTGAACAGTGCTCTACATCAGTCACGTAGCGTAAATGAGAGGCTCGCTCCCTAGAGCGCCGTATATCACCCAAAGCTTGATGTGCATGCACTGTACGCTGACATTAATGATGGATTAATTTACACTGATATCATATAATTAATGACAGAATTTTCATTTTTGGATGAACTAACCCTTTCAGTGTCACATGATCCTTCAGAAATCATTCTAATATGCTGATATCTAATATTTAATGATGTACTACCATTCAAAAGTTTGGGGTACGTAAGATTTAAAAAAATATATATATTTGACAAGGATACATTAAATTGAAAGTAAAGGCATTCATAAAAGTTTTCTATTTCAAATAAATGCTGTTGTTTTCAACTTTGTATTCATCAGAGTCAGTTTTCACAAAAATATTAATTAGCAAAAACTGTTTTCATCATGATAATAATAAGAACTATTATTAATATTTGAGCACCAAAAATAATTGATAATAACTGAGCAGCAAATCAGCATATTAGAATGATTTCTGAAGGATCATGTGACACTGAAGACTGGAGTAATGATGCTGAAAATTTAGCTTTCCATCATAGGAATAAATTACATTTTAAAATATGTTAACATAGAAAACAGTCATTTTAAATTGTAATAATATTTCACAATATTACTGTTTTTACTGTATTTTTGATCAAATAAATGCAGCTTTGATGAACATAAGAGACTTATTGGGTTTATCTGAGGAAATAATTTAAAATGGACTTAATTTTATCCATCAGGAATTAATTGGATTGTATATATCAGGTGGTTTTAAGGGAAGGGTAGTTGATCATTCAGAAGCCAAGCACGTTATTAAAATTTGATGAAATATTTTGTTCTTTGGTATGACAAACCCTGATAAATCATTTAAAATTAAGACCTGGAACCTGGATTTGTTATGAAAAGGATCAATTTTGATTTCATATTCACTCAGTTGTAGAGTGTATACGTGAACACACTGCATAATTTTTACAAACATTATTTCATTTGTTTATTCATGTATTAATTGATTGTTCCTGATGAGTTCATTGATTGTACGTGATCATACTGTATGCAGGTGATGATGTATAGTGGACAGCTGCAACATTTCTGCTCTGTTTTTATGCCGTTAGGACAGCAAGGACCTCTCAGCATGTACGTCTTCAGGAGCCACGTTGGGTGTGGATCTCTGGCGAGGCCCCAGACGCCACTCAGGAACCCTTGTGTTGCCGCCGCTGTCATGGAGACAGGCAGAGAGGGCCCGCAGTCCTCATGAAGATCACGTTTCCAGACCCACGTCACTGGGCTTCATTACTCCACCGCGTATAGATATTACACCAGTGCCACCTGATAGGTGAGCTCAGTGTTCAATCTAACAAATACAACACCAGAACATTGTGTCAGCACATAAACGGTCAAAGATTATTCAAGGTTCAACTTTTAAGTGCTTTGTATTTTGTTTGACCAATGAAATCCCAAAATATCACTTCCTGAGTTTCAGAAACAGAATAGATGATTCACTTTTTTGAACCTATAATGATGTCAAATGCTAAATAGTTCTTTTTTAATAAAACTTTGTTTGACACTGCACTAACCGACTGAAGGCCAGTATTACTAAACAAGGCAAAACAGCGCCGAAGGGCGTGGACATTTCTGCGGGTGATTTACTGACAACATGCAAATTAAAGAACACAGACACAACATCTCATTTCCATAATTAACCAACGCAATCTACCAAGCACAACTCAAATTAGCGTAAGGATATGTTCTTCCTTCTACCACCCTCTGTTCTCTGTGGTGCCTCTTCCTAGCAACAATAATTGCAGCCATTTCAAGAGCAAAATAGTTTAAGACATGCTTTTTTGGGGCATTAAATAATGGCGTAAATACCAGTAATTTGACAAGCGCAAATGTTTGTAAATCGCATTGCGGGATATATTTTAATGTCTCCTCCCATAAATTTTACGTCTGAAAGGGAAACTCCTACAAATGCATATTCAATAAGATCAGGTGCAAAAATAATTGTGTCCACACCTTTTCAGCGCTAATTCTTCACTGCACGTCTTTAGTAAATCTTGACAGTACTATTTTTTTTTTATTTTGGCCATACGAGGTTCATAGTAACAATGAAAATGTATGCTTGTTTTGAGCATAGGAACATCTATTCATAATCAACAATTTACAGTAAATCAATTCATTTTCTCATGAAAATAAAATGTGTTTTGAATGACGGATTTCATTTTTGTGGGTTACACATTATTTTGGGGGTCTTGCAGGTCTTAAAAAGTCTTAATTATTCCTTCCATAAATTAAGGACTTAAAAGGCCTTAAATCGGATGAAGGTCGTAAGTTCATATCATAAAGTCATTGCATTAGATGTTGCATGCACTGCAAAAACTGAATATCTTCCTCAGTAATTTTGTTTTGTTTTCCAATACAAATATTTAAACATCCTTTAATCAAGATACATTTACTTGAGATGCAACTGAAAAATATGAATTCTTCTTGCTACAAATATCTGTCAGTGGGGTAAAAAAAAAACAATGAGCACATCTGGTAACTGAATGGTGCCGCAGGTGCAGTTCACAGAGCGGTAGCTATATATTCCACTCGAGGACCGGCTTTTGGTCAGTGGAGCGTTCAAGGTCAGAATGGGAAAAAATGCTGATTTATAAAGGACAAACTGTGATGGCATGGCGCCTTAGAACTCGAGTCTCTGAAACAGTGCGTCTTGTGTGTTGTTCACGGGCCGCTGTAGTGAGTACGTATCATAAGGGGTGCACAGATGGCCAAATGACAAACCGTCGTCCAGCCGTGTGTCACCAGAGGGGAGCAGAGGCTGTCGCACATTGTTAACGGCACATTGAATCACCAGCATCTACAACAGTGGTGATCCCCCATGCTAACTGCACGCCATCACCAACAGCGCATGAAATGAGCACAAGATCATCGAGACTGGACTGTGGATGATTGGAAGAAAAAGTGGCCTGCTCTGATGATTCAAGATTCCTGATGCATCACGTTGATGGCCGAGCATGGATATGTCGATTACCAACAGAGGCTCCTGCGGCACCTCGTCGAATCAATGCCTCACCGTGTGGCCACTGTTTTGTGGGCTAAAGGAGGTCCTACAGGTTATTAGATAAGTGGTCATAATGTAATGGCTCATCGGTGTATATAAATGTATGTATGTCCAGTTCACGTTGTCCCCATTTACACCTGATTTGGTTGAATAGATCAGACGTTGTCTGTCAAGACACACTGCTGTTTACACCAAGTGTATCGCTTAACGCTGCCTCTCCATCCGCACCTGTCTATCTGTATCAGGTTCAGGCTCCATCTAAACTGGGCCAAGTAGAAACTCCAAGAACATTCCAGCAAGGCGACTCTTGGGAGGGGAGGGTGTGCCGGGCAGAGGCCCGACGAGTAGGCAAGAGGGGAGGATAGAGGGGAAAGGGTAGGACTGAAGCAGATAGTGACAGAGAATGAGTGTGAAACAGAGTCCGGCCTACACAGAACCTCAACACACTTATACAGCCAAACCGTGGGATTCAAGGCTTTAACAAACCTGTGCATATGACACTTCCTCATGGATTTAAAACAAGATGCTGACATTTGCCCTGTCAGTCAGAGGATGGAGATCGGTTTGGACACGGGCTGTCAGTCTGATGTGAAAGAGCTCGCAGATGGTGCAAGAAATGCGCCCCAAAACTGGCCAGGCATGTTCAGAAAGCTGGCGGTGAATAAAACAGTCCGCCAACGCAGACGCTTCACAGTGGCTGTGTCTCATACCTGGTAAGACTCAGTGTTTGCAACCTTGTCTGGCTGGATCCTTGCTTTAATTGCTACAATTAAAGCTACACTTTATTTTAAGGTCCAGTTCTCGCTATTAAAAAAATGGCAACACTTTAGTACTTTAGTCTCACTATTAAATTGCTTATTTGCATGGCTATTAATAAAATATTTGCTGTTTATTAGTACTTAATTAGTACTGCATGATCATATTCTACATCACTAAACCTAAACTTAACAACTACCTTACTAACTATTAATAAGCAGCAAATTAGGAGTTTATTGAGGCAAAAGTCATAGTTAATGGTTTTTATGGTAACACTTTATTTTAAGGACCCATTCTCACTGTTAACTAGCATGCATATTACTGGCTGTTTATTAGCACATATTAATGCCTTATTCTGCATGAGCATATTTTAGATCCCTTAATACTACCCCATACCTAAACGTAACACCTACCTTACTAACTATTAAAAAGCAGCAAATTAGGAGTTTATCGAGGCAAAAGTCATAGTTAATATAGTTAACAACAGTGACCACCTGCTTTTCCTGCAGCTTTGGATCTCAGAGAGGAATTACATCATTACATTTGAAGGCAAAACATCATTCACTTTGACTTGAAGCAAAAAGTACAGTATATGAAAATGCTCATCCCATGAATCATTGGGAATAATGTACAATGATGGTATAATAAAAAATATTGACTTTGATTTATTGCTTTATTATTGTTGTGTTTTGAATTTCAGCCTTGTTTTATTCATTTTTATTTTTAAGTTTTTATTCTATACTGTACAGCACTTTGGTCATTTTTAAATGTGCTTTATAAATAAATATTGTATTGTATTGTGTTGACTTACTATTGGCAATAATTAAAAGGTCTAGGAAGAAAAAACTAGGTTGAACTAAGTTGAAAATCAATTAAAAAAAGTTTGAAGGCAGTAAAGAAATTAATACTTTTATTTGGCAAAGGATGCATTAAATTGTTTAAAGGTGACAGTGACAAGATTTATAATGTTAGATTTCAAATAAATACTGTTCTTTTGAACTTTCTATTCATCAAAAATCCTGAATAATAAATGTATGAAAACACAAAAATATGAAGCAGCACAACTGTTAACACTGATAATCAGAAATGTTTCTTCAACTTCAAATCAGTATATTAGAGTGATTTCTGAAGGATCGTGTGACACTGAAGACTGGAGTAATGATGCTGAAAATCCAGCTTTGCATCACAGGAATAAATTACATTTCAAAATATATTACAATAGAAAACAATCATTTTAAATTGTAATAATATTTCAAAGTATTACTATTTTACAGTACTTTTGATCAAATAAATGCAGCCTTGGTGAGCAGAAGAATTCCTTCAGAAGTATTTATCATTGTTTAACAACCTTTATATTATATTAGGCCTGTTTTAGAGATTTAATGAATTATTGTTTAAAAAAGAACCTTAGCAACCATCAACAACACCCCAGCAGCACAGTGGTGAGTTTTTCATGGGCAGGCACTATTCACATTTTCAGAAAACGTACAAAAAAAATCAAAAACCTATTGTGTTCTCAAATTCCCAGTAGAGTTTCTGCCCTCCAAACGCCAGTTATGATGATGCTGCATTTTCACCAGTAACTAGACTCTTGCAAAACCAGCCTATTACCACACACACATGTAAGAGGAGGTGATAGTTGCTAGGCTCTTCTACCAAAGGCTTTGACAGCTTTTTGTACAATTCTGAATGTGTCGTCAGACACCCTTCGCAACCCTCTGGCACAACGCCCAATGTCATTTCCCCCAGTTCCTCTTAACCGTGTCACTCGGTGGCCTGTTTATCTGTCAGCTGAGATGCCTTCTCAGTGTGCTTTCTTTTATAGTTGTTTTGCATTCTTTCTGTTCATTATGTCAACCCAAAACAGACAATGGATTAGTAGACACTTTTTAACATCTAAGCAATAAAATATTAGCACAGATGTTAATAATACATTTTACTTCCCATTTGTTTCATTTTCTCAGAAAACACATTTATTTCCATACTCAGTCATTCAATTGAAAACTGCCAGATATGGCGATAATGTTTACTATCATGTGAAATATTTTGTAAGGCCCACCCAAGTGGTCAAACAATGGAATCCAATGGTCTTTTCGGTAATTCAAATTCAGTTAAAATCTTACGAATTCATTTTATAATGGCTTTAGATTTTGAGCTGCAATGCCAGTTGATAATTGATCATTTATACTTAGAATAATTTTTGAGACATTTGATTACTCTATTGCACTCTTTACTTTTGATTAGTTCATTGCGATTCCAGTGTTGCTCATAGTCTCACGGCGGCCATCTATGTGTCACAAACTAAATGGTCTTGATCATTAGACAGTACTAATTGACTAATGCTATTTAGATGACCAGCCATGCTTGCTCTTCTTTAAAAGTACTTTATTTAGTCCCTATCCACCTATATACACTTGAATCAAAGCAATACTTCCTTATAGTCAGAGGTCATGACCACTACTATAGATATAGCCTAAGCCAACCAATATTACTTTCTCTAATAGTAGCTGTGGTCATGCCATGGTTTCCCTTGTACTGTACACTTAGCTAGAGTAATATAACAATGAACAGAGGTAAGGCTCAGCCTATTTAGGTTGGTTGAGCAACATTCTGTCCTACATGGAAAATCCAGTTTCCCCTTGTTCCCTCTGTGCTACATGGGAATTCCCTTTTTAGCCTTTACAGTCTAATTACACTTGACTAATGCCAAGTTGTTAGGAGCTCTATAATCTCAGTTGCTGGACTTTAGTCTGTTACTTAAGTGCTTTTCCCGTGCATTTCCTTGCTGCTTAACCACCATAGTATGTTATTGTAGAAACTAACTAGCAACGTTAATGATGTCATGTGCAGAAAGTGGAGTAATGACTTCTTCTAATACATTGATTTGAGATCTCCGAGATGCTGCTCTACAAACAGGGTAGCTGACTTCAACACTGATAATAAATCAGCATATTAGAATGATTTCTGAAGGATCATGTGACACTGAAGACTGGAGTAATGATGCTGAAAATTCAGCGCTGCGTCACAGAAAGAAATTATATTTGAAAGTATATTAAAATAGGGAACCGATATTAGAAATTGCAATAATATTTCACAATATTGTGGATTTTTCTGTATTTTTATCAAATTAATACAGCCTTGATGAGCACAAGACTCAAGCAAACAAAACAAATCTTACTGATCCCAAACTGTTGAACGGCATTGCATCTAGTTTTCAACACTGATTAAGACTAAATTGAATCTACAGAATGGTTTCATACTGACTATGTACTGTATGTAATTTATAGAGGAAAATCTGATGGGGTTGACATCATGTATCACGCATGTACAGCTATGAAACGTGTGTGTGTACATATATATTACTCTCCAAATATCCCTGATATGAAAAGACAGAAAATTGTTTTCAGTATTTATTTTTATTGAAGTCAAATTGTCTTTCCCTTTGCTTTCTCACTGATGCAGGCAGATCAATGACCTTCACTTCAAAGCATCAATTTTGACCTGTTCTCCACGATTCCTTTCTTCCCCATCAATCTTTTCATCTCTGTTCAATGTTGTTTTCCATTAGCTCTTGCATTGACTGCAGGACATTCCTCTCAATGGTTTTCTCCATCTCTCTTTTTAACTCTGACATCCTTCTGTCTTTTTTGCCTTCATTCATTGGAGATACACTGACTCAGTCAGGCTTGTGTTTTAGGCCTCTGAGCTTTTCTAGATCAGCTTTGTTCTGCTTCACAAACCATATTTTGGATATCCTGACCCTCCTTTTATTTCGCCCTCTTCGTCTCTCATGACAAAGTTCTTCAGTCTGGTCCACTTTCTAGCTTATTCTCAATACGAACCACCCACTTAGACAGGAGGAAAATGTCAGACCGTTTTGTAAAATGACAACCACAAATTTGTTTCATTTTGACGTCCCATTAATGGGCGGATTTAAACAATATATAAAGAGTATGATTTTGAAAGCAGAAAATCAGTTATTTTCATGTTGCAGACTAACTGTTTCGTTTATGGGGTGGTGTTTAATTCATCTGATCACCGTGTTGTTTTTCTGTGTCCCTCTGTGTAGTTTGGAGGTGGAGAATGGCCCCTCTATCGGCTGTAGTCCACTGGACCTGCAGGCGTCACCGGGCTCTGGTCTGGTCCTTCATCCCAACATGGCCAGTCACGGTCAACGGCGGGAGTCTTTCCTTTACCGCTCGGACAGCGACTACGACCTCTCTCCCAAATCCACCTCTCGCAACTCCTCGCTTGTTGGAGAGCAGCTGTGAGTAAGAACTCAGCACTTTTTTACACCTTTACCGACATTATAATAGACTAATGCTGATACTATAAATCAAACGTGCTCAGTTCTGCTGCAAAATCACAGTTTATTGAAAATAGCAAGCCAAAGGTGAAGTGCTTTTTCAAGTGGATTATCCATGTGTATCCATGCATGCTTTTCATTTAATTTGAGCCAGACCCCAATGTACACACACACATATACACAATGGGCCTCATTCATGAAACATTCGTAAATATAGGAGTAAATTCCCGAAAACTCTCCTGCGGATTCACAAACGCTTCGTAAACTTCCGATTTGATAGTTAAACATGCGTATGTTAATGAATTCCAATCATTCGTAAATAGGGCGCAGGGGCACGCTCATTCACAATTAGCATAGGATAATCCCCGCCTATGAATTACAACTGCGCAAATTGCATGTCCAGGAATCCAGTGGAATATTCTGTTCTACTTTCTCAGGTTTGGCTCCAGTATATTGCATAAATGCATAAAAGACTAATAGACCATATGCCTAACAATAAATATTCATTAACGTGTGTCCACCAAAGCGTTTTTAGCCAACTGAAAAAATGTCAGGCGCTCTTCTGAAAACGGCCAGCTGGCAGTGCTTGAGAACGCTTTGTTGGCACAAATGATAGACGCTTTGGTTGCTATGATTAGGAATATCCACGGCATCTTCATCATCTCATTTTGAAGAATATTACTGAATATAAAAATGCAGTAACCAGTAATATTAACTTCTCTATTGTTGTTCAGTTGTTGTACAAGTAAGATGATTGGTCGATGTAGTATTTGTCCCGCCCCTCCTCCATTGACAAACGATTTACACAAAAATATTTGTTCTGCTCATGTTTCATGAATGAGGCCCAATGTATACACACACACACACACACACACATATATAAATATATATACACACACACACACACACACAGTGGTGTGGTCTAGTTTTTTGAAGAGAGCATACTGTGTTTTTTCCCTCCCTCACCCGTCCCAAAGCGACACGCCATAAGCACCACTCACTAATGTGTACAGTATGCATCTACATTTAACTGACAGCATTCTGAAAGACTGCTTATGTGATATCAACATGTCAATTTATTACAAGCAACACAAGACAGCCAATGACATTTACAGCTGGGGAGACTGGACTGATTTTCTACTGTGTTAACCATCTAACTCAGCCAGTTAAGAGCTACATTTTTCCTGAATGTGGTCCCTGGAGCACAGGTTTTATCAGCTGGCAATTTTCAATGCACATTTAAGAGTGCCTGTTTTTAAATTCCCTAGCCTGACCTTGCATCAAAATGTATTTAAAATAAAAATACAAAATACTGTGTGGAAAAATGTATTTAAATACAAATACAAAATACTGTGTGAGAAAATACAATATTTTGTATTTTGAAAATACACAAAATACATACTTTATCGCTCTGACGTGTCAATAACTCCTGCCCACTAAAAGCTCCACAAATATATTTGCATACCATGACAATATATAAATGATACAGAAAAAGTTCAATTGATTTACACTTTATATCATCGTCAATGTTTATATTGTTTAATATCGCTATAGCAAGCAGTAATGCTTAAAGTTTAGCGAACACATTTGACTAACTAGTTGATAAAACCAAAATCTGACCAAAATAAAAATAAAAATCAAGACTGACTAGTGCTAATTCTATGTTCCTCTTGCTAGAACTCTTTTTTCCTTCATGCTATTGCTAACTAAATGCAAATCTGAATGGTGTTCCATTTTAACCTTAATCAAAAAGTACAAATGACTATGACATCCTTACCTTATGCATCTTATGCTGCCTTCACAGGCTATCCAATATTTTTTATTTATTTTTATTTATTTATTATTTTGTACAACCCAAATTCCGGAAATGTTGGGACATTTTTTTAATTTGAATAAAATGAAAACTAAAAGAATTTGAAATCACATGAGCCAATATTTTATTCACAATAGAACATAGAGAACATAACAAATGTTTAAACTGAGAAATTGTACAGTTTTATGCACTAAATGAGCTCATTTCAAATTTGATGCCTGCTACAGGTCTCAGGATAGTTGGGACGGGGCTATTTTTACCATGGTGTAGCATCTCCTCTTCTTTTCAGAACAGTTTGAAGACGTCTGGGCATCAAGGTTATGAGTTTCAGGAGTTTTGGTGCTGGAATTTGGTCCCATTCTTGCCTGATATAGGTTTCCAGCTGCTGAAGAGTTCGTGGTCGTCTTTGACGTATTTTTTGTTTAATGATGCGCCAAATGTTCTCTATAGGTGAAAGATCTGGACCGCAGGCAGACCAATTCAGCACCTGGACTCTTCTACTACAAAGACATGCTGTTGTATGAGCTGCAGTATGTGGTTTTGCATTGTCCTGCTGAAATACACAAGGCCTTCCCTGAAATAGACGTTGTCTGGAGGGGAGCATATGTTGCTCTAAAACCTTCATAGAACACATTTTCACTTTGAAACAGTCCATTTTAAATGAGCCTTGGCCCACAGGACACGACGGCGCTTCCTTTTTGCATGATAGAGCTTTAGTTGGCATCTGCAGACGGCACGGCGGATTATGTTTACTGACAGTGTTTTCTGGAAGTATTCCTGGGCCCATTTAGTAATGACAAAAATCATGCCGATGAGCTCCATGCATGAACTGTGTTCCGACTTACATGATCCCTACACAGTGTCCATTGCTTCCTACTCCCTGAGCAGGGAAATCCGTTGAAGTTTACTTCACTTCGGAACATTCATTCACATATTTGCGCTACGACACCACCTGCAGCGTCTTCACACACAGACGAAATTTACTAGAGTGTGACATAAATGCATCTGTAAATAAATAAAATTTAAATTCACATCTCGTACACTTTAATGACCTTTAAATGAAACATATACGCTCGCTTCAAACTGGAATCATGGCGGAATATCCTGTGATGTCCACTTCGCAGGACACTTACGTTCGAATAGAACAATCATCTAAAGCGATAAGAGATACACACAAAATGTGCAGAGCGGGGGGAGTGAGGACTGGAATTGAGAACCGCTGTGCTATGCACTGTAGGTGATGAGATTTGCAAAGCCTTTGCAATTTGACGTTGAGGAACGTTGTTTTTAAAGTATTCCACAATCTTTTTACGCACTCTTTCACAGATTGAAGAGCCTCTGCCCATCTTTACTTCTGAGAGACTCTGCCTCTCTAAGACATCCCTTTTATAGCTAATCATGTTACCGACCTGATGTAAATTAATTTAATTAGTTGCTAGATGTTCTCCCAGCTGAATCTTTTAAAAATGTCTTGCTTTTTCAGCCCTTTATTGCCCTCGTGCCAACTTTTTTGAGACCTGTAGCAGGCATCAAATTTGAAATGAGCTCATTTCGTGGATAAAAGAGTAGAATTTCTCCGTTTAAACATTTGTTATGTTATCTATGTTCTATTGTGAATAAAATATTGGCTCATGTGATTTGAAAGTCTTTTAGTTTTCATTTTATTCAAATTTAAAAAACGTCTAAACATTTCCGGAATTCGGGTTGTATATATGACTTTTCTAGCTGGAAATTGGACATGAATGCTGTTGTCATTTTTTCTGCTTTCTACTATAAGTTTTATACCCAAGTTTCTGAGTTGTGCAGGCCATAAACTTTAAACATGGTGGAGGGGAAAACAGTTGCTGCTGGGACAGGTATGCTTTTTTCCCCCACAAATGCAAGATCACCTTGTTTTAATGTTAAAGTCATGCACATAGTAATGCAATAACCATTTCAAGCATTTTGTATGTTTTATACACAGCAAAACAGCATGTATTTGACTGAAAATCCAGAATCATCAATAAGCTAACTATAAAGATGGCACTGTGAATGTTTATATAGTTGTCAACAAATGTGATGCTACATTTTAATCAAAATTAAATATCTTGAATATCTATGATTTTGGCTTCAATAAGATATTCCCAGGAAACCTGGCATCCTCCACGATTCTTATTCAGTTCAACAGTAAAGCACTTGAATTCGACAAGCTTGTAATCAGGACTTCTGAAATTGGAAGTAGGAAATTTTGATAGCACACAAAGGCAGTATTATTCCTTATTTGCTTACAGGAATCCAGAAAATTTCATTACCCAATTCCAGATGGAGTCATACAGCTGCAGCTCACATGAATGACAGTGGCATGTCTGAACTAGTTGATACAGGAAATCAGCAGTCTAATAAAGAGGTTGATTGGCAAAAAGTATTTTATGTATTTTGAAAATACAGAAATACTAAGATTAAATGTATTTAAATACAAAATATATTAGATTTTTGCGGGGCCCCGGTGCAGGTTGTACCTGTGGGCCCTGTTTTAAATAGTTTAATACATGTTTGTTCTATATATTTATCTGTGCTATTTACACAATGTTTACGTTTTTTCAAGTTTGTAGGTGTCCAGGTACAGAAACCGAATAATCAAATATAAAATAGCATTGCATAGTCTTCACTGTATAAATTAAATATAGATTCATTCTTGTTAAACTATAAAGTAGTTCAGTAAAAAGATGTGAGTGATTTTCTCTGATTTAATTTCTTGGATTAACATTAAGGACACCGACAGCAGCTAGTAAATTATAGGCGTGATCACTTTAAGAGACAATACATCCAATATGATGCACATCCGATTTTTTCTTTCTCAACTGTTTACGTTCACTTAAGTTTACGTTTGCTCTGCATGTACGCACAGAACACGGCGCGTGAGTACTCATTTGAGTTTATCCGCGTCCTGAGTTTGAATGCTTATAAACTCTTTTGAATGTTTAATTGGGCAAGGCATAAAAACATGTGAAAATGATTTTAGAATGGCCTCAGCCAGTCAGTTGAAATGAAAGAGCTGCGCAATAGCACTGGTCATCAACAGAAACAGTGTGATTTTCAAAAAGTCAGTGCTTCGATCGCAACACAGACGAGGTAAATTTATGAATGAACGTGAAAGTTCTGTCACAAAGATGTTGTTACGTATCCTCGTGCTTTTTTAAGTGGGTATACAGAAATCCTTGACCTTTGCTAGTGGGTATCCGCCGTAGGCTATACCTGCGTATCACGTAGACTACACCACTACACACACACACACACCAAATGTTAATTTGATTTAGTTAACAGAAGGTACTTGAGAAACAAAATCAATTCATGACATTATTTTTGAAAGCATCCTCACTTTACAGCATTTTCACACATAAAACTCAGTATAGCTTTGTAGGTAGGTTTCTTGAAGATCTAGTCTGTCAGTTTTTTGTTTCTTCATGTAATCCCAGATGGATCATATTTTTTGTTGGTGAATACTAATATATATATATATATATATATATATATATATATTTGTATTAGTATTTTGTATTTTGTATTTTGTTTATATTTATTTGTTTACTTATTTTAGCTTTTATTTGTTTTGCATTTATTTTAATGTTTATTATTAGTTTATTGCTTTTTATTTAATTTAGTTTTATTTTATTTTTACATGTTTCATGTTTTAATTATTCATGAGGGAAGCCCACTAAGCATGTCTTTAGGCATCCATTGATAAATGAAATCAGGAACTTAAATCTTGATTTTTTTTTGGTGAAAAATGTATTTATTAATAATTTCTTACCTTAGCAGGGCATTTATTTATTCGTTAACATTTCGACTTTTGAAATGTCTATTTATTAGTCTATATATTTTTAATTTAGATAGATTTACAGTAATAGGATATAGGAAATTTTTAATTTTTTAATCAGGTTTTAGGACATCTATGAGAACCTATGAGCACAAGGAAGGATCTGAAACTTTATCTGCTGTTAACTTACAGTGTGCATTGAATATGTTTTGATCTCATAGTACATAATATTAGTTTTTTTTATTTTCTCATAATTTTTTTAGGTCTTTGCCTCCTCAGAGAAAAAGTCCTTGACAAATTGTTTCACAGTCTAACATAACTTCAGCAGAGTTTAGCTCAATCGGTACACACCTGAATCGGTAAATCAAGGTCTTCAGGTTCACCAGACAACTACAGGCAGCTGTGTTTGAACAGGTTTGACACTAAACTCTGCAGTAAACTCCATCGCCACGAACAGGACTGAGAACTTCTGCAATAAATCATTCAACTCTTTGCAACTGCAGTACAAAACTACAAAAGCAATGCAGAAATACTGCATAACATACCCTATTTAAACCTGAGAGATAGTCTGGTCTTGAGATATTGCTTAGTATATTGACAACAAGTACATTGAAGTGCATGAACTAAAGAACTAACCCAATGATTATCGGAATTTTGGTTTTGTATTATGCATGATTTTTGTGTTGTTTCTTTCTTTTTTGGTTCTCAGACACGGTGAAGACCTGATTGTCACTCCTTTTGCTCAGGTACATTTTGCTCTTGCTTTCTGAATTGGAAAACTAAGACCAAAATGTGAATAATTTGACATGTGTGGACTGTTTCGAGTCCTTTCACTTCTTCGTTGCTGTCTTTTTGTTCAATAGGTGCTTGCAAGTCTTCGCACTGTTAGGAATAATTTCAGCATCCTGACAAATGTCCAGTGTCCCTCCAGCAAGTAAGTGACATTTACATTTGCATCATAAAGTGTAGTGTGAGGAAATACCACAAGAGGGCAGAACTCACTTAATATGACTTTTTGTCAGACTAGATGAATACTACACTAACCTACTGTACTGACCTTCCTCATAACGATAATGGTAAATGTGTATTGGTGATTTATTTATTTTTTTTATTGTATTTTTTTTTGCTTGGTCATTGTAACAAAATATACAGATACTTTGACTTTATTACAAAAAAAAAAAAAAACATAAGTCTACTGTGCTCAGTTGGTGATTGAATTATCAGTTTCTATTAAATTTAAGTTTCTGCTTTTATCTTATTAATGTGTTTATTTTCCTGCTTCATTTAACAGAAGATCACCAGTCAGCAGTCAACCGCCATTGACCAAAGCCAACCTGTCAGGTAAGATCCTCTAACAGACGTTAAACTGAGGAAAGTTCCCTTACAATGGTTGTTAACCTCAATGTGGCATCAGTCAGTAGTTACAAAGCTGCAGATCTACAGCTGAATTACTCATAACATCTTCACTTGAAGGCTTATAGCATCATGAAGGGGATACTATTATGTGTGTTATGAATAAATATGAAACAACAAACAAGTTATTAGCTAAATTGAGAGAAGTACTGGGGAAAAGGGAAATCTCAGTGGAGGATGTGAAATGTGTCAAGTAAATTAAATTAAAATTATTTTGTTAATAAAATCACTATTTAAGACAAGTTCTGTTTTATCTTCCCTGTGTTTGGGCAGGACATGTTGAAGGACCCAATAAATGGATACTTTTAAACAGGGCCAGAGTAGGGCCTATTTTCAGCCCAGGAGTTTAGTGCCCAAGACCATATGTTTATTCAAATGTTTCAAAAGGAATATACAAATAAATAACAAATGGCATACTAAACTTCTTAATGGACATTCATCAAACTTATGAATACCAAAGTAACAAATTTAGTAGGGGTGGAACGGTAAACAGATGTCACAGTTCGATACAATTTCGGTACAACAGGGGGAAAAAAAATCTACTATGCTCGGATTCTTTTCATTTATTTTGAACAAACAGTAGTACAAATTAAAAAAAATTTCCACCTAGATGTGAAAATACTAAATATTATTACATTATGTTATATATATATATCAAATCTGCAGTACATATATACTGTACATACAAGGAATAAATTCTTGAAATATATTTGATTTAGTTTACAGATAAACAAGGGGAAAAAACAGTGCGACACGTAACGTAGCCTAAATATGCTGAGTTTCAGTTCCTTGTTTTTTGACACGCTTAATTTGTCACAGAAAGGAAACTCAAATGGCAGAAAGCGACATCTTATTTGTTTTACAAAAGCACAATGTTTTGTTTTCATTGTGAGTGTACACAAATAAAAGCAGACCTTTACGCAGTGATGCATTATTAATAAGACAAGTGTTTAAAGTTGATTCTGGTGGTATAAGGAAACAGTTGAAATAATCGTGCAGGCGCGCACACACACACACACACACACACACACAAAACACATCAGTTCCAGCATTGCTAACTTGACAGCACAGTTGGTACTTTATCAAAATAAAATACAGTGAGCCAAACATCAGCGCGCCCTTCTCTGTGTCACCGTTGGAACGCGACTGAAGTACAAAGCTTATCATTTACATAATAAATAATAGTTTAGCATTCAGATACGTTACATCGCAAATATGGGAATATTATGGAATATTTGGATTTGTGCCAAATGAGAGAGGTAGGATACACGAGCACAAAGCTCCATTTCACAAACAGTTGAGTGCCACAGTTGCCATCTCTCGTGAGACAAATAAGCAACCGCAGCTTCAAAAACAAGCCCAATATTTTTGTATATATTATTTATTATCAGTTATTTATTACCAATAAATGAGCCTGCAACATATTAAACTGAAACCACTCTTTTATCTGAAAAGCAAAAACAGAAGCTATTTTACAAAAATTAGCAAACTGCAACAAAAGTGGGAACAAAACTCATCTCCAATCACCTGTGAGCAGATTAGGATTGGAGAGATGGAAAAGGAGAAAAGCACAAGAGCTTCAAAGGGGAGCTGTAACATAGCCGCATACTTATAGCCTAAAATATATAGGGGTCATTCTATGGAAATGTCCATTTTTTTTGTCCCTAGCCTTTACAGAAATATTACACTTGAAAAACACTTGGTTACAATTTTTTTTATATATTTTAAAATGAAACAATGTGTTATTTGAACAATTACACATTCTTGAGCCATCAATGTGGCAATATTTGTTTTTAATTAATTATAAAGAATTCCAAGCACCACAAAACTGCTCATCCCCACAACCATGTACAGAGAGAAAGTGCTTTATTTTGAGGTCAAAAACAGGTTTACATTTAAAATAAAATAATGTATACATAACTATCAAATAAATGACATAAAAAAACTAAATGCCACATAAATATTATAGAAAGAAATATAAAATATTATATTAAATTATATATTAAATTATAATATATATTATATTAAAAAATAAAATATTATATAATATTATAAAAAATTAGTGGTGTCAATCAATTAAAAAATGTAATCGCGTTAATCACAGTCATGGACTGTGATTAATCATGATTAATCGCAAATTTAAAATACTAGGATTTACCTGTAAATGTGTTGAAATAAAGAAATGCATGACAAACTAATTTAAGGAAACAGAACCTTTCACACCTTCGCCAGGTATGAGACATAATCCTTATTATTCTTTTATTATTATTCCTTTGTTTTTATTCAGCCATTACCAGCCTTTAAACTGGCAATGAAACGTTTACCAAGCCACATCGCTTCAATCCCAGTATACATTTACCCAACTATTATCAAAAGTATTTCTAAATAAATACAAAACATTTCTTGCTACCTTACATGTAGTATTATGACAAAATTCATTATGAAGAAGAATTGGACCTGTTCTGCAGCTGCATTAGAGCTAATATTAGCATCATGCTACATAAGACAATTTATGAGGTTAATAGTACACTTTTACTCAGAACTCACTTCAAACCACCATCGAGTGTTTGTAATAACTTCCTTTTACGATCACATGTGGAATTTGGTTGTTTACTGTTGTTAAAATATGCAATTTATAGCTTTTTGCAGCACAAATTAGCATTTCAGATGTACACATTCCCCTCGAGAAAATCACATACAGATCATATCTATCGTAATCGTGTGTTTATTATCTTATATAATCTATAGTGGCTGTTGTCAAGTTTATTTCTGCTGTGTAAAAGCCTTAACATGTATGCTCTGTTGAAACTCATGTTGTTTGTGATGTTACAACCTCCTCTCCGTTCTTAGGTTGTCAGGGATACATTCCAAGTATAATACACATTAGTAAAAGGATCTATTTTAATTTTTATTTGTCTATATACACTTTGGGCGGCTGCGGCACATTATAAAAGTAGCCGAAAAAACCGCAAACCACGGCTCTGTAATTTTTTCCCACAATTGTATTTTCAAAATAGCCCACTTGTGCCGTTACCCTGGCAACACTGGTTCGCTGTGCCCTCATCACACAATGATAGATAACCTTCCGAGCTGCGATGACGGGAAGAAGTTAGGGTCAAACCTTATCAAACGATTAATTTGAGTTAAAAAAATATGAACGCGTTAAATTCTTTTGATTAATCACATGCGTTAACACCCCTATTAAAAATATTATAAAAAAGATAAAAAATCATTAAGCCGTCATTTATATGTATTCATGAAGTCAAAAGGTAATCTAATAATGTGGTCTAAGTTTAAATGTTAAAAAAAGAAATACATTTTAAGACATCTTACCATACCAGGCTATTCGAACCAAATGTATTTATTTACTCAGTATTAGGATATGACTACTTGTTTTTTATTACAGCCCGTGATAATTACAAAAACATAGTAAAAATTAGGCTAAAAGAAAGTCAATTGCAAACGCAACTGTAAGCTGCTGTGTGAATGGGACATTTCAAGACTCACACCTGTAAGTAAATGTGGTTGTCAATCCCAAAAACTGACAGTGTGAACGTAGCCCATGTGAGAAAACTTTACAGTACAAAGCGCATAATATTAAAATAATAACGCCTTCTATTCTCGCTTGGTCTGCAATAGCGTAATGGAACGCGCTGATGACATATCATGTTTGCACAAAAAGGTAGGAAGTAAAGCGGAGGTATAGAAATACATATGTTAGCAGGCAGGTAGGACAGTCTATCTACGCTGCTGCTGCTGCGGCAGAGCAAGTACCGAGACTTGCAACTGCCAATACATTCACAACATGCTGCTGTGAGCATATAAGGAATATTGCTGCTGCACATATTGCATATATGTATAACCCCCCTATCATGCATAATCACCCCGTAGCAGATCTATACAGGTGGAGCTGGGGAAGGTGGAGGGTTTCTGAAGTGCGCTGCAACTGCCACCACAAGCATTAGCCAAATATTTGAATGTTTAGCAGCGAGCTCATTGGCTACCGATACAGAAGAGAACTAATCAGCTGTGCCATGTGATAATTACGTCATTATGTCATATTGAGTTAGATCTATCGGACTGCGCCATCTAGAGTTTCATGCCAGAACTTTGTATATAAATACATTTAGACCACTTAAAGGGTTAGTTCACCCAAAACTGAAATTAGCCCATGTTATCCTTGGTGTATATGACTTGCTTATTTCAGATGAATCCATTTGGAGTTATATAAAAAATTATTCTTGCTCTTCCAAGCTTTATAATGCTTCATACGGCTCCGGGGGGTGAATAAAGGCATCCTGTAGCGAATCCATGCGTTTTTGTCATACGTCATCCGCCAGAGCGGCTTGCATGTATCAGTCAGCAGAAGTGAGAAAAAAGTATTTATAACATTTTAAATATGAATATTTTTCTTACAAAAACCCATGGATTCGCTACAGGATGCCTTTATTCAACCCCCGGAGCCGTGTGAGGCATGTTTTATTATGGATGCGTGCGCTTTATGTGACTGCTTTTGGACTGTTGAACAGAAACACCCGCCCACTGCAATGATAAAACTTGGAAGAGCAAGGATAAGTTTTAATATAACTCCGATTGGATTCGTCTGAAAGAAGAAAGTCATATACACCTAGGATGCTTTGAGGGTGAGTAAAACATGGGCTAATTTTCATTTTTGGGTGAACTAACCCTTTAACTTAGTGGTTGCTATCGGGATGTGAAGAGACTTTCAGCCAGTATAACAAAAAACAAAAACTTTAAATATGTCACAGCCACAGAGCTTGATTTGCTAGTGCCATTGCTAGTCAGAAGTAGGGAGCATTCTGATTCCATTGGACAAAATTTGATTGGACAAAAATTTGGTATGTTTATGACTGCAAAGTTGAGTCATTTTTGGTCAGTTTTTCCAGTTCATTTTGTCATAGTGTCTAGAATATAGATGGTAGACTAAGAGTGTTTTCACACCCGTCTCATTTCACGCTTTTGTTTCAGAACCTTGAGCATTTCTATCTTAATAATATGCAGAAAAACTGAAAAGGTAGTGGCTATTTTCTGCCAGGACATTTTGGTATGCTTTGAAATGTTGTCTTGTGAAAGTAAACCCAAACCGAGAAGAAAATCCAACTTTGTAGCAATTCAAGTCCCTGTTTCGCAATAAAGTGAAAGGTCTGAATATATCTGTATATGTCTTGTTCAAATGCACTCAAATGCAATAAATGCTATTATAATAGATAAATACTTTATTATTTAAATAATACATTCATTAAATAGATTTTTATAAGCCTAATTTTCAACACAAAATATAATTTCTGATTTTTCTTTCTATTTTGGGATGAAATATGAGCCAGCCTGTTTTTGTTTTTGTTAAATGAAGCAGCAGGTGTGGTTGGTCTCTTGTGCGTGTTTTAAAGACTGGTAAAACATTTGTACGATGGCCACCACAACTCTCTCCATCTGAGCGGCCTGAAAATCCCAGCCTCTTTGAAGAAAAGAGAAATGAGGGTGTGAGTGTGGGTGGAGGGGGAAGAATGAAAGTTTGAGTAAGATAACGTTTGTATGACCTCTTACACACGCATACACACACACACAAACCACAAAGACGCAATGTGCGTAAATGCAGCACAGCGATGCATATAAAAAGCTGTGTTTATTATATGCATGTGTGTGTGCGTTTGTGCAGGTGTGAATAGTCATGCATGCATAAGCAAAGAGTAGGATTGTGTGCGACACAGCTCTGTGCATAATATTCATGAACGTGTTCAGATGTTTGTGTGAGAATTTACAAGTGGACGAACCTTGTTAAATCTGTAATGAACCCAGTCCAGGTCATATTTCACCACAAAATCAAAAGAAAAAAATAGTAAATTAAATATTTTAGATATATTATTTTAGTCAATTAATTTAAATCATTATGATCAAGGGTTAAATTAGGATTAGTATTTGTAGTTTTTTTTTTTTTTGCTGGAGAAAAACAACAACATATATGAATACACAAATACACACAGATACAGCCTTTTAATAAATCATCCAAAATTTCTACTGCTTCCCATCTAATAAAAATATGTTCTAAAAATGTTTTGCAAACATTCCCATTAGTTATGAAAACATTATTTCAGATTTTTTTTTAAACTTTGAGTTTTTTAATGTATTAAGAATGTTACTTCTTGATTATGTTAGAGGAACATTCCATTCTAGCATTTAAAAACGCCAATTAAGAACATTACATTTAAATGTTCTTTCAACATTTAAAACTCCCATTTTTTATATTTAAGGAAAGTTTTTCTTGGTTATGTGAACGTCAGAGGAACAATCCATTTTATCACTTTGAAACAGTTAGAAAACATCAGTTTTTTAATGTAAAATAAACGTTACTTCTTGGTTATGGGAATGTTAGAGGAATGTTCTGTTCCATCATTTTGAAATTGTACTGAGAACAATAAATCAGCATTATGTTCCCTGTTAGCTGATCCTTCTAATGATTAAATGATTTTCTGAGAATAATGTCGTCAAATTTGATGCCATTTTATTTTGTCATTTCACTGGAACTGAAAAAAGGAACCCTGTTTCAGATTGTTTCGTTCCAACTATTCAACATGGTAGAATTTGTACATGTAAACTTATACTAAAAATAAAATATTAATCTGAATTTAATAAGAATTTAACTAAATTGAGAATAACTGGAATTACAAAAGCAACTCAAAAGTAAAGAAGTAAAGCATTCTCATTAGAATTTGGAGGAAAATGTGCTTAACTGTCATGAAAATAATACCACAATTCAAAAAATCTTTTAAAAAAAAAGAGGTTTTTATGCAAAATTTCTTTATTCTTTTTTTTCTTTTGATATCTGAGGCCTAGACATGTTTTTGCAAGATTTTTGTGAGTGGTTTTCGTTTTTTAAGCTGAGAGAAAATCATGCTTGTATAGTAAATGTGCCTGGGTGAAAGAAGAGATTTACAAAATTTTCAGAAGTGATTTTATATACATAAAAAGCATATTAAATGCAAGTAAAGTGTGTATTTTTACTTTAACAACTTCTGTGAAAATATATATACAGATATATTTATGTAAAAATGAAATAACATACGTATTCTGACCTGTATCTATTAAACTATATAAATGAATAAGTGATACATTTTATTATTATGTAAATGATTAAAAACTTAAAAAGTTGTAGGATAGTGGCAAAAATTTTAAATGGCAATGAATTAGCTTTTGTGTGTTGCATGCACTGTGATTTTTAAATAGTCTTTTAATGTCATCTAATGATTATTATTCTAAATATGTCTGATGAGAATTTTGATATATAAACTATTGTTACACTGAATGACATTTTAGAATGGCAGAAATGCATGATAGATGATTTTTTTTTGTTTGTTTGGAAAAATGAAATTAAATAGGACACATTCTAATGTATGAGGGGAAAAAACTAAAGCCAATTGAAACACCTATCTTTGTCTTTGACCCGCCTGCAGGTTTTTGTTTGTGAGCTGTGTGTGCATGTGTGTGTGTGTGTGTGTGTGTGTGTGCTCCAGGTGTAGAGGCTTTAGCCACTGATCTACAGAGCTGAGAGTTGCAAGGAGGGGGGCAAAGGATTGTGGGATGTTTTGGTTCCTGTTTCAGAGGCCTCATTGACGTCATCACCGCCCACCTACTAGTACCTTCACTTCCTGTGTGTTTGAAAGCGCAGACGCCTCATGGTCCTGGCAGGAAGAAACACACACTCACGTGCTGAAAATGGTGGAAAACTCACTAATGTTGCACAAGCATATCAAGCGCGCCGGAGGAAATCAGAGTATGTGTGATGTTGCGCACGCTCTGTCCCTGCTGGCCGCTGCGGTGTGTAATAACACAGCTGAGGATGTGGCTGCTAGTTGATTACAGGAGCTTCATTTCTTAATACTTAATACTGAAATGTTTTTGACCAGATGCTTTACTTTCACTTTTACTCCATTAATTCTTACAGTAGCAGCAACTTATAAATTACTTAACACATACACATGCATAAATAAATCAAGAGGCATGAAATAAATCATTCAATTAAAGGGATAGTTCACCCAAAAAGTAACATTCTGTTACCATCATTCCACACCGGTATTTTCTTATTTATTCCAAAAGATACTTTGAAAAATACCGATAACCAAACAGTTTTGGTTCCCATTGATTTCCATGGTATTTTTTGTTCATACAATGGGAACCAAAACTGTTTAGTTACCAATAACCTTTAAAATATCTTCTTCTGTGTTCAGCAAAAGAAAGAAATAGATACAGGTTTGGAATGGTAACATAAATTAAACAAACCAATAATAACAGAGAAATTAACAGAATCTATTATTTATAATCTATTATTTATTATTTATTTATTAGTCTGTGGTCAGAAATTAACCAGGCCTTATGGCAAAGGTGCCATCAAAAATAAAAACTCTCAATATATATTAGTGCTGTCCAAATTAGCGCGTTAACGCAGGCAATTCATTTTTTTCAGTTTAACGCGTTAAAATTATTTAACGCCGTTAACGCAGGGGTGGGGCCTAGGGTTGGCCACCCTTCTCATAACTGCTAATTCTGTCTCTTTTTCTTGACAAAAAGTGCATTTATTCAGTCGTAGAACGTCTTTACGAGCACATCAAACAGGAGACGTTTCAGACGCGCGCTTCAACTTCACTTCAATACATGCACAAAGGTGCCGGCGCGCGCATAGCCTGTATCATTTTATATAGCTGTAAGTATTTATCTGTATTTAGTTTAGAATTTGGTGTTTGATAACTTTATTCAATTTCTGTATATTTCTGCTGAGGGGCACAGGTAGATAAATATGACATTTATTATAATGGGTTTAAGTGAAGATTATTTTGAGTTCACTTAAATTAGAAGTTATTTTTAAAGTCTAATAAATGTTAAAATTGATAGCTCTTAATTATAATGTAAAGTTGAATGGCTATAGTCAATGGTTAAATATTAGGGGGAAACATTTGTCTAGGGAAATCAGTATTAATTGATATCAGTGATACTGGCCTTCAGTCATAAAAAATGCCATTAAACAAATATTTAAAATGTACTGTCTTTATGTTGTTTGTACATTAATTTGAAGATTGAATATGAAATTATTGCAATATAAAAGTATATTTAAAAACTTTAATGTTAGGTGGGATCGCGATTAATTTCAGAAAAATGTGTGATTAATTAGTTAATGTTTTTTTAATTGATTGACAGCACTAATATATATAATGTGTGTGTGTGTGCTCGCGTTTTTGTGAAAAGTCAGGACATAGATTTGTATAATGACAAAGGTATGACAAAGGGAAAGTTGAAAGTTGAAATGCACAGTCTCCTTTAAGGGGTAGGTTTAGGTGTAGGATTGGTGTAGGGCAATAGCACATACAGTAAGTACAGTATAAAAACCATTACGCCTATGGGATGTCCCCACTTTTCACAAAAACGAACATGTGTGTGTGTGTGTGTGTGTGTGTGTGTATCTAACCTTTGCTGTATTTTAGTTTAGTATGGGTCTAAATAAGTATAAATAGACAGTGTATTGTATGTTTACACATGTTTAGAAAAGTCCTTATGAAGGTAAACAAAAAAAAACGTAATTTATTATTATTGATTTAATTATTATTGTTTTTGTTATTATTATTTTACTTTTAAAATAATAACAATAATTACAGCTGTTGTTGTTATAAAATAATTGATATTGTTTTTATTTATTTATTTATTTATTTATTGTTCTGGTTTTAATAATTATCATCGTCATCATAAATGAACTAAAAATCAAATACCTTATTTTATTATATATTTATTACATAATTTAATTTTCATTATTGTTGATTTAATTATTATCGTTAATGTTGTTGATTTGATTAATAATAACAATAATTACAATAAAAGCAATAATTTGTTGTTGTCGTTATAAAATTATTTGGATTGTTTTAATTTATGTATTTTTGTTGCTGATTTTGATAGTAATCATCATCATCATCATAAATTCATACAATAAAACCAGACAAACCAAACCAAACATAATGTACTATCAATAGTCCTGTTGTTTCTATAAATAAATATCTTACACCATACTTTTAAGTAAAACTGTGTTTAATAGACTCTATTGAAAACAAACTTGTCATTTCAGCTGCTTGTCTTCAGCAGTCAGAGCAGCAGAGAGAGGGTTTTTTTTATTGTCGTTGTGTTGTCATAAGGCTCTGCTGCCAGTGCCCTGGCCCTGAACCGCGGCTTCATAAAACACTTCCAGAGAAATTAAGGAGGAACAGAGAGGCAGAAAAACACACAGAAAATAAAGAGAAGAACTTTCATCAGGAGCCAGGCTCTTCAGGGAGAGAGGTCTCATCCTCCGGCCTCTGTTTATACTTTCTCATGTAAATCTCTCTCTGGTGCTGCCAAGAGCCGTCACGCTGGAGCAGGAAGACTGTGCAGCTTTAAAGACAGAAAACAAGAGAAAAAACACTGCCTGGATGATCTGCCTCATCACAGTTTTACTTGACAAATATATATCACAAAAATACATTTGTTAGGTTTCAACTTGCAATACAATACATGTATATAATGCAACACTGTTTAAAATGAAGACTAATAGTATTATGGCACTTTCTGGATCATGTGCATAGTTAATGTGATTCTTTAAACACAAAAGGAGAACTGACTTCATCCACTAAATAACACCAGCTGGTTAAAAGTTGCAAAATTGGCTCAAAGAAGCTCCAGCAAAACCCCAGCATTGTTTCTTTGCACATTCCACTTTAGTTTGATCTTTAGATATCTTTAAGAGTGATCTGATTATCCAAAAACTGTATGATGCCGCTAGTTAGTTGAAGTTAGTATGTAAGACTAGATGTGAATCAGTAAACAGTTTTTGTGGTTACCGGTGCTGACGCACAGACATTATTAGCGGTTGTAAACCATATTAGCAAGCTTGCTGCAGACTTGCTTTTGTTCACATTCTGTCGAGATGTTACAGGATGTGTAAACATCACATCCACACCTGCTTGCATGCTAGAGTATGTGTGCTTTTACATGTTTTTGCATGCAAGTCAGCTAGCTTATTTTGGCACATGAAACCCTGGTGATAGACGTTTTCAGTCTTGTTTTTCATAATAATATTTTATGCTATTATGAATAATTATATGCATTTATTACCAAACTATGCAAATATAACTACATTAACTATTACTCTTAAGTCCAAATCCATGAGAATTGCTATTATATTACATTATATTATATCATATTATTTGTTTGTTTATTTACAAAACTTGGCAAATATGCAATTCATTAAGTGTGTGAACATTTGTATCTCAAGGATCGATTTATGACACTGCTAATGTTTCCTGCTCGAAAAGGACAGTAATCCTTGTAGTTTCAAAGTGCTTGGAAAAACATTTCTTGTTGCCTTGATTTTAATGTGTTTGCAGGAAAAAATCATTCTCTGCCCCGATCTGTTCTGCGTTGCTCTAATCCTCCGAGATGTTTTCTTACATTGCAAATCCAGTCCAGATTTTCGGTTCGCCCAGGCTGCAGAGCGGCAGTGCAGGTCTTAAAGCGTTGCACCCGGTTAGTATTTGAATTATGCCATTGACGTCAGCAGAGCTGTAAAGCTGACCGGCGTCCCTTCCCTAAAGTAATTTCTGGCCAAGAGCTCTCTATGGTGCATTGTGGAGGCTGTCAAACAGGCACAAGATGAGTTGCAGACATGAAGGAGAGAGAGCAAGAAATAAAAGAAAGCGAAGGAGAGAGGGAGTGTGTGGAAAGTGTTGTTCGCCGGTGATGCAGCAGCAGATGTAGGTTGAGATTAAAAAAAAACACTGCTGTAGACAGTGAAAGTTAGACCCCGAGTAAGTGTTTCGTAGGAGCAATAAATGTCAAATAACCTACACAAGACCCTCACGGCCCATAATGCAGATTGTGTGGCAAAACTGCAAAAGGCCCACAGAATCACATGAGGAATAAATAGTTTGTACCAAATGTTTCTTTTTTCCTAGTGCCAATATTCTTCCAATTGCACTGCAACAATAATGATATTTAAGATAATTGACATTTTTTTAACTGTTAGCAGGACTCCAGGCTTTTGTCTGGACAGCAGATAAGCACGTCCATCATATTTGGCAACCGGCCTGAATGCAGTTGACCCCAATGACACAGTGTTGATTCATGGAGCCGTTTGGCATTCTAGTCCTCCTGCCCACGTGCGAAGCCCAGACAAACAAAAACACGAGTGGGACGGCGAGAGCCAACGAGCCATGCCAGAGAGCAAACATGTGTGTGATCCAGTCAGCTAAACTCTAGCAATCCATCAGCTCAACCTCCACGCTCCCTTTGTTTGTGTGTGGGAAGGTATCCCAGACTGCTTTATTATTTTTGGATATGTAATTTGGATCAAAACAACACTGACAAAAACATGATAGCTGTAAAGCTCCACATTATGGGTCAATGACGTGACAATCACAAAATTACTTCAAAACACAAAATGTGATTCAGACATACAGCACAATGACTTGAAAACGCCTCTTCTGTTAACAGATTTTAATTTCTCATTGGGCATATAGTCATAAAGGGTAATGCAACTGTCCTGATAATATAATGAGGGGAAAAAACTAATTAAAATATAGGTAACACTATTTGAAGGAGCAATTCTCACTATTAACTAGTTGCTTATTAGCATGCATATTACTAGCATATTGGCTGTTTATTAGTACTTATAAAGCACATATTAATTCCTTATTCTGCATAAGCATATTTTAGATCCCTTAGCAACTACCTTATTAACCATTAATAAGCAGCAAATTACGAGTTTACTGAGAGAAAACTCTTAGTTAATAGAGAATGTGTATTCCAAAGTGTTACCTTAAAAGAGTTTAATTCTTGAACAAAAAAACAAAAAAGTTAGGCATTATTATAAACTGCTTCACTGCTTATTAATATTTGAGAAACCTTTGTCCACCAAATCAAAGTAGTGCAACCAACATTCAGGAAATTACAGAAAACAAACTAAATTAAAACTATTATTGCATTAAATAAAATTTTAAAAGCTGTAATACAATGTAGATATTAGATGAAAAATATTAAATTTCAAAATTTAAATTGCATTGACAGCTAACCATTTAAAAAATATATATATAAACTAATAAAAATGACAGAAGTGCATAACAAAATTTCTAAAACTAATATGAATATTTTATCAAAATAAAAGCTAATTCAAAATAGTAATGAACACTATGATAGTATGCATAATACTGAAATACCGCTGCTGTCAGTCCTCTGTCGTGTGTGTCATGTGTTCCCGCCTCTTGGTCCATATTTGGTCTTGTTCCTGTCCTTATTATTATTTATTATTAGTTAATTGTTGTCCAGCTGTGTTTTAGTAATTGTCATGTGTATTTAGTTCCTGCCTGTTTAGTTAGTTTTGGTCTGGTCTACTCGTTATTCCCCGGTGTTCCTGTCTGTGTGAACCTTGCCTTGTCTTGCCCTGTCCTGATGTCTTCATTAAAGACTATTATTTTGAAGTATCTCCTCGTCTGCGTGTTCCTCGTTCCTCCCTGCTGTGTGCACCGTGACAGCTGCTCAATAAATCTCTTTAAACATCAGGTAATTTGACCTATTTATGATTTTATGAATTTAATATTAGTTTTTTTTCATGACATTCATTAGATTTTTGAATAATAATTCAAGGTAAACTACTTGTGTTGAAACTAAATTAAACTAGCTTAAATTTTTGTTTAAAAAATAATTGTTGTGAATTGTGAATGCTCTGTTATTTGAACAACAATTTAAGAAAATCTGGACAAACATTATTTGTCCTACACATTTAAAATATGCTGTGGGTTATGAATTCAATTCAATTCAAGTTTATTTGTATAGCGCTTTTTACAATACAATCGTTGCAAAGCAGCTTTACAGGAAATTAAGTTTCTACTATACACATACACATATATATATACACATACATACGTGAAGAAAAAACCCAATATATTTAAGTTATGACAGACTTAACTTGGTAATTGTGTATGTTGTCTGAGGGTTGGCATCCTCCGTGGTCCTCTGAGGGGTTGCCATCATCTCTGCTCAGGTGTTTGGTCATCCCGGATCTTTTTAAGGGTTGGATCCAGACTGACGCTTCAGTAATTCCTAGTTACCACAGGATGTTATAATGGCTTTTGCTCTACCCTCTGGGTGATTATGAAGTTGTGCGATTACTCACTTTTTGTGCAATTTGCCATTTTTGCATGCAACATGTTTATATGGACGAAAAATCCCATAGACTTAAGGTCATTGCACACTGAGTCCGTGTGCAATGCACACATTTTTGCACGTTAAAAAATAAATACGACCTCACTTTGTGTCAATCACGTTTACACACTGCCTCCGAAACTTTCGTCCGTCATAAAAAAAATCGGTTCAGGTTCGATTTTCTGCGTATTCGCATCGGTAGCATGCATTTGGATAGGAAAGGATGAGGAATACGAAAAAACAGAAAAACGCACGTGAAAATTTCAGACTCAGTGTGCAATGACCTTTACACTGAAGGAAGTATCCGGGTCAAAGACTTTTGACTCCAACTAGTAAGCAACCACCTAGATCTGCACAGAAACTTTGTGAAACACCTTGGCATCAAGGCGAGAGTTTTGCATGTTCAAGCACCATTCACATTTTCTTTAGCAATGTTGAGTTTGCCATACGAACAGCCCATCATTCATGAAATTATTCAGGACACGTGGTCTGCAGTCACAATCTGCTTCGTTGTCAGTGAATGCTTTGATAAGCCTGTCCTCTCCGTTCTGAAGTGACACAGAATTGGCAGTGACTATCAAACGCGTCTGAATCACACAGCTGTCTGTCGTGAGTTTGCAGCTTTATGAGTCACATTCAGCAGACCGGTCGAAACGAGAAGCTGTTTGCCTCTTTATGAGCAAAATCAGGAAAACCGGGCCCATATATCAGCGGTGCGGGCCGGGACACGAGCACACAGAGAGGGGCAGTGTGCGCCGGAGAGAGGAGGAGGGGTCGCTCTCACAGAGGTGGTTTTGTGGGACAGAGAGGATGCTGGGTAAATTTACACTACGGTGTTTTTTGAATAGAGTCATAAGGTAGGCCGATCAAACAGAAAGTCAGGCGCTCTGTAGACCTTAGCGAGGAAGGTTTGACTTCTTAAAGGTCAATGGTAAAGAGTCTCACCGTTCACGCACTGCTGATGTACGTCACGGGGTTGGGCGAAAGGGAAATTGTGAAACACCTCATGACATTTACTTTGAGTCTAATAATTGTATCAGATGTGCGTGTTCAGTATGAGAGTACTGAAAATGTGCAGTGTCAGAATGTGTGTCTCTAAATCTGGGAAATCAGTGTTCATGTGATGTCTTTAATGTACTCAGAGTTGGATTTTTGTTGCTGTCATTGAATTCTTTCATAACTCTAAGAAAGATAATGCAGAGGTTGATTGATATAAATGACGGTTACCACTGTTATGTTGACTTTGAACAGGGTTTTTTTTTCGTTTTGAATAGTGTGGACTGGATGAGTTGTCAGTTCAGGACAGATTGTCATGGTGGTTTTTGCGTGTTGTTAAAGGTGAGATGCATCCTGTTTTTATAGGAAACCATGATGTTGTCAAGTTGTTATCTGCTACTGTACCTGTAGTAGCTGAACTATTGAACTTTACTACCCTTTACCCTGGTATCGCACTAACTACAGAAAACACAATCTGCATCAAGAGGAAAAATCTCAATCAGACTAAAAGAAGATTCAAAGTAGTTTTGCAAAACTAGGGTGTTTTTGGTGGTTGTTAGGGCGTAACTATACTTTGTTCAAATCCCTCACTCCAAGTATGAGTAATAATAATAGCAGTCATTATGTTTGACACTACACTGAAAAAAAAATAATGTAGGATTTACTTTGAAATAGTTTTCACTCACACTTTTCACATACATAAAAATTATTATTATTTTTATAGTGTGAATAAAACACAAAATCTTTGAAGAATAACCATGTTATTTATATTATAATCATAATAATAATAATAATAATACAACAATTTTTGCTTAAGCATAAATTAAGTGCATGTAAACAGGGCCAAAAACCTTTTGCCACACCTGCCATACAGTAAATATTTTTACCAGCCATGAAGCGGTATGTGTTTTATTATTTTGGTAAAAACAGGCTGAACAAATTGGGGAAATATACATGAAACCTAATATTTATTTATTTATTTGTATGTTTGTTCATTTGTTTGTTTATAATGATATTTAATTAAATTATAAATAATACTATTGATCTGTAAAGTACTTCATAATAATACAACTTTTAATTTATATAAATTCTATATTATTATTAAAAACATAATTAAATTAATTATAATACTGTATTTCTATATATTTTAATACTATATATTAGTATTATAATCTGTATTCAAATCTGGGGTCAGTAAGAGTTTTCACCAAGGCTGCATTTATTTAATCAAAAATACAGTCAAAAACAGTAATAATGTTTGAAATAGTCACTTTTATCTTTTCTGTGACAGTTAAGCAGATTTATTTTTTATATAATAGTCTGTATATAATTTTTTTTTTTTTTTCACAGATGTCAAAATTGCTACTTTCAATCCTCTGATTGAACCAGAATGATCCAGCCCATAATTGTAGGCGTCACTAGTTGTCAGTGGCACATGCTTGGCTTCATTTAGGCCCCTGGTGAAAGTTGCCCACTCGTTGTTCTCTCTCAAGCTCCCGTGGCGATGACATATTGATGCTGTTATTCGTGTGTATTTATGCCAGGCTTCAGATCTACACACGCCACTTAAATGGACTCCATATGTGAAACATCTTGAGCGCAGGAGGCTTCTCTCAAATGACCTTTTTCATCAGGAGTAATGCACTGTATATCCCTCACAGACGTCAGCAGGGTTAATGCAAACCCTTCGCTCGCTTTTACAGTGCTTACGCACATGGCATCCGGAGCTCGTTGTTGGATGTGGTCACTTTATTTGTAGATGCTCACTGGAACTCAGTGATTAACTCATCAGTTATACTCTAGGGATTGGATTTATTGAAGCACTAGCGTTCATGCTAATCGATGCATGTGGTATTTTTGCCACATGACCAATCATAGGAGCATGATGAATACCGCAGTAATTAATTGGCTGTCTTAGTCAATCCGCAGCAGAAAACCGCACTTGCTTAATGTTTTGTTTCAATCAGGCCTTTTTTCTTGATAAATGTTTGGATTGTTTAGTCTGCTCCTCATCATGTTTGTTTTAATGCCTTTAAATGACAATGGTTTGCCTTAAGATATTATTGTGATTTAAAAAGGTAAAATGTTCATGTGAGGCCAGAACAAAACTCAAGTTTATGAACATAGGCACTTCTAGTAATCTCGATTCACATAACATTGCATTCCTGACTGTGTCAGAGTGCAGTTCATAATGCAATGTAAGGACATTTTGCATTGTCAGCATTACCAGAGTTTTTTTAACAGTTAAAAAACACAAAACACATTACAAAGGAAGTACACAGGGTCAAGAAGAATTACATTTCCCGTTTCTGTACTGTGTAGCAAGAGGATATAAACATTATACATGTTGTAATAAGACTAATGTGATAAAATAGTTACACTACCATGCAAAACTTTGGGGTACTTTTTTGGGGGGGTGTATGCTCATCAAAGCTGCATTTATTTCATGTTTTATATTTTAATAATTTGGTGATTAATTAAAAAATTTGGTGTAGAATTTACTTTAATTTTCACTCAGAAATTGCTAGTTATTTTCACAAATAATTGTAAAGAAACACATTGAATTATATTTTTAAATAACATTATACATTGAATTAACATTACTGTATATTTTTAAGTAAAAAGACCTAAATAATACTTTCTTATAAAACATACTCCAATAATCTTTGCTTTATTTAACTTCAAAATACAAAAATCATGTATTATTAATTTCTTTAAAAAATAAAATAAAAAAAGCCCTCAAATTTTGAAATTTTGAATTCTATCACAATAGATCAAACTGGCAGCTTTTGAAATGTCAAATCAACTTTGGACCCCACTGACTTTCATAATATGGACAGAAAAATACTGAGACATTCTTCAAAATGATGACAGAAGTTTAATTAATCTTTTAACTATTGAAATTGAAAGTTTTTTAAGTATGTTAAGCAAATTCGTGCTAGCTATACGCTGATCATGCACAGTGCCAGGTACTAACTGACAGAGGTGGAAAGAGTACTAAAATATTCTACTTAAAGGGTTGAAAATGAAAATTAACCTGTTTTACTCAACCTCGAGGCATCCTAGGTGTATGACTTTCTTCTTTCAGACGAATCCAATCGGAGTTATATTAAAAATTGTCCCGGCTATTCCAAGCGTTATCATTGCAGTCGGCAGGTGTTTCTATTTCAACAGTCCAAAACACGTAAAATAAAGCACGCATCCGTAATAAAACATGCCTCACACGGCCCCGGGGGATGAATAAAGGCCTCTTGTAGCATGCGTTTTTGTAAGAAAAACATCCATATAAGGCAATAAACATTTTTCTCTCACTTCCACGGGCTGTCATTCGTGCAAGCCGTTTCGGGGCGGATGACGTTGGATGTATGCGTCGCGCACCTGTGAGATATGCTAGTCTCGCGAGTTTGTTTACAGGAGCAAAGGAAGCAAAGTTTCCTTACTTTAGCAAAGGAAAACCAGTCTCCTCTTGGCTTATATCAAAATCCTCTGACATTTTTCTTTACAAATCCTCGGTTTGTGCTTCTAATTCATGCATTTTGTTTTGATCTCTCTCCGCGTTCCTCACTAATCATGCAACGCCGATGTCCAGCGTCATCCGCCGGAATGGAGCTATGCACTTTCGCAAAAACTCTCATAATCGTTGAAGCAAATCAATGGCTTACATTTATTTTGCACTTTGTTGTTTATGATTATGACAGAATTCGCGAATGCATAATTCAGTAAGTGTGCGCGCATCCCATTCAAATCAACAAGTAACAGGTCATAAGTAATCTAAAAGTAATCCAAAAGTAATCAGAATACAGAAAAATACATTACTGAGTATAATTTTTCCTCATGTAACTTGTAATCAGTAACAGACGACAATTTGTAAGTAATCCACACTGATAATGCATTTGCACACTTGTATACAGTATGTATCTGACCAGAGATTTCTGGTTGTGAGTGTAGTTGTGTAACAGAGATCTGTGAGTAGAGTTTGAACTGGAATCCAGATGAACTTGTCAGTGCAACATGTCCCAAGGTCAATAAATGTTCATGTAGACAACATATCATTCTTTCTTCATGCAAAGTTTTGCCGTCTTTGTGAAATCTATAGCTGCAGCCTGAGGGGAGACTCCAGCCCGAGCGACGCACAGAAATCTGCTCCACAATTTAGCGGCGTCTCAACCTCGGGGGAAGTGGTTTACTTTGCTTGGCTCCTGTTGAGCTTTGACTGGACGCTGGCCAGCAAGGGGAGTAAAGTTTGCCTCTTGGGTTGCTCCTGCAAACACAGCCCTGGCTTTGATTTCATAGCTCCTTCTCGTTAGCCCTATTGGGGATCAAATGGAGTTGGTGGGGGGTTCTGTGAGTCGTGATCTCTCAATAAATATAAATGCTGATACCACCTTGGAAAAGCCTCGTGTCTACTAAAAGATCAAAGTTAATGCTCAGTGTGAGGGTGGTGGAGTCATTCAAAACGACGGATGCATTGCAGAGCCTTTCTGCAGGATTTGTAGTGGGTGTGATTCATTCCTCTCAGCTTTAGGCCTTTTCCATGTTGTCTTGTCAACTCTTTGTCCAGCAGCCTGTCTTTATTGTCACTAGTACGCTATAGCTTCAACTTGTTAAATTAGGCAAATTGATAAATTAGGCAAAAAAAAAAAAAAACTGATATTTTTAAGAGTCATACTTTATACCTGTCTGAGATTTTTTTTTTTCCAGCCCCAAATTAAACCTATTTAGGGACAGTTATGTTTTTGTTATCTTTTCTTTTTTTTAAGACATTACATTCATGATATTCAAGTACATTATCACTCAATACCATAATGCAATTCTATAATTCTCATTACTCTAATGCTAAAAAAAATTGTTGAATGTTTAATATTTACTATTTAGTATATTTGCAAACATAATTGTATTAAAGTATATTTTTAATTATTTTATTTTCATTTCATAAGGCTAAAATATTATTTGAATATATGTATTATTAATTATATTATTTAAATAATATTTTATTGTAATTTATTTCATTATTAATAATATGGTAATATTTACAATTAATATATTACATTTAAAATTCCAAATAATATTGTGTTTTGAATTACCCATTACATTGTGTTGTATTTTACAATTAAAGAAAATGTTGTTAAAGTTATATATATATATATATATATATATATATATATATAGGATTTTGTTCTTACACTACGTCATAAAAATTGAATGAGAATCAGCATTGAAAAAAATTTACAAAAATAAAAACTCAAAGCACATATTATGATAATGAATTAACGACAATTTTACAAATGCATTGCAGTCCTAAAAATAGGCTTCATTTTCTTGTTGTTTTGGGTTTTAAATATGACCTTAATGTGTGTTTTGATGAGATTCATCCATCAAGTTAATTTACTAACAAGATAATTGAGCATTAATCATTCTCTCCCCAATTTGGTTTCAATTAACTACATTTTCAGTCAACAGAAGAGGAGAGAAATAGGGAATGAGTTTTCGAGTCCCTCCCACTAAGCTCCCCTGGGTCTGAGGCTCATTGACACATCAGCACAGAGAGAGAGAGAGAGAGAGAGAGAGACTGGCAGACAGACTGCACAGTAGGTGAGTTTGGAGACCGAGCCAGTGACACAATGGAAAGGACTATGAAGCAAACAGTGAGCTATTAATCCAGCTCCTATCAGTGCAGAATGACTACATCAGCAGCTCTCAGCCCACCATGAAAGATCACTGCTCCTCTATCTGCACCGCTCCTGCCGGACCACCTTTTCTGGCCATGCAGCAGAGGCTGGATCCTGAATACATATCCGTCTGTCTCTTACCAGATGAATCCTACCAGAAGCTGGCCGTGGAGACCATGGAGGAGTTAGACTGGTGCCTGGACCAGCTGGAGACCATCCAGACGTACCGCTCCGTCAGTGACATGGCCTCCAACAAGGTGAGACGGCAGCTCGTCTACTCCCACTTTACCTCAGCATTGCTGGAAACAGCGGGGCATCTTTATGCATGTTTTCAGAGAAATTCACATTTCAATGCACTTAGAAATAAAGGTTCTTTATTGGCACTGATGGTTCCATTTAAAACCTTTACCATCCATGGAATCTCTCCATTGAGCTTCTTTATAGTGGAAAAAAGGATCTTTAGATGTTCTTCACACTAAGAAAAATGGTTCTTTTAGAAACTGTTCATTGAAAGGTGTTTTTCTACGGCATTGCTGCAAAACCTCTCTTTTGGAACTTTTATTTTTATAAATGTGCTGCAAAGATTGTTTGTTTGAGATTTTTCAGTTTGTGTTAGAAGAGCAGTTTTTTATTGCTTTCCACATTCACGTGTTATTTCAAAGTCAAAGTTTTGTTGGAATATCAATGAGATGCAGTAAGGAGGATTTGACACTTGTGGCATTTTACAAATACTACTTATGGCAATAGTCCATACAAAAATGATAATTCTGTCATCATTCACTCACCCTCTGTGCACACAAAAGAAGAGAGGAATGTTTGCAGTCAAACTGTTTTGGTCCCCATTGACTTCCATTGTGTTTTTTATTCATATAATGCAAGTCTATGGAAACCAGAACTGTTTAGTTAACAACATTCTTCAAAATATCATCTTTTGTGTCCAGCAGAACTAAGAAATTCATACAGGTTTGTAATGACATGAGTTTGAGTAAATTATGACAGAATTTTTCTTAAACTAAACTATCGCTTTAAGTATCTTTTATGATGGTTTATTAGTTATTAGGAGTTATTAGATGCTTGTCTTAGACGATCTCTGAACATTTTAGCCACCCTTTTACCATTGCCTGCTGGTATTGGTTAGTCACAGCTCTCAAATGCAGTTTTGAATCCTGGATTTTTTAGTGTTGATGCATGAATACAGTGTGTGGTTGGTCATGTAGAACAGTGTCAATGAGGTTTATACTGCGAACGTCATTAATGATGAGCTGTTGATGTGAGATCTACAGATATTGCCACATTTATATGTCAACAGGAAAGCATGCAGTGGCAACTTGACTGATTGCCTGATTATTAACCAAAGAATTACAGAAGAAACATTAATATAATATCTTAGTTCCATTTTGTTGTCTTGGTGAAAGGCAGTTGGCCCAAGCAATTATTTTACCTTTTTTTATCATATTTTATCTCTCACAAGACATCAACTCTGTATGTGTGGGTGGTTATGGATTCAGTGGATTTACTGGAATCAGTGTTGAAAGGAAACTGTTGAAACACTCATTACTTAGAGTGAAAAACTAAATGATTAAACCCTTTCTTCACGAAGGCATTATTTGAGTACCTACGCTGGCACTGGCCTCTTTGTCAGCTGTGACCTCATTGCTTTGTTTACCCTGATACCTAATCAGATGTAGATAGAGAGCATGAAGAGACACGTTACCTCACTGACATTCAAGCATTACACTGCATTTTATCAGATAATGCAGTTATTAATTATATTTCACATTGTAGAATCATAGCTGTAGCATAATGATATTTTTTTTTTAAATTAAGTGATATTATTTAATATGTAAAATGCTTTTTCGAAGGTGTAAATAAAACAAAGAATATTAGAGTATGCTTTACAGGGGGAATACATCAGTCTTTCTTCTTCACAATTTCACATTTTAATGCAATATTACTTGCCATTTCTTTGTAATTATTTGTGAAATTTACTATTCTAAACTGTACACCAATTTTATTTCAGTGTATATATAATACATACAGTTATTTTTAAATATGAGATAAAAGATCAAATTAACAAAGAATAATTTTATTTTGGGGTCTGTTACTTTTTTCTCATTTTTAAAAATCACTTGGCCTTGGTGGATTTAGATACAATATAAAACTGATGACTGGTATATATTTCATAATGTACAGAATAAAATAATTTACAGAATCAAATTATATTTCATTCTATTATTTAACTTTCTGTAATATTTGCAATATACATATATATACAGTCATGGCCAAAAGTATTGGCACCCTTGGTAAATATGATCAAAGAAGGCTGTGAAAATTAATCTGCATTGTTAATCCTTTTAATCTTTTATTTAAAAAATTCACAAAAAACTAACCTTTCATTGGATAATAAAAAATTAAAATGGGGGGAAATATTATTATGAAATAAATGTTTTTCTCTAATACACATTGGCCACAATTAACGGTACCCTTTTGTTCAATACTTTTTGAAACCTCCATTTGCCAGTTTAACAGCTCTGGACCATAGAAGCCAGTCCCATTTGAAGATCCAGTCGTGTCTGATAACTGAATATGCTGGAGTTTGTTTTTGGATAAGCGAGAATTTTTCTTGAAGCCCTCCCAAACAACATGTGGTGATGTAGGTGCTTTTTGACAAAAAGGTTTTCTGACCCCGAGACACAACTATTTTCTGCATTTCTCCAGCTGTGGTCCTTGAAGAGTCTTTAGCCACTCAAACTCTCCTTCTCACCATGCATTAGGACGATATAGACACACGTCCTCTTCCAAGCAGTTTCATAACATTTATGTTGATTGGAAATTCTTAATTATTGCCCTGATGGTGGAAATGGGAATTTTCACTGCTCTAGCTCTTTTCTTAAACCCACTTCACTAATTTGTGAAGCTCAATTATCTTTTGCTGCACGTCAGAAATATTAATAAATTGTAAATATGAATGGGAATATACTTCAGAGATATTGTACTCATAAGAATTTCTAGGGGTACCAATAATTGTGTCCAACGTGTATTTGAGAAAAACATTTATTTCATAATGAGATTTTCCCCCATTTTCAATTGTTTTAGTTCAATGAAAGGTTAGATTTTTGTGATTTAAAAAAAATAAAAGATCAAAAGGATTAATAATGCAGGTTTATTTTCAGAGCCTTCTTTGATCATATTTACCAAGGGTGCCAATACTTTTGGCCATGACTGTATATAAGGTTCATTATATTTAAAGTTATTAGAAAAAGGCAAAATATAATTTATTGACTAAATTATTTCTATGTATTATTATGTTTATATATATATATATATATATATATATATATATATATATATATATATTATTATTATATCTGTCAATATAAAATACACACAAACACATATATTTTTATTTTTTATTGTTATTTTATATAAATAATTTACAGAATTAAAAAACATTCTAGGCGTATAAGTGATTATTTAAAAAAAAAAATGTATTATTATTATTATTGGTTTATTATTTATAGTTAAATCTTTCTTTGAACCGGAAAGGTAACACATAATGAAAATCAGCTACGTTGTGCAAGTCTTCAATTTACGTCATAAAATATGAAAGACAAAAGACTGAGTCTTCTTGTCATGCCTTTGAAGCTCTGTGAGTAGTAACTGAGCGAGTTCCACCCGTGTGTGCAGTCAGAACATGAGTAGCACGGTACCTGTGGCTGCAGACAGAGAGAGGGAGGTGCTGGGAGTCGTGAGGGAGGAGAGGTGAATCACTCAGCATTAGTCTAAAGCATTTCCTGACACCCGTCAAAGTGAGTTCACAGGCACTGCCTTGCCACATGCTCACCAACAGTGCACCAGACACCATCGCTGCAACAATGGGACTATGCTACTCAGAGAAAAGGAGAAAGTTTGGTGTGTTAAAAAGCTGGAGAGAGGTGAGTTAGTGCAAGGGATTTTTGAACAAATTCTGGCTTTGATTTGAGGTTTAATGCTGAAGAAACTGATTCGTCTGTATTACTGAAGATTGGTTGTCCTCTTTTGTTTAAGGGATTGGCTTATGCTTTATGTTGTTATAAGAAATGAGAACATGAGCTCAGAATTGTATTTTATTTTTGGAAGTTTGAATATGTTTAGATGTGTGCAAAAATGAAAATGCATTAGGGAGAAAAATGGGAATAGCACAGCAGTTTGACTTTCTCAACTATTATTTTTATTACAACTTGTATTAGATTTTATTTTACAACTGCACTTTTAATGATAATGTTAAATTTAAATGATTCATTGATACATATTTATATTTAAAAAATATAAATTTATTTACAATATCTTGCACTATAAAATATATAATAATTTATTTTGAGATTCAATTGAAATAATTAATTGATACTATTATTTTTTTTTAATCATTTAAGAATTCTTTAAAAACATATGCTGTTTAAATAATATCCTGTTCTATAAAATATGTATTATATTTTATAAGAATTAATTTAAAATAAATTGGAAAATATGTAATTATTAAAAAATAGCATTTAGACTTCAGTTCAACAGTGTCTAGTGCTAGTATATATCATAATATCAATATGTGTGTGTGTGTGTGTGTGGGTTGGTATTTGTGGTTTACGGGAACACAAATTTGTTTAATGACATGGGTATGACGGAGGTTTTGAAGGTGGTTTATGAGGACACTTCCTGTGTCCCCGTAATTCAAAAGGCTTAAAAAAACGTACTAAATGGTGTTTTTTTGAAAATCTAAAAATGCACAAAGTTTCCTGTAAGGGGTAGGTTTAGGTGTAGGGTTGGTGTAGGGCAATAGAAAATACAGTTTGTACGGTATAAAAACCATTATGCCTATGGAGAGTCCCCATAAACCACAAATACCAACATGTGTGTGTGTGTTGACTGCATGTTACTTTAGTCTGGCTGTTTTTGTTTTTTTCTTGCAAACATTCATGAAAATTTGCTCAGATATTCCGGATGGATATAAAAAAATAAAAACATGCATATAAATGTGAATAAATTGAAATTGTTAGTCCAGCAAGTAAAAAAGCAGAGCATCAAGTTTTGTGTGTTTACACGTGTTCGTCTTTGGCGCAGCAGTGGATATGGAGTGTAAAAACAGGAGAGAGAGAGACAGAGATAGACAGAGAGAAGGAGGAGGAGGAAAGGGAGACAGAAAATAACCGAGAGAGAAACAAGACTTAGTGTTGGAAACACACCGTACGGCAGATGCAGCAGATCTCCTGGAGTTCTGTCTGGATCTCTCCTGACGGTTGCTGTTTATCCGAGCCCGGCTGGCATGTGAAAGGGATGAGATGAGGAGAGACGGTGCAGAGCCGCTGGAGTCAGTGCTGGGCTTTAGTTTGAGATCAGGGTTTAGGCGACTAACTGAAGACTCCAACATGCCTGAAGTCAACTATTTGCTCTCGGTGTCCTGGGGTTACATTAAGGTGTGTGTTTGTGAGCGAGTTCTTCACTGGCGTACATTGTTTGCCATGTATTGGTTGTTTAATTTGGATGTTGCTCGAGTTTCTTGCATTGCTTGGCTAAAATATAGTGTGAGGACTGGCAATTCGTGCAATGAGAAGTTTAGAAATATTGATAGTGTATGAATTTAACAAGACTTGTCTTTTTTGTGTGTTTTAGTTCAAGAGGATGTTGAATCGGGAGCTGACACATCTGTCTGAGATGAGTCGCTCTGGAAACCAGGTGTCTGAGTTCATCTCCAACACATTCTTAGGTGAGTCTGAACGTTCTTTTCATTGTCTTCATAAGATGATTCAAAACATTACATGGTGACTGATAGTTCCTTTGTAAACCCTTTGTTTTTGAGCGTTTAAAAGCTTGGAAATAGATTATATACATTTTATTGCATGTACAAATACAAAAGAATGTTTAATATTTTAAATTGAACATTTAATATAATCCATGTACTAAAACCCCAGTTAATATGAGCTCCTAAAAGCAGTATGCATAAATATTGTAAATGCCTTTTAGTTGGAATCATCCTTTACGGCCTGTTCAAAAGTTCAGGCACAGTCGGTTTTTTAAAGTAAATGAATTCATACTTTTAATTAAAAAGGATGCAATGCATTTTGGTTTAAAAGTCAAGTAAGGAGAGTTTAGATAAAATGTTTAACGTTATTAAAGATTTCTATTTAAATAAATGCTGTTTTTCTTGATGGTGTATTCGTCACAGAATCCTGAAAAAAATGAAAGAAAGAAATTACATTTTAAAATATATTTAAAATAACTTATTTTAAATTGTAATAATATTTCACAATTTTTTTATTTTTACCGTATGCATCCTTGGTGAGCATAAGAGACTTCTTTCAACAACAATATGCCATTCTAAAAACCACATTACTCTAGAAACTTACATATCAGACAAGATCTATTGATTGTTTCCAAAGTCCTACAGTGTTTTTACTGATGGTGATAATGATAAAAGCTTGTGGATAGAGAGGTTGTCAAGCTCCTCCACGAAAACACTGATATCTAGAAAGAGGGGGTTTAATCATTGCTGAACGTCTGTGGTTCGCCTGCACCTCTGTTATTCAAACCAGTCTGATCTGGTCTGACGTCTACGCAGCGCGAGAGAGTATGTGAGAAAGAGGAGGGCAGAAACTGTAGTCTGCGTCAGATGCCACGGGGTCACTGTACTCCCCTAACCCTGCCGTTCAGAGCCCTACAGCCTACACACTACTCACAGAGTCATCAGCGGGGAGATTTTCAGACAAACACTCTTAATACGCAGTGTTAGCGAGAGCTGACTGAGAAACCAGAGATGTTTGAAAGAGTAGAACGAATGTGTGCTTCTGAGGGACGTCACTGGAGAAGAAAAATCAAGAGAGCGCTCTTTCATCTCAGGAGACTTGGATCGTTTTCTCATGCGTGTTTTAAGTATCAACTTTGTCTCTGATGTTTTTCTTAAAAAAACCTCAGTGGAAATAACATTACACATGACTGAGATGGATTGGCACTTTGGAAAAACAAAATACTCTTAATTTGTTACAGTCAAATTTATTAGTTTTTCTTAAATTGAATTTATTAATTATTTAATTTTGATGTAATATTTATACAAATGATTTTTTTCCCCAAAGACAAAAACATTCACACAAAGATTATTTATTGTAAAGACCATAATTAAGTTGTAGATTTTCTTTAAACATGAGCCAAAATGTTACTTAACGTTGGTCAATATAATACTTTTTTCTTTTTATAACTTCCTTTCACCATATTTATATTTAGTTTAGTTCGTACCTTAAATTCTGATTTAGTATTTATCAAAAATATTTATTTTTCTAAAAACAAAAACATTCATACAAAGTAAAACAAATATATTTTACATAAAGACCATAATTATGTAATATACATTTTTACTATAATAATGTTACTCAATGTAGATCAATATAATACTTTTTTGCTTTGATTTCACCATAACCAAAAGCTAAATTACCTAGAATATGAAAGTAGAAGTTTTACTTAAGATAAAACTAAAAATATTTCGTTAGTCAATGTTTAATTTAGTTTACGTATTTACTAGAAATAAAGGCAACTTCAGAAGACCTTGATGTTTGTTGCGATGTCATTATATTTTCTGTTATGTACTACCAAAAAAATCTAATCAAATAAAAATGAATAAAATGCACAATAATTTCTGCAGTCAATAAAGCTAGCCATTATCAAGTACCTTTTCGAGTGAAAACACAATTTAAACAAAATAGTTTTTAAATTTTTTCTGTGGGGAGCGTTATTTGCTTTTAGACAAACCGAACAAAACGGGTTTAATCTTTTTCATTTCATTTTGTTTCATTGTATATTTAGTTTTCGTATTTGCATTCCCATCAAATTGCTTAACTTACATAACTAGTAAGACTTGTTAGCCAGCTTCTCCAGAAAGAGCATGGCTGTGTTGGTCCAGCTATACAGTACCAGCATTAAACCAGCCTGGACCATCACTCTAGTCTAAGCTTTCTTTACATCAGGGAATATTTAGCTGTGGCATAAACTGTTGAACTTGGCAGAAAAGTTCTTGTAGGTGGCTTTTACTAATATCGAACTTCATTTTGCTGACTTGAATTCACTCAGAGAGTGTGTAAAGTCATGGTATCTGTTGTGAGTTGAGTGTGTGAGTGCTGAAATTAACAATCACGGGCTGAAACCTTTCCCCCTGTAGATAAACAGAATGAACTGGAGATCCCATCGCCCACTCCAAAATCGCGGGACAGAAAGAGGAGGCAGCAGCAGCTGATGACTCAGATCAGCGGGGTGAGGAAGGTCACACACGGACCGGGTCTGTCCAGCAGCTGCAGTACGGCCCGCTTCGGCGTGAAAACAGATTTGGAGGACTTGCTCTCAAAGGTATAGTCATACATTTCAGACCACCTGTTGCACAGAAATCGTGCACTTTTGTCGAGTTTGTACCGTAACTGGATGTATTTCCTCTCTTGCATGTTGTAGGACCTGGAGGACATCAACAAGTGGGGTCTGAACATCTTTAAAGTTTCAGAGCACTCTCACCATCGGCCGCTGACCTGCATCATGTACGCCATCTTTCAGGTTAGTGCGCAAAACAAAAAACCCATCTCACAAGTCCAGAGATTTGTTTTTAAAAATGTAATGTAACTAAAGCGATTTTCTTCTGTAGGAGAGAGATTTAATGAAGACATTTAAGATCCCAGTGGATACCTTTGTGACTTACATGATGACCCTTGAAGATCACTACCACGCAGACGTGGCCTATCACAACAGTCTACACGCGGCTGACGTGGCCCAGTCCACACACATCCTGCTGTCCACACCTGCACTGGATGTAAGGAACTCCTATATGTCTTAGAAATGTAGTTATAATGTAGTAAAGCTTTAATTAAATACAAATAAAAATATGTTTTACAACTGCATATGACTAAATAAGAAAATACATTGAAAAATTCAAAATAAAATGCTTAACACGAAATAAGAGATTCAAATTAAAATAATTAAAATACATAAAAATTAGGTAATAAAATTTAAATGAACAAAAAAAATTGAATGTATAAAAACAATAGAATAAAATAGATATAAATGAAAAATTAAAATACATTAAAAAACTAGAGAATAAAGTATAAATTAAAAAATGTTTTAAAACAGCATATAATAAAATAAGGGAATACATTTTTTAAAAGAATTTTAAAAATGAAAATGCTTAAAAGAATAAAATAGAAATAAAAGAAATAAAATACATGATAAGAGATTGAAATACAAATAAGTGGGAATAATGAAAATGCATAAGAGAATAGAATTTAAATTTAAAAAATAAATGTATAAAATAGTTATAAACAAAAACAAATTGAAATACAAAACAAAATAAGAGAATAAAATGTAAACAAAATATTTTCTCCTCATTCCACATTTCCAGCCAGGCATAGCTGTTTCTGAACCGTTTGAACTGATTTGTCGCTAATTTTCCTGATGCGTGACCCCTCTGATCTCTAAACAGCGTGCAGTGTTTTGTCTGCAGCTCTTTTTTGCTTTGTCTTCTTTTAACGCAAAAATGAAACTTGTCTTTTATCTGCAAAATATTTTGTTTAATTAAAGGTCAACAGAGTCAAAACTGAAACAGTTTCAACTTGCAGAGTTGTGTTACAATGCTTAAACTGTGTGCAACATGCTTTACTCAGTTCAGTGCATTGCAGAAAGTTGATCCGGGTCGTGTAACACTGTCTTTCTCTATTATTATCCACAGGCAGTCTTTACAGACCTGGAGATCCTGGCCGCTATCTTTGCAGCAGCCATCCATGATGTGGACCACCCAGGAGTCTCAAACCAGTTCCTAATTAATACCAGTGAGTGTGTTTTTATCTACATATAGAAGACCATGCGTGCTTATAGATCCAAACTGCTGCAGTTATTGAAACGCAAACCATATGGAAGAACAAAGCCTCAATGTTATGACTGTTTCATGTCTCTCATAAACATCATGCCTGTCTTTACTGCAGACTCCGAGCTGGCGCTCATGTACAATGATGAGTCTGTTCTGGAGAACCATCACCTAGCGGTTGGTTTCAAGCTCTTGCAAGGGGATAACTGTGATATCTTCCAAAACCTCTCCAAGAAGCAGCGACAGACTCTCAGAAAGATGGTCATTGATTTGGTAGGCATTTGTGCTTGTTGATGTTTTCATCTTTAAGCTTTTAGTGTTCACACAACTCTCACAGAAGTTACTTTCAAACCAAGCAGCTTTTTGTTGGTCAAAATTCGAAGAGGAGGAAAATCTGTGTGGGCCACTTTTTCACCCTCACACGAAATCATGCGTATTTGAAATTTCATCGAGTAGGCGTGTTTGTTTCAAAACCTGAAGCATTTTCTCACTTAGTTTGGTTCGTTTAGGCATAGATGAACATAGCAGTTGTGCTCGGTTTCACACCAAAATAACAGTCTGAGATTGCCTGAATTTTTGAGAAGACTGTTCGTGGTGAGAAATGCTACCTAGGCTCATTGCAAATACATGACTCTTCCTACATTTCTGCAAACTCAAAAAACATTCCTATACTTACCAATCGCTGCAGTTTCCAGTTGAAATGAACACTAGAGGCATTAAATCTCAGACAACTTGTATTCATTTTCACACAAATTATGATTTACAGGGCCAAAGTTTTAAGAAACCCTAATGTTATGATAGCAAAAACTATTTTAACACGCTGCATGATTTAAAAACTGATACTTTTAGCATCACATATACTACCCAGGGTTATGAAACCCCACTCTAGCGCTTTTGCGATGTTAACCCCACATTGCGGTACCAAACTTGTGTAAAACTTCTGTAGCACAGACAACTAATTGCGTGCCTCATATTCACACGTTTTGGACGAAAACACTGCGTGTTGTATAATCAGTCGTTTCAGCGTTTGAAGGGTGTCAAATGATGACAGCAAACAAGTTGCACTTTGACCAATGAGAGGACATTTATACTCACATGTTGCCTTAAGAAAGTGAAAAAATGCAACATTGTAACAATTTAAGCAAACGATCTACAAGTCTCAATCTCTTTCCATAGGTACTAGCAACAGACATGTCCAAGCACATGAGCTTACTGGCTGACTTGAAAACAATGGTCGAGACTAAGAAGGTGACCAGTTTAGGAGTGTTGCTACTGGACAACTATACGGACAGAATACAGGTGAGTCCTGGCCTGTGTGTCCTCAACAACACTTGTTTCTTCGTTATTAGTTCCTCAAGTCAATATCCTTCAACGTCCGTGTCTCACAATGTCCACAGGTCTTACGAAATATGGTTCACTGTGCCGATCTCAGCAACCCCACCAAGCCATTAGATCTGTACCGGCAATGGACGGACCGCATTATGGATGAGTTCTTCCACCAGGGTGACCGAGAGAGAGAGCGAGGCATGGAGATTAGCCCGATGTGTGACAAACACACCGCTTCAGTGGAGAAGTCTCAGGTGGGCATCCAAAGAATCCTTCACATTAAAGTCATTCCATGTTTAGCATACTTTAGTGTACTTATTATGGAAATAATATACTTTAAAAGAGAATACTTGAGTGTGAAATCAATGTAATGTTTTTGAACACTTAATTGCAAGGTATTTGTAAATTGTAAATTAAAATGGATTATAATTTAAATTTACACTAAATGCAATTAACTAAACTTATTATATAATTATATTGTCTTTGAAATATGGTTAAAGCATACTGTTGAATGTACTGAAAAGCATTTATGGTAAACTAAAATACACTGTAATGTCATTTCTGTTTAAACTTGTATGTCATGTATTTAAAAATATTTGTAATTACATATTTGTAATGATGAGGTTGCAACATGTGCTTTAGTACAGTATGCTAGTCAGACTTTAAAGTAAAACTTTTAATTTTACATTATTACAAAGTAAACTTGTCTTTAAAATTGTACTTAAGTGTTCTAAAAAACAGTCATGAACATGTACTCTTTAAGTGGCCCTTTATTTCATTAATATTATATCTGCAGGTACAGATTTGAAAAAATATACTTTTTAAAAATTTTCATTTGTTATAAAATTAAGTAAACTACAAGTGCACATTTAAATACAATTAAGCGCGCTTCTTTTTTACAAGGTATTGGTCAAGTCAAGCATCTTATAGAAGGAATTTATCATTTGTTTTTTGTTTTCCTTTTAGGTTGGTTTCATTGATTACATTGTGCATCCACTATGGGAGACCTGGGCGGACCTGGTGCATCCAGATGCGCAGGATATCTTGGACACTTTAGAGGAGAACAGGAACTGGTACCACAGCATGATACCACAGAGTCCCTCCCCTCCCTTCTTCGAAACAGGAACTGATGGTGGAGACAAGTTTCAGTTCGAGTTGGAGGTTGAGGAAGAAGCCAAGCAGGACACAGAGAACCTCTTAGAGTCAGACTGTGTAGAGATAGTGACGCATTCGCCTCCATCCGCCGAGACGTAGCACCTCACTACAATGGCCGTCATGTTGGCCATATTTGATGTGAGAGTAAAGTGGAGGAACGTTATTCTCCTGCATCCTGAGAATCCCTCAGAGGGACCACTGTGTCTTGGGACTCTGCTGTTGTTTCAGAGCCCAAATGGGGAGTGAGCGAACATCCTACACAATCTAGCTGGAATTTGCAGGAATCCATTCAAGCTGGACATTGCCTGAAGTGGACGGACGGACCGAAAGTGCCATAAGCTGGATTTTCTTAATCAGACGTTACAGTCTGATCCGAATGTTGGAACGGATTTCTGTGTCTGCTGACCCTCTTATAAGAGGGCTTTGTACTACAACGTCAAAGTGACTTTTTTGTAAAAAAGTGACTACTTTTTTGTACTTGTGTGTTCTTGTGTGACTTTTTTTGGTGTCACATCCAACTACTCTTTTGAAAATACGAGAGATGTTGTCATGCTGAAAGAAAAAGCATGTAATTCCCAGTTTTGTATTGGGAATGCTGTCTTCCTAAATTTTGGACTTCAAAATAATCTAGTGCCAGCATATTTTATTCAAGTAATACAAAACCTTTGTATTTTGTAACGAACAGTTTCTCTCTTAAAAGGCGTTCTTATTAAGAGATTCTTCTGGTACAATTAATGTGACGTTTTATGTCGTATTAACTAAAAACAGGATCCAAAGACTCCAGATTTTTAGTGGTTACTCTTAAAGGAATGTTCTGGGGTGAATATAAATTAAGCTTCGACTGTATATGTGGCACTTATGTTGATTGCCACAGAAAATAATTTCTTTTTTTTATTCTTCCATTGTAAGAGCCATTATGAGTATAGCAAAGAGCTACTTTTATAAGTATTGTTTTAGTGATTTTTGCTTTTTAAAAAAAAAAACTGATGGATGAGTCAAAATGATTTTTTTCTATGGTAACTGACATTTTCCCACAGATGCTGTCGATCAAGCACTATTAAACCTAGATTATTTCTTTTAACCACTTTAATATGGAAAACAAACATCCCAACACTCAACAGCGATATTAAACCGATTTATAACTAATTGTTTTTTATATACTATATATTTAAAAGGACCTCTCTGTAAATGTCATTAAGATAAATTTTTTAAAGCAACAAAAGAGATTTAACATTCAAAAAATGTACTCTTAAATCCCTGTTCATTTCTCTTTATGCCTTTCTTTTCTTAGAAACTAAGCTTTTAATATTCACAGAACAAAGTCAACAATAAACCTCAATTACACAATCACTGATGTCAAACAATGCGGTTCCTCCTGATGTACGTTCTTACTGGTCAGGAACGGGATGTGGTGAACGTGCGTCATTCTGATTAAGATTAGCCTTTCATTCTACCGAAACAAGTCTCTTTCTTTCCTAACAATATGTACACTGTTTTCTTTTGCTTACCTTTTGTGTTAATTGCATTTTTTTTAATCAGTGGAGGACTATTATTCGCAGAAGCTTTGCCACAGACATCTGTAACTCACCCAAATCGAATTTACGGTTACGAAATGAAGCTATAACTGCAGACTTTGTCTTTTTTACTCATGTTTGTCATTGTGAAACCGATGATGAACATGCACACTGTAGAACAACTGTGATTTCACTGGTGGAATCACTGTAATCTCTATTATTATATTTATTACTATTATATTCTCAGTTTTAGTATTGAACCTCTGTTAAAGTTGTGTTGCACATTTCTTATTTGTCCACAAAAAAAGAGAAGGAAATTAAACAGAGAAATAAATGAAAATGTTTTGGTCTGTAATTGTTGCTGTATTTCTTTTTAAGGTCAGACAACCTAGGATTTTGTTTGTCACAGTAACGGTCCTGCACATACTATAAACCATAATACATCTACAATAAAAAAAAAGAAGCTAAAATGTGTTATGTAACAGCGTGCCAACAGCATATAATTATGCAATCAGGCAAATTTGGTTCAGTAGTTTATTCGGCTAAATGTTTTCCACCTGGCTACGAGATGCATGGTTGTGCTATCAGGCTCTGTCTGCTAAGTTAATATATAATTTTGTATGTATTTAGGTTTTTTGTTAATATTTGTTCATTCAAAACTAGGATGACGTAAAAACTCCTTAGAACAAATGTGTCAAAAGTGCACAGTATGAGACAGTATAAGAAAACTAATGGCACACTATTGCATTTATTACATACAGTACTGCATAAATGCTGTATGTAATAAATTATTTCATAGTATTGCATAAATTCATACCTCTCTTCATACTATTGCATATGCCTTCATACTATTGCATGAATACATGAAAAAGGGTGGAATATTTAAAACAACTTTATAGTTACGATTTAATTGTTAGCTATTTCCCCTGATCACGCAGACATAACAAAACACCAAAGACAGAATGAACCAACGCATTCATTCACCACGTATCAGAGTACAGATCATGAAGACGTGACATCTGCCACCACCCAGAAACAACTGAAGTGTATCCTGCACAGCAAGTCTGGTTTCACTGAGTAACATTTATGCTAAAGTTTACCAGTAATATCGATGATCAGCTTAAGCCAGGTGACCTTTGTGTAGCGAACATTGTGTTTGACTGTTGTTATAAAACATCTCAGGATATCATGTACACCACCTATAAAATATTTGATTCAATTGGAACAAACCCTAAGTATGTTTGTGCTTAAATTGTGTCTAGAGATATAGCCATCACTAGCCATATCTGAAGACCTTGGGGCCGGTAGCATAAACTGCTTAGACTAGTCTTAAAACACTGCTCATAACTTTTTAAAGTCAGTTATATGAAAAGGGATTGATCTGAAATGTAAGACTGATTAGAACTTGATTGCTAGTTGGTCAAACTACTTCTTGCAGTCTCAGCATGGTGGCTCTGTTTATGCAACTGGCCCCAGAAAATCAAATAAACTTAGTAACCACATTGCAGCACCTTAGCAACCATAAACAACACATTAGTGTCATGTATTACAAAAACAAATGTTCCCCTTCAGGACCTCGAGCTGCGTCAAGACGCGTTGGGAACGCCTTCAGCGTGACCACGCTCTGAATCACATGTGTAATCAGTCCAATGGAAGGGCGAGACATCACGGGGCGGGGTGACGTAGCGACCAGGAAGCTTAAAAGCACATGCGGTGAAACCGGCTTTCTGTCATTCAGCAAGCGCTCTGTGTGTGTGTACAGTCATTCTCCTTTGTCAGTCTTATTTGGTGTTGTCTGTCCCCATATAACAGCATGTCTAAAGTCAAAGATAAGACGAAACATAAGGGCGAAAACAGATTGCGTTACAAGCTGTCTATGCGTGGTCTGCTTAGGAGCGAAGCACGCAGAGTCGGCTCTCGAGGCCCGCTGAGAAACAGTCCGAGCCGCAGAAAAGCAAGTTGGATGAGCGCTTTCTGCGGGCGAGGCCACCACCTCCACGCCGGAGCCTCCCATTTTTCCCCAATCTCCACACCGAGGTGTTGAGATCATGGGCCAGGCCATTTTCGGCCCGCCTCTTCATCCCCATGTCCGATTACTATGGTAATGTAGCGGGGTTGAGTGAGCGTGGCTACAGAGCGATGCCCCAGGTGGAACAGATGCTTGCGAGCTATCTGTCCCCGGCGTCGTCTCTGAAGGCTCCGGCATTGTCCACCAAGCTGTATCGTACGACATCTGCGCTGGTGGGCAAGGGGTATGCGGCAGCAGGTCAGGCTGGTGCGTGTCTGCACACAATGGCTGTGTTACAGGCGTACCAAACCGATCTGCTGAAGGAGCTGGATGAGGGCGAGGAGATTAAGTCTGAAGATATTTCAGAATTTAGGCGCTGACTTGTCTCTAAGTGGCGCTCCATGGCAGCTATGGTGGCAGCGGAGGGGCATTTGTGGCTGACCCTCTCAGACATGAGAGAGAAAGATAGGGTCTGCCTCATGGACGCCCCGCTTCCACCTTCTGGCCTGATCGGCGACACTGTCAATTCCGTCGTCGACAGGTACCAGGAGGCCCATAAACAAGTGGCGGCGTTTCAGCGGTTCCTCCCTCGCCGCTTTCGAACTCCGGGGGCTGCTGGGCGGGAGCAGCCCCCTCCATATACCAGCTCCTCATATAGGGAGACTCAAAAACAGAGTGTCGCCTCTCGTGCACACAGAAGGGCCGGGAAGAGCGGCACCCTAAGCCGGGGACAGCCAAGCCGAAAACGGATCTGCGGGCCGTCATTCAGACTAGGAAGTCATCGGCGAAGAAGTCCTGACATGTGTGGCTCAGGACTTCGGAGGGTGGCCCCTACTGGGGTAGAGCGGCGTACACCACATCACACAGTGCCCGTCTCACCTCGGTGCCCTCAGGAGATCGGTCTGCTCTGGTTATGGAACAAGAAGTAAACACTCTGTTGAGGAAAGAGGCCATCGAGGTGGTCCCTCACGAGAGAGAGTCCGGGTTCTACAGCCGGTACTTCATAGTTCCAAAGAAGGAACTGCGTTCAGTTGAACCGCTCAGTCATGTGACCGAAGTTCAAGATGCTCACACTCAAACAGGTCGTGTCTCAGATCAGGTCCGAGGACTGGTTTGTCACGATAGACGCATACTTCCATGTCTCCATGTTGACCCACTCCACCTTAAAGGTTTACGTGGTGGCCATTGCGGCTTACCACGCCCCCTTCGGTGGCCAGTCAGTGGGTAGACACCCCCTAGTTACACGTTTCCTCCGCGGTGCGCTGAGGCTGAGGCCCCCAGTATGATCCCGTGTCCCCCGTGGGACCTGGCTGTGGTGTTAGAGGCTCTCTGCAAGGCTCCCTTCGAGCCTATTGAGGAGATCTCTGATCGACATCTCACTATTAAGACTGCCTTCCTTCTGGCTATTTACTCTCTGAAGAGAGTTGGTGATCTGCAGGCCCTCTCAGTGGCCCCTGCTTATCTCGACTTTGTGCCCGGCATGGCCAAAGTGTTTCTGTAACCTCGAGCAGGGTGTGTTCCTAAAGTTCCCTTTGTTACACCATAGCCCATCGTACTACAGGCCTTCTGTCCTCCTCCCTTCAGGGAGCCAGACCAACAGGAACTTAACTGTATGTGTCCAATGCGAGCACTGGGCACATACATCCACAGAGCTACCCTGTGGAGAAAGGCGGACCAATTGCTTGTGTGCTATGGTCCCCCTAAGAGGGGTTTTCCTGCTATGAAGCAGACACTCAGCCGGTGGATAGTCGATGCCATCTCCCTTGCTTATGAGTCCTTTGGTCTCCCCTCGCCTCTGGGGGTCAAGGCTCACTCAACTCGAAGTGTGGCGGCCTCCAAGGCCTTCTTGGCAGGTGTGTCTATGCAGGACATCCGCAACGCTGCGGGATGGTCCACGTCCCTAACGTTCGTGAGGTTCTGATATGCGAGCCACTCCTGGCTCTACTGTTCTCTCGCCCTAGTACACACTAGGCAGGGATTTGTCAGTCATGGGCATCTCGTTCCCAAAGCGTCTCGACGCAGCTCGAATTCTTGAAGGGGAACATCTCAGGTTATGCATGTAACCATGGTTCCCTCAGTGCCACACTTCTGGCATCCCTGCCAGGGCTTGCTTCACTCCTGAAGCTGACGCCGGTTCCACCACACGTGCTTTTAAGCTTCCTGGTCGCTACGCCACCCCGCCCGTGACGTCTCGCCCTTCCATTGGACTGATTACACATGTGATTCAGAGCGTGGTCACGCTGAAGGCGTTCCCAAAACGTCTCGACGCAGCGTCTCGTTCCCTTCGGGGAACCATGGTTACATGCATAACCTGAGACGTTTTGGCTCAACAAAAAGTTGCAGTTTGCATCTGTTTTTTTTTTGTTGTTGTTGTTTTTTTATATGTTTATTAATTTTCAAACATTACAAACATAACTTAAAATCAAACAAGAGAACAAGACAGAAAATAGAAAAAGAGAAAAGAGAAAAAAAAGAAAAAAGGGGGGGGGGGGGAATTATTATTATTATGACACACCACTCCAATAAATCAATCTGAGAAAGAAATGAAATGGGGAATGATATAATCGTACAAACAATATGCCTTACATATTTAAACCTCATTGCATCTGTTTTTTAATTATGACAACTTCAAATGAAATTATTTTCAACGCATAAACACAAGTTACTAAAAAAGATAAGTTTTTCCAAAAAATTTCAACATAATTTAGTGGAGGCCCTGACACCAATTAATCTTACCACAGAAACTTCATCATAACAGAAATTATTTTAAAAGTCAAACATAACAACCATAAAAGTTCACCCAAAAATTAAATTTACTCACTCTTTACCTTTACCTTTAAGCAGATATTTTAAAGAATGTTGGTAACCAAACAGTTAACATAGCCAGAAAGAAATTCAAACAGGTTTGGAACAACTTGAGGGTAAGTAAATGATGACAGAATTTTCTTTTTTTTTTTAGTAAACTAAAAACACATAAAATAACACTTAATTTCAACATTTATTCTCCATATTTAGTCCTATTCAAAGCATCTGCTGCCCAGTTTTCAGAGTTATCAAGACAATTTTGTACAGAAGACAAAAAGTCAAAAAGACAGATGTTACTACTACAAGACTGAATCAAAAATTCAGTTAAATCAGAAATTTTTAATTACACACAATATTAAGCTGCAGTGTAATGATCAACATTATTATGTCAATAGAACTCACCAAAATAATGTTTGCAACATTTAATTAAATCAATAAATCAGAATATTTAACTTGCAACTATGCGTTTATTTAAGTTAATGGGTCCCCTGAATTTCTTTTTTAGAGTATGGCGGGAAGGTTTTGCATAGGTAGGCGCCACTATAAAAACCAAGTTTGGTAAATATAACATTTCTCTAAAATATATTTTCTGACGTGGTGTTGTTAATATTAGTACTTGCTTGAAAGAACGAAAAAGAGGCAAGAGGAGGGGGTCTCAGTTATCAGAGAACACGGGGAAGATGCTTGGGACGTGCTATTTAGGGTACAGTCACTTCTTACTAAAAAATCCCGTGACACTTAGGTCAACTTTTTCCATCACCACCATGTCAGGAGCCATGAAAGCTTGGGAAGTTTTTTGGAAGCGCTGCAAAAAGTTTGCAGTGTTTGACGTCAAAGCGCTTGTTGTTCCAGAATGCAGCACGTGGAAACTCAATACATGTGGGCCACTGGAGGTTTTTCTTAGGGCCCCCGGCTCCAGAGGAGGAAGTGATCAAGGCGAAAACAAGTCTGATCACTTTCCCTTCACAGAAAAGGCAGAATTTCCTGATAGCATGATCGTTTATCACGCACTCAAGATGAGGGCAAAGTTGCATATCTGATGATGCATTCAGAGAATTCATTCAAGGAGAATAAAACAAGGAGTTTGTTGACAGAGAGGAAGGCAGTTCGAATAAGTTCAGGCATATGCCACCAGATTATTTATCTATGCCTGTTTTGTTTTTTGTTTTTGTTATAAAAGTTTTTCAAGTAAATAAAAGTTTTTCAAGTAACATGAACTGATGCATAACAATACTCATTTTATTCATATTGTATGTTTTAAGGTTAATTTTCTGTAAAATTTACAATTTCAGTGCCATTTATTCATGATTTTTTAAAATAAGAAAAAAAGGCTGGGGGTACAAGATGGTTCACTGTAAATTACACATATTCTTATATTTTCTATGCAGTCTGAAATAAATAGTGTGTCTGTGTTTATTCCTGTTAACTAACCTACTCTGGTGTTGTTGCTCACATTTCTGTGAAATGACCTACCTGTTTTCAATCAGTCATCACAGATGAGAGATTCCAGTAGTTGTTGACAAGATTTCAAGATTTCATTGGCCCTATTTTGCAGTCTTTTTTATAATCTGAAAATCAGTTTTAGCTGCTGACCCCTTGTGGTTATATATGGTACCTCTGTTGCACTAATGCATGACAGTGTGCAGCATCATGTGCACCACAATTATGAGTCTGAACAATCATTTCAGGGCTGAAAACTTTTAATTCAATAAAATACAAATATTTATATTTTAGACCTTTATATTTGACACTTAGATAAAACTTCACTTGTGATTAGTTTTAGGACAAGTCTTGTTTTAGTTCATGATCTGAGCAAGCATCAAATGTATGTGGTGAAATGAGGGGGGAAGTCACAGATTCATTGGCATTAAAGGATTAGTTAACCCACCCCCCAAAAAAGCATGAAAATGTATTCAATTTCAGTTCATCCAATATGTAGATGAGTTTGTTTCTTCACTGTAACAGATTTAGAGAAATTTAACATTGCATCACCAATGGATGCTCTGCAGTGAATGGGTGCCGTCAGAATGAGAGTCCTAACATCTGATAAAAACATCACCATAATCCACAAGTAATCCACTTAATAGTCCATCAGTTAAAGTCTTGTGAAGCGAAAAGCTGCATGTTTGTAAGACAATTCATCATTAAGGCATTTTTAACTTTATACTGTTGATTTCTGACAAACATGGTGGATTTTGATGTGAGAGGACAACAGAGGAAGGATTTACTCACTGGAGGAAGTGTTATTATGGATTATGGACACATATTTTGGCCAGAAGCAACAGTTCAAATGAACTAATAATAGATTTGTTTTTTAAACATGCAATGTTTCACTTAAACAATGTTAATTTATGGACTGGAGTCATGTGGATTACTTGTGGATTATTGTGATATTTTTATCAGCTGTTTTTAGTCTCATCCTAACGGGACTCACTGCACATTTCTCCAAATCTGTTCCAATGAAGAAACAAATCTCCGATGGCCTAAAGGTAGTAGAAGGAGGAAATAATATTAATGTATCCAAACTGTCAAAATAAAAATAGAATTAGAAAATAAAATCTGTTAAATTACAAAAATGCTCAACTGAAGTATTGTCACTGGTGGCCTCAGACTTTAGTCCACCAGCAGGCGGAGCCTTATCACATGAATATCGTTCACAGGATCAGACCAGAGTCCGTTTGCCCCTTATATCCCTCTTGTGAATGTACGAACCCTACTACGGCTTTGCTCCGGTCATGAATATTAATTACGCACCGTGACGCAGGCCTACCTGATTGGCTGACGGAGTGGCGTAGAACGCTGGTGAATCTGCGAACCAACGAATCCAGCTGCGTTGAAAGGCTTGGCTCATGAATATCAATTCGTTACCTGACTGGGCGGTCCAGGAAGGTTACCAAGCTACGTCTACATGACCTTATTAATATTCATGAGCGAAGCCTCCGCCATAGTACGGTTCGTAATTACGCGACCCTCCCACACTCTCGTTCTCCGTTCATCAGCGGCTGTCCTCAGCATCCCCTTGCTCTGTAATGATGGTGTGCGTGGATGCTGCTGATGCGGCGGTGCCTGGGGCCTAATCCACCGGTTACCGGGAAACCCGAGAGACGAGGACGCGAGGGGTTGGGCAGTATGAGCCTTTCCTTTAACGACCGGTTACCGGATCACTGCTGTATCTCATGTCAGTTTGTTTGCTCGCGTGAAGCCGAGGAATGAAGTGCTGCAACCATGATGCAAGGTAAAAAATTCCACTCTGGGCCCTTAAATTCATCGCTTGTCTGTTGAGGTTATGTATTAGCGCGCTAATATTACCTGTACATGACATCCGAATGCAGCACATAATTGTTTTGGTGTCCGTCTCCTTGAAGGAGGAGGTGAAGGATTATGTGTCTCACGTTGTAGGGCCGGTGGGCATGTGTGTTTGCACCGTGACACACACAAACATCACGATGGCACATTTAAAATGAGGGTTTTCTGTGGGCCAGATTTACACATGTGGTCCAGTGCACAAAATAAATCTGCCGTCAGGATGCTTGTGTGCCTTTGCTCTGTGGTCCACAGTCCCACCCTCATGATCTTATAGGTCACTTCATGCCTTGATTTATTTCCTCTAATTTAAAGGGATAGATCACCCAAAAATTTACATTTTGTCATCATTTATTCATTTAATTATTCATTGTCATCCTTGTGTAGTTCCAAACCTGTGTGATTTTTATTTATTTAAATTTAATTTATTTTCCTGGAGAAATTGAGGAGATTTTGAAGAATAGACGGGTCACCGTTCAAAAGTTTGGGGTCAGTAATATATATAAAAAAAAATATATATATATATATATATATATATTTCAAATAAATGCTGTTTTGTTCATCACAGGATGCTGAAAAAATATGTATCTAGGTTTCACAAAAATATTAATAATTTTCCACATTGATAATAATAATAATTTTTTTCTTGAGCATCAAATCTGCATATAAGAATGATTTCTGAAAAATCATGTGACACTGAAGACTGGAGTAATGATGCTGAAAATTCAGCTTTCCATCACAGGAAAATTTACATTTTATAATGTTTTCAATCAGAAAAAAGTTCTTAAAAACTTTAATAATATTTCATAATGTTACTGTTTTTACTGTGTTCAAATAAATGTAAAACTTGATGAGCAAAAGTGACCTCTTTGCCCCCAAGAAGTAAGATCTTTCTATTGAATTAGTTGATACCATTCTCAATGCCAGTCTGAATCTTTTTTTTTTTTTCTCGAAATAAGCAAGTTTAAGTAAAAATGGATATCATATTGGTTAGAATAGAAATGCTTGTTTGTCCACAAATTGGATGGATCCAGGTCTCAAGTGAATGACAGTTTAAATTTCAATTGGTTTCTCAAGCTATCAAATGGATCGATCAAAAACACATAGAATGTAGTACATGTGTTGTATGGACCACCATTATGATGTGTTTGTGTCCTTTTGTGGAGCTTGAAAGCTCCAGTCCACATTGATCGTCAGTGCAATCAGTTATTGGAAAGAGCAGCCAGTACATTCCTCAAAATTTCTCCTTTTCTGTTCTACGGAAGAAGAAAGTCACACAGGTTTTAAATGACATAAGGGTGATACTAGAGGGTGAACTATTCCTTGAATGCAATCTTACTAAACTGTTTTTATTAAGTGGCGTTTTAGGATTCAAGTGTTTAAGGGAGAGAGCAAGCTGCACGCAGTTTCATCTCCTCATATTTGTTTTGGAGTAACTCGACTTAATTGCTTCACGTTTAGCCAAGCGGAGGAGGAAATGTCAACTTTTCCCTAGAGGTCTTTTAGACCAGAGGCATGATGGGTGAACCTACAACTAGAGGCTTTTACACTGGCACTGAGCCCCTCAAGCCGTCCCGTATGCCTTCATGCCAAGATCTCCAGGCTATAAATTCTTGTGCCTTATCTGTTAATATCAACCATGATGCCAGTCATCACTAGGGGCTTTTGTTTCTGCATACAAGTAAACCAGAAGATAGAGAAAATATTGAAAAATAAGCATTAGATCTTGCATATTTGTTGCTGCTGACAGTAAACGACTGCATGGCCTCATTGCATCCGGGTTGAGCATGCTCTTTGAATCCCAGTGCAGTTACGGAGTAATGTAGCCTTGATGGAAATATTTAATTTAAAAAATCATCATTTAGTTCAGCCCACTTAGAATGAGATCTTGGGGGGGGGGGGGAAATGTTTTTGCATTTTTTAGTTGCAGATGTTGAAATATTTATGTGAAATGTCTCTCCCCTGGTGACTGAATTCTGCATTTGTTTTTTAGATGTTAGTGAATTTAACTCTCTACTGTTTAAACTTTTTGCTTTGTTTTTGGGTAGTTGATAACATTCAGTGACAGCAGTGTGACGTAGTTTATCTAAAAACATTTAACGTTTTGCAAATTCTTGTATAATTGGTATATATTTTTTCTTTTTTACTTCAAATTTATAAAAACTACAGGGAATATTTCTGCTTTTGTACTTGTACTGAATTTAGCAGATTCTCTTATCCAAAGTGACTTGCGGTGCATTCAGGCTATATGTATTAACCCACAACATTAACATGATTAAAGTACAGGACTATCTACAAAAGAGAAAAAAATGTAAACATATACAAAACCATTTAAAAGACTGGGGTCAGTGATATTAAAAATATTAAGTAGCACAACTGTTTTCATTATTGATGTTTCTTCAGCTTCAAATCAGCATATTAGAGTGATTTCTGGAGGATCATGTGACACTAAAGACTGGAGTAATGATGCCCTGCATCACAGGGATAAATTACATTTTAAAATAGATTACAATAAAAAACAGTTATCTTAAAATGTTTAAATGTAAACTATTAAAAATTAAATAAAAAAATCTTACTGACCCCAGACTTTATACAGTATATATATTTTCTAGTCACATGTTGCACTAGAGGAACTATGTATTATTTTGTTCCTGATGATAACCATGACTTTTAACAGGACTGAAAAAGCGTACCCGAAAGGCCTTCGGGATACGGAAGAAAGAAAAGGACAGTGACTCCACGTGAGTAAGACCAGTCCGTGATGTGACCGTGGACATCAGCTCTACACAGATCTCTAAAGAATATTCTGATTTGCTCTCTGGTGCATGTGTAGAAATGGCTGCCTTGGCACAGCCTAGTTTATTGTGATTTGAGTGAATTGTGCTTTCTATAATGATGTATTGCTAAGACTTGGCTCAGTGTAATTTTGTCAAATGTGCAGAAGTAGAAGAGCCAGTCTTTTACTATTGGCATAAAGTCTGGCCCACTTTGCATCTTATTTTGACCAAGAACCACTCACTTAGACAGGAAAAGACAGACTACATGTTCAATAGAGCAACCAACTGTTCGTTGTGTGCTTTCATGTTGTTTACCGCAGTGGTTCTTAACCTTTTTGACTCCAGGGTCCCTATTGTCCACAACAATATCAAAAGGCCCCATGACTTTTCTAGTTTGACATGATTTACTGGATGAGAAACATTCTTAGTCACAATTTCTATGATAAAATATTTTAGAGTTAGGCATATCCAAAAAAGGCCACCAATTTCCACAAACTGTTGTAATTATTGTGAAATCAGAATTTGTTGTTTGATATGTCCTGCTTTTATCACAATTAAAAAAAATATTAAAAAACTCTGGAAGCATAATATACAATTTTGCTTGTGCATATCTAGTTTATTGGCCTTTTAGTTTCTCATAAAAAGATTTGACACAGGATATCTCACAAAATTTGGAAAATGCAGTGATTGTTTGTAGCAGCAGACACCTTTCAGACACTTTGTATATAAAAACCGTATACCTGACTTTGGATGTTGCATATCAGCTAGCCAGTTATACTGAAGATTATCATTTTCAGCCAGTTTGTAATAATATTTTTGTGTACAGTCGTGGCCAAAAGTTTTGAGAATGACACAAATATACATTTTCACAAAGTCTTCTGCTTCAGTGTTTTTAGATCTTTTTGACAGATGTTACTATGGTATACTAAAGTATAATTATTTGTATTTCATAAGTGTCAAAGGCTTTTATTGACAATTACATTAGGTTTATGCAAAGACTCAATGTTTGCAGTGTTGATCCTTCTTTTTCAAGACCTCTGCACTCCGCCCTGGCATGCTGTCAATCAACTTCTGGGCCACATCCTGACTGATGGCAGCCCATTCTTGGATAATCAATGCTTGAGTTTGTCAGAATTTGTAGGTTTTGTTTGTCCACCCTCCTCTTGAGGATTGACCACAAATTCTCAATGGGATTAAGGTCTGGGGAATTTCCTGGCCATGGACCAAACATTTTGATGTTTTGTTCCCCGAGCCACTTAGTTTTCACTTTTGCCTTATGGCAAGGTGCTCCTTCATGTTGGAAAAGGCATTGTTCATCATTAAACTGTTCTTGGATGGTTGGGAGAAGTTGCTCTTGGAGAATGTTTTTGTGTCATTCTCAAAACTTCTGTCTTCTAAAGTTGATTCAGCTGCGGGATCGAGGCACCTGCAGTGCAGAGCTTGCTCAGGAATGGCAGCAGGCAGGTGTGAGTGCATCTGCGTGCACAGTGAGGTGAGGACTTTTGGATGATGGCCTGGTGTCAAGAAGGGCAGCAAAGAAGCCACTTCTCTCCAGGAAAAACATCAGGGACAGATTGATCTTCTGCAGAAAGTATCGTGAATGGACTGCTGAGGACTGGGGCAAAGTCATATTCTCCGATGAAGCCCCTTTCCGATTGTTTGGGGCATCTGGAAAAAGGCTTGTCAGGAGAAGAAAAGGTGGCGCTACCATCAGTCCTGTGTCATGCCAACAGTAAAGCATCCTGAGACCATTCATGTGTGGGGTTGCTTCTCATCCAAGGAGTGGGCTCACTCACAATTCTGCCCAAAAACACAGCCATGAATAAAGAATGGTACCAAAACACCCTCCAACAGCAACTTCTTCCAACAATCCAACAACAGTTTGGGGACGAACAATGCATTTTCCAGCACGATGGAGCACCGTGCCATAAGGCAAAAGTGATAACTAAGTGGCTCGGGGACCAGAACGTTTAAATTTTGGGTCCATGGCCTGGAAACTCCCCAGATCTTAATCCCATTGAGAACTTGTGGTCAATCCTCAAGAGGCGGGTGGACAAACAAAAACCCACTAATTCTGACAAACTCCAAGAAGTGATTATGAAAGAATGGGTTGCTATCAGTCAGGATTTGGCCCAGAAGTTGATTGAGAGCATGCCCAGTCGAATTGCAGAGGTCCTGAAAAAGAACGGCCAACACTGCAAATACTGACTCTTTGTATAAATGTCATGTAATTGTCGATAAAAGCCTTTGAAACGTATGAAGTGCTTGTAATTATATTTCCGTACATCACAGAAACAACTGAAACAAATATCTAAAAGCAGTTTAGCAGCAAACTTTGTGAAAACTAATATTTATGTAATTCTCAAAACTTTTGGCCACGACTGTACAAAGTGTATGAAATGGTCAGTAAATAGAGTGTGGGTTGGCATGAATAATAAACTTTGTGTAGGGTCACATAATCACATTATATTATCTTTATGCCAATTAATTTGTTACATTTGAATTATATTGTATACACTTATCATTCAGTCATATATCTAAAATCTGAACATTTGATTTCATATTTTTCAGTGGATCCCCAGACAAAGACAAATCTGTGAGTACAGCATAATTCATGACAGTGAAGACTAATATACCTTAGGCGTTATTGTGAAATAATATATTATTGGGGTTTTTCTTACAATGTCTCGTCCCGCATGTTTTATTCCCAGAAAAAAGCCAATGGTGCACCTAATGGTTTCTACGGTGAAATCGACTGGGATCGATATGTTAGTAAATCTCTCCGAATGCTGATTATTCATACCGTCTTTATAGTTCCTGTGAATATAATGCCTCATCTGTTTGTCTGTTTGATAACAGAACTCTCCTGATGTGGATGATGAGGGTTACAGCGTTAAACCCGGAGAACAAGGTGGAAATATCCTTCCCGTCTATGTTTGCTTATTGATCTGTACTGTTTCTCATCTTTTCTAACTTTTTAATTAGCTAAAAAAAGACTAAAAACTATGGAGATGGGACTCCTTCTTCTAAAATGAATCTTCTTTAACGAGACTCACCAGCTTCAAAAGTCAAGACGCTCTTCTCCTCCAGTGAGTCAGAGGGAGAGGAGGACCATGGGAAGAAATTTAAGATCAAGATCAAGCCGTTGACAGCAAACAGTGGAAACTGCACAGTGTCTACTATGGATGAGCTGAAGGCCTCAGTAGGGACGCTGGCGATCTCTCCTTCTCCTCTGGTTAGTCTCGCAGTTATGCTTTACAGAGCTGATGTCCCACAGTAATATTCACATTAAAATATTGAGATGATTTCCTCTGTTCTTCTGTTTGTTTCCTCACACAGAGAAAGAGTCCGGTAAGCAAGTGTTTTTACACTTCCTTAGATCTTTAAAGATGCAAATTAGAATTGCATAACATGTCACATCCATGGTTTTACCTCAGTTTAGTTTACGTATCTTAGCCCTTAGGAGCGTAACAGCAAATGGCGAATCTGTCAGATGCCTAGTTCAAGATGGTGTATCAATGTAGGGATACATGATACTGTATATCAATTATTTATTTATTTATTGGTTTTGGATGCTATTGGATATATAATTGTGCATATTCATATCCACTGCTTGTACATTTAGAATATATTTTCTTGTCATCTATTGCCCACTTAAAGTCAAAAACACTAATAATTTAATAACACTATTAAATGTAATCTAAAGCTCAAAATGAATATGCATTTTTTACATACACATATATGCACTCAAAAGTTTGGAGTCAGTAAGATTTATTTTTTACGTTTTTAAAAGAAGTCTCCTATCCTCACTAAGGCTGTGTTCATGTGATCAAAAATAGAGTAAAAAAATAAAATTTATTGTCATTTATTTATTATATTATATTATTATGCCATTTTATTACAATTTCTAATTGTTTTCTATTTTAATATACTTTAAAATGTAATATATTCCTGTGATGCGAAGCTGAATTTTCAGCATCATTACTCCAGTCTTCAGTCACATGATCCTTCAGAAATCATTCTAATATGCTGATTTGATGTTCATGAAACACGAATGTTCATGAATAAGAAATTTCTTATTATTATCAATGTGTGTGTTGCGTAATATATTTGTGTAATCCATGATACATTTTTCATCTTTTTATAACCCTATAAAGGATTTTACTGACACTTTTGATCAAAATCTTACTGACCCTAAAGTTTTGAATGATAGTATGTTATTATATTATTATAATTATATATTATATTATTTTTAGGGTGTTATTATTTCATACATTTTTGTGCTGTGATGCCTTGTACACTTGTATTATTTAAAATAAAAAAAGTTGTTCAAATTTAAATGGAAAGCTATTTAGACAAACTACAGTGCATTCAGAAAGTATTCCGACCCCCTTCACTTTTTTTCAATTTTGTTATGTTACAGCCTGATACTACAGTTGTTTAAATTCTTTTTTTTCTCTCATTAATCTATACTCCACACCTCATAATGACAAAGTGAAAACAGGATTTTAGAAATGTCTGTAAATTTATTCAAAAGAAAAACTGAAATGACCCACTTACATAAGTATTCATACCCTTTGCAACAACACTTGAAATTTAGCTCAGGTGCCTCCCATTTCTCTTGATCATTGCTGAGATGTTTCTACACCTTGATTGGAGTCAAATTAAATTGATTGGACATGATTTGGAAAGGCACACACCTCTCTATAAAAGGCCTCACAGCTGGCAATGCATATCAGAGTGAAAACCAAGCCATGAGGTCAAAGGAACTGCCTGCAGAGCTCAGAGACAGGATTGTATCGAGGCACAGATCTGGGGAAGGCTACAAACAAATTCTGCTGCACTGAAGGTTCCCAAGAGCACAGTGACTTCCATAATTCTCAAATAGAAGAAGTTTGGCTCAACCAGGACTCTTCCAAGAGCTGGTCGCCCAGTCAAACTGAGCAACTAATGGAGAAGGGCCTTGTCTAGACTGGTGACCAAGAAGCTGATGGTCACTCTAGTTGAGCTCCATGATCATATATGCAGATGGGAGAAACCTATAGAAGGACAAACATCACTGCAACACTCCACCAATCTGGGCTTTATGGTGGTGTGACAGAGTCAAATCCTCTCCTCAGTGAAGACACATGAAAACACACTTTGAATTTGCAAAACAGCACCTAAAGAACCCTCAGACTCTGAGAAACAAGATTATCTGGTCTGAAGAACCTCAATTCCAAGCATCATGTTTGAAGGAAACCAGCTCTGCTCATCACCTGCAGAGTACCATCCCAAAAGTAAAGTGTGCTGGTAGCAGCCTCATGCTGTGGGCTGTTTTTTAGCAGCAGTGACTGAGGGACCCGTCAGAGTAGAAAAAAAGCTCAGTGCACCAAAATATTGAGGTAGCCTTAATGAAAACCTAGTCCAGGGGCCAGTTGCATAAACTGTTTAGACTAGTCTTAAAAAGTTAATTGTCTAATTTTTTTTCTTCAAGACTGGTCATAACTTTTAAATTCAGTTATGAAAAGGTAGATCGGTCTTATTTGTATTGGAAAAGTAAGACCGATTACCCCTTGGCAACTACTAGTTGGTTAAACTATTTCTTAAGACACAGTCTTAACAGGGTGGCTAAGTTTATGCAACTGACCTCAGAGCATTCAGAACCTCAGATTGAGCAGAAGGTTCACCTTCCAACAGGTCCACAGGAGTGGTTTAGGGACAACTCTGGGAATATCCTAGAGTGGCCCAGCCAGAGCCCTGACTTGAACCCTATCGAACATCTCTGGAGAGACCTGAAAATGGCTGTCCACTGACGGTCCCCATCCAACCTGACCGAGCTTGAGGGGATTTGCAAAGAAGAATGGCAGAAACTCCCCCAATCCAGGTGTGCAAAGCTCGTTGCGTCATACCCAAAAAGACTCGAGGCTGTAATTGCTGCCAAAGGTGCTTCAACTAAGTACGGAGTAAATGTGTAAATGTGATATTTCAGTTTTTTCTTTTTAATAAATTTACAGACATTTCTAAAATTCTGTTTACACTTTGTCATTATGAGGTACGGAGTGTAGATTAATGAGAGAAAAAAAAATGAATTAAAAAAATTGTAGTATCAGGCTCCAACATAAAATTTAAAAAAGTGAAGGGGGTCTGAATACTTACAATGCACTGTAGTATTGATATTGGTTATTTGGCCATAACATGAAAGTAGTGTTTTCTTAACAATACCGAATTTTAATGGTAGGTTTATTTTAACAGCGAGAGACAGAATAACAATAAAAAAATCCAGAAAAACGCATTTCAAAAAAGTTATAAATTGATTTGCATTTTAATGAGTGAAATAAGTATTTGATCCCCTATCAATCAGCAAGATTTCTGGCTCCCAGGTGTCTTTTATACAGGTAAGGAGCTGAGATTAGGAGTACTCTCTTAAAGGGAGTTACCTGTATAAAAGACACCTGTCCACAGAAGCTATCAATCAGATACAAAATCCTCCACCACGGCCAAGACCAAAGAGCTGTCCGAGGATGTCAGGGACAAGATTGTAGACCTACTCAAGGCTGGAATGGGCTACAAGACCATCGCCAAGCATCTTGGTGAGAAGGTGACAACAGTTGGTGCGATTATTCGCAAATGGAAGAAACACAAAATAACTGTCAATCTCCCTCAGACTGGGGCTCCATGCAAGATCTCACCTCGTGGAGATTCAATGATCATGAGAACAGTGAGGAATCAGCCCAGAACTACACGGGAGGATCTAGTCAATGATCTCAAGGCAGCTGGGACCATAGTCACCAAGAAAACAATTGGTAACACACTACACCGTGAAGGACTGAAATCCTGCAGCACCCACACGTCCCCCTGCTCAAGAAAGCACATGTACAGCCCGTCTGAAGTTTGCCAATGATTCAGAGGAGAACTGGGTGAAAGTGTTGTGGTCAGGTGAGACCAAAATCCAGCTCTTTGGCATCAACTCAAATCGCCATGTTTGGAGGAGGAGGAATGCTGTCTATGACCCCAAGAACACCATCCCCACCGTCAAACATGGAGGTTGAAACATTATGCTTTGGGGGTGTTTCTCTGCTAAGGGGACAGGACAACTGCACCGCATCAAAGAGACGATGGACGGGGCCATGTACCATCAGGGCCAGGGCACTGAAGCCAGCCAGAGCATTGAAAATGGGTCGTGGATGGTTATTCCAGTATGAGAATGACAGCCTCAACTTTAATGACTTGGAGAGGATCTGTAAAGAGGAGTGGGACAAAATCCCTCCTGAGATGTGTGCAAACCTGTGGCCAACTACAAGAAACGTCTGACCTCTGTGATTGCCAACAAGGGTTTTGCCTCCAAGTACCAAGTAATGTTTTGCGAATGGGTCAAATACTTATTTGACTCATTAAAATGCAAATCAATTTATAACTTTTTTTAAATGCGTTTTTCTGGATTTTATTATTGTTATTCTGTCTCTCACCGTTAAAATAAACCTACCATTAAAAATATAGACTGATAATTTCTTTGGCAGTGGGCAAACATACAAAATCAGCAGGGGATCAAATAATGTTTTCCCTCACTGTGTTTGAATAAATACTGACAGAGATCATAAATCATAAATTATTTTTTAAACAGAATTTTTTTTCTTTTTTAAAAACATTAATGGCTTGATGTACATTTACGTTTATGAATTTTGCAGACACTTTTATCCAAAGCAGCTTACAGTACATTGCATTTAGGTTATACAAACCCATGAGCATGCTATTGTTGAACCCTTTGAGTTACAGAAACACATTTATAACGCCTTTACTGTGTGCTTCATATATAATGGAGAACTGTGCTTGTACAGTTTTATTCAACTTTTTAATATCACATACAATTAGTAGCCAGGTTTGCCAGACTTAATATTAAGAAAGTGTAAACACAAGAAACAAAATGTGTTGTTGGTTTGGTTTGAAGCATCCATCACATTGGGAAAAGATCCATCACAGATGTTATTTATTTTTTGTTAATAGTACTGTACTGTTTTTGTTAATAGTATCTGTGACTCGCTCTCTGACCAGGTCTGTTCTTTCTCCTTTTTTGCTGATCTCAGAGGCGAAGTCCAGTAAGTATGGATCTTGTTAATGTACTACAAAACTGTGTTGCTTATGATACAAGGGTCTGATGCTGCTGTCGCATGCGCAGTAGAGCCTGAGTTACGCTGAACCTTTCAGTGATGCTTCATGCTGTGTTACTGCTGTACTGACAGCTTGATACCCTCATGGATCAATAGCAGTGAATCATTAGATTCTTGATATCATCTGCAGCTTCAGCATGTTGGATGTGAATGTTCCAGCGTTGGCACCTGGACTCTGTTTTCCATTAGTTGAAGATGTTTGTCACTCATCAGCTGTAATAAATGGAACTAATGGAAAGCAATGACCAGGTGCCAAATTATACCCTCTGCCTGTTATCTCTTAGATTTTTTAATAAATTATGCACAATTTTGGTCCTTACAATATTTTTTGGTCATATTTTTTTTAGTGCTGTCAAACGATTAATCGCGATTAATCGCGTCCAAAATAAAAGTTTTTGTTTACATAATATACAGTGGTGTGAAAAAGTGTTGGCCCCCTTCCTGAATTTTTAATTTTTTGCATGTTTGTCACACTTTAATGTTTCAGATCATCAAACAAATTTAAATATTAATCAAAGATAACACAAGTAAACACAACATGCAGTTTTTAAATGAAGTTTTTTATTATGAAGGGAAAACAAAATCCAAACCCACATGGCACTGTGTGAAAAAGTGCTTGCCCCCTAAACCTAATAACTGGTTGGGCCACCCTTTGCAGCAACAACTGCAATCAAGCGTTTGCGATAACTGACAATGAGTCATTCACATCGCTGTAGAGGAATTTTGGCCCACTCTTCTTTGCAGAATTGTTTTAATTCAGCCACATTGGAGGGTTTTCGAGCATGAATGGACTGTTTAAGGTCATGCTACAGCATTTCAATTGGATTTAAGTCCAGACTTTGATTTGGCCACTCCAAAACCTTAATTTTGTTTTTCTTGAGACATTCAGAGGTGTACTTGCTGCTGTGTTTGGAATCATTGTCCTGCTGCATAACCCAAGTGTGCTTGAGCTTGAGGTCACAAACTGATGGCCGGACATTCTCCTTCAGGATTTTCTGATAGAGTGCAGAATTCATGGTATCATCAATTATGGCAAGTCATCCAGGTTCTGAAGCTGTAAAGCAGCCTCAGACCATCACACTACCACCACCATGTTTGACTGTTATGATGTTCTTTTTATGAAATGCTGTGTTGGTTTTACGCCAGATGTAACGGGACACACACTTTCCAAAAAGTTCAACCTTTGTCTCATCAGTCCACAGAATATTTGCCCAAAAGTCTTGGGGATAATCAAGATATTTTTTGGCAAATGTGAGACGAGCCTTTGTGTTCTTTTTGGTCAGCAGTGACTTTTGCCTTGGAACTCTCCCATGGATGCTGTTTTTGCCCAGTCTCTTTCTTATTGTTGAATCATGAACACTGACCTTAATTGAGGCAAGTGAGGCCTGCAGTTCTTTAGATGTTGTTCTGGGTTCTTTTATGACCTCCTGGATGAGTCGTCTTTGTGCTCTTGGAGTAATTTTGGTAGGCCGGCCACTCCTGGGAAGGTTCACCACTGTTCCAAGTTTTCTCCATTTGTGGATAATGGCTCTCACCGTGGTTCACTGGAGACCCAAAGCCTTAGAAATGGCTTTATAACCCTTTCCAGACTGATACATGTCAACTATTTTGTTTCTCATCTGTTTATGAATTTCTTAAGATCGCGGAATGATGTGTTGCTCTTTAAACATGCTTCACTTTGTCAGACAGGTTCTATTTAAGTGATTTCTTGATTCAACAAGAATCACAGTTCTTTCATGATTTAATAGAAGGGGGCAAGCAATTTTTCACACAGGCAATTTTTCACACAAATCCAAACCCCCATGTGGGTTTGTATTTTGTTTTCCCTTCATAATAAAAAACTTAATTTAAAAACTGCATGTTGTGTTATCTTTGATTAATATTTAAATTAGTTTGATGATCTGAAACATTAAAGTGTGACAAACATGCAAAAAAATAAAAAATCAGGAAGGGGGCCAACACTTTTTCACACCACTGTATATGTGTGTGTGTGTACTGCGTATATTTATTATGTATATATATATATAAATACACACACACACATACAGTATTTATTTTGAAAATATTTACATGTATATATTTATATTCATATAATTTATATTATAAATTAATATATTTAATATATAAACAACATTTTTCTGAAATATATACACTGCCGCTCAAAAGTTTGGGATCAGTAAGATCACAATACGGTACTAGGGACCACTTAGGCCTATATAAAAGCATCCAAAAAGCAGCATGTCATGGGACCTTTAAGAAATTAATGCTTTTTTGAGGAGGGTTGTGTTAAATGAATGAAAAGTCATAGTAAAGACTTGTATTGTTAGAAAAGATTTCTGTTTTGAACAAATGCTGCTCTTTTCAAAGAAAAAAGTATCACATGTTCCAAAAAAAAACAATATGAAGCAGCACAACAGTTTCAACACTCATAATAAATCAGCATATTAGAATGATTTCTGAAGCATCATGTGACACTGAAGACTGGAGTAATTATGCTGAAAATTCAGCGCTGCGTCACAGAAATAAATTATATTTTAAAGTATATTAAAATAGGAAACCAATATTAGAAATTGCAATAAGATTTCACAATATTACTGTTTTTTTTTTCTGTATTTTTGATCGAATAAATACAGCCTTGATGAGCAGAAACTTTTACTGATCCCAAACTTTTGAGCGGCAGTGTACATGCGTGTGTGTGTGTGGTAATATACATAATAAATAAACACAGTATACTTTTATTTTGGATGCGATTAATCGTTTGACAGCACTCATTTTTTTCCTTCTTTTTTAAGCAAGGATGCATTGATTTGATCAAAAGTGACAGTAAACACAAATGTATCACAGTTTCAAAAGTTACAAAAATATAAAGCAGCAAAATGGTTTTCAACATTGATAATCTGAAATGTTTTTTGAGCAGCAAATCAGCATATTGGAATGATTTCTGCGTGATTAAAGATGCTGAAAATTTAGCTTTGATCAGGAATAAATTATATTTGAAAATGCATTAAAATAGAAAACAGTTACTTAGTAATAATATTTCATAGTATTACCATTTTTAACTGTATGCAGCTTTGATGAACATAAGGGACTCCTTTCAAAAACATAAAGAAAATCTCACCAAACATTTGCACGGTAGTCAATGAAACCTTCACAGGCATGTATGAGTTTTGGTACATGTTTTATAGTTATGCATGTGTGAATGGTTTCTATCCCCTCATGTCAGTTAATATAAATGTTTTATTGTATTTGTGGTCTTTGGTATTGGCATTATCTTCTTTTATTACCTTTGTTACAGTGCCAGATGAAGCGAAACCTGTCAAGTGAGTGTTTATTTGGAATTATTGACTTCCTGTGTATTGTCATATCACTCCAGTTTGTATAGTAGTCAATTTCACTTTGCATATTCCAGATGAGGAGATTGCCAGACCGCGACGATCTACTCCAACACCCACGACAACTCCAGGACCTGGTTCAGACCCGCCCAGGTTAGTACACCGTCACAAACACTTATGGAACTGTTTGTGCTTCTGCTCACTATTGAATTATTCATTTTAAATTGAATAACATTACTAAATTTCATTGCCTGAATACCCTTGGAATGTTTTTGACCTTGTATTTTCCTTCTGTCTCATAAAAAGAGAAAACACAACAGCGTTCTTCGGCCCACCGTTTGAGACCAATTTTGAAGCACACAACTCAGAAGGTACAGCAGTATTCCTCAATAACCTAACATTGATTAGTTAATTTATTTGTCAAAATAAATGTGGTTTGTGGTTTACAAGATTAAACTTCATGAGAAGTTTTAGAAAAAAATTGTAATTTAAGGAATTGTTCTTCTGTGTCATGCATTGCTGTGATTTGTAAGTTAGTTAAAGGAGGTATTGACGGGTATTTCATTCATGAATGTTAATGACAGTGTTCCCGGTTGAGCCGGAGCTCTGGTGTCAGTCAACTTCTCTCTCCACCTGTGTTCTGAGCAGATCTCTGCCCACTGGAGGTACTGCATGTCAAATGTCCAAAATGTTTTTGATAATGCCAGTTTAAAGCTTCAAAACTGCCCCAGTGAAGGCACCAGTAAAACACACAATGGTGACAAATGCTAAAATAGTTCCTAATGAAAGGCCTGAATGCTACAAAGCATCACATTTCACTGCTTACTGCAGAGTGTAACTGGATCTACAAGATTAACCAGAAAAAAATCACATGTATTAGCACCAAGACACTTTGAACGGGTCACACGAAAAGAATCCACTTTCATTTATAATTATTACTGATTTTATTAATTGATTAGCAATGTAAGTTGATATACATAAACAAGGGTACTAGGCACATGTCTCCTTTAAAGTAGTGTTATTTTATTATTATTTATATAGTTTTATAGTTTTAACTAACATTTTGAGTTAGCTTTGATTTTTTTATTTTCAAATTTCTTTCTAAATTAAGTTTACTTTTTTGGTAATTTTGTTGAGCTTTTGTCATTTTTATTAGTTTTGTTTTATAGAAATACTTCCAAATAGTTTTAATTCATTTTTATTTTAGTTTTAATTTTAGCTTTATTTCAGTTTGTAATTTAGATGTTAGACGTAAGCATGTGTTATGATATTTTACTCATCATAATGTAAGCTATTTATACTGTGCAGTATTCAGTAAGAAAGTACTTGAAAGTACTGACCATGCCCTGATATCTGTCCTTTCAGCTCCGCCTCCACTTCCTCCAAAGAACATTCCTGTCACCCCACCTGGACGCAGTTCTAGTTCTGTAGAGTCCTCCGGTACGTACTGACACTTCCAATTTAGCATCCAAAAACACATAGTTTCAATCTCTTGAAAGAACAGAGTTCCTGACAGAAGTGTCTTACTACAGAATACTTCTTCTCAGCTCTATGTTTGTGGTAGGGGTGTGCGATATCAACAAAAATTAAATTGATATTTTCATTACATTCTTTATATTCTGTGCAGTGGGGAGATATTTGCCACCTTAAAGTGATTTCCAGGGACATTTTTATCTTTACAAGAGCATTTTTTCCTAACCTTATTATTGAATTTATTGATTAACTATGAGAATTTTGCATAAAAAATGATGCATACTAGGGATGCATCGATCCGATACTCAGTATCGGTATCGGCTCCGATACTGGCATTTTCTGCCGGATTGGGTATCAGTCAGACGAGGCCGATCCAAATCCGAAATTGTTTGTCCGTATACTATTCTGTTATTGTTAAGCCCCATGAAAGGCACAAAAACATTATAAAGGACCATAAAGTTTTTGTGCACTATTTCAAGTGTTCTGAAGCTGTTCCATAATTCAATGTGAGGTTCAGATGAATATTTAAGTCCTTAAATTCAAGTTCATGTAAACTCTTCTCTCCGCTGCGGCTGTCTGTCATCCTCCATTTAGCATTCAAACTGTGTGTTGTGTTTGGTTACTACACTCAAAACAATGAAACTCTCTTCAAGAGCGCACAATAACTTAGATTTAAAACTGTTAAAACAAAAAGGCTCAAACTATTGCAGAGATATAATACATCAATATCTCTTCCCTTTGTTCTTTTGAACATTTCTATGCGGAGTGCTGCGCGCTGTGACTCCGTGTTGCTTTAAGCGCATCATTCTGCGCACGGGATGCACATAAGCGCTGTGTGCCGCTCTGTAATGGAGCTTTTCATATTATAATACTTTTGTGCAGTGAAAGATTATTAATAGTATTTCTTGTTCTGTCCTATCTATCATATGTTGCTGCCTTCATTACTGTGCTATACATTTTAAAGAAATGTCTTTTAATTTTATGGTACGGTATATATTTTATATGTAAATTTATTAGGCTACTTGTTTTTCATGAATGTATTTTACAACAATACAAAGAGCAATGTGTAACATTTTACCAGATTTAGTCTTGCACTTATTTCCTTTTATATGTTCCCCACTGTTATAAAATTTATTGTATAAAATTATTGTGCACCCATGATTTTTCTAGAGCATCTTTTTAGCTGCTGAATTATCCATTAACCTAGTCTATAATAGTACTTTTGTTATGATTATATATATTTTTTTACATTTGTTATTTTTCATTAAAATGAAGTTGTCTATATTTAGCAGATTGTGTTTAACACACAAAAGAGTGATGATCTGGTCAACACACAGAAGTATAGAAATTCTACATTGATTTTTTTTTTTAAAACTGTGCTGAGATCGGATCAGTTCTGAAAAAATGGTATCGTTGCATCCCTAATGCATACCTCATCTTTTATGTCAAATTCTTAAATGTATTCAATAAATTCAGCTAGGCTGTTACCAATCAAATTAAATCTAATTCTAAATCAAATAAAATCAAATTTTGCTCACCAGAAGTTGCATAGAAGCAATTTAGATGTATTTACACTTCAATTACATTTTTTAAGCACGGATGCATTAAATTGATCACAATAATGCTATGAGAATAATATTTTAAAATAATACTTTAAATATTGAAATATAAGATTAAAGAAAAAATTTAAAATACTTTAAAGTGCCCCTATTATGGGTTATGAAAGGTTCATATTTTGGTTTTGGGAGTCCCCAACAACAGGTTGACATGCATGCAAGGTCAAAAATACTTTCATTTTCTTATAATATGCATTTATTTTTACCTTATTTACTCAACGACTCCCAAACGATTCGCTCAATGATTCATTTTTCCAAACCCCTCCTTTACGTGACGCTAATCTGCGGTGATTGGTCGATTTCATTTAAAGCAGAGTGCAGTGCTGCTTTGTGTACAGCCGTTACCGGGGAAACAGCTATTTTTAAAGCTCCAAAAGTGCACCTAGTGGCAACAAGTGGGCGGCAATATGCTAATGTTTCATGTTGATGTCAACATGAAACTGCTTAAGATTCGTTTTAAAAACGACTCGTTTCAATCATTCAGAGTCGACTCTTTCTTTTGAGAGACAATAACTTCATACACGGTGCACTTTCACATTTAAAACTTTGTAGGATGTTTTCATTCACTTAGAGCTGTGTTACACACTGCATGAAAGGTCATTTTCAAAAATCCATAATAGGGGCACTTTAAAATATGTAATTTAAGCTGCCAGTAGGTGGTGACAAGTCACTGAGTGAGTCATTGAGTCATTCACAGACCACATAGGCTGTACAAACATGTTTTTGTGAGTGACATATTCAATAATGTCAGCTACATTATTGAAACATCAAGACAATAAATATCGCGCACCCCTAGTTTGTGGTGGTGAGTGTTGGAAGAGTATTTGACAGCTCGTTTTAATTTTGTCTGAACAGGTTATTATAGTGTGGTTCCTAGTGTCAGAGGAGATGGATCAGCTTCAATCTGTCAGGATGCCCCATTATCTGACCCATCCAGAGGGGCATTTATGCCTGACTTGGACAGTGTTTTTGGGCCTGCTGAGACGCCCAGGTCTGGATCAGATGTGGTGCAGTGCAGCTGGGTGAGCTTCAGCGAAGGCTCTCCCGCCCGACCCCCTCCCCCAGACGAACCCGCCCCTTCTCCACCTCTGTCCTCTTCCCCCGCGGACTCACCCCCGACCTCACCCCTCCACCTGCCGCCTCCCGCCTCGCCCCCTCCCCCACTCCACTCCATCCCGCCTCCAGATTCACCTCCACCACCGCCACCCTCAGACTCTCCTCTGAGTCCTCCAGACCTCCCCTGCTGCTTTCAGCTCCCAGAGTCCGAGCCCGCCCAAGAGTCCCCCGTCACCCCCGCCAGCCCTGGACTGCCCTTCCTGCCAGCAGACCACCCCCCACATGGAGCCATACCTTCCCCTCTTGCCTTGAGAGATGACAGCAGGAGAACCCCTGACCTGGTGGGCATGAGGGACGAGATTTCTGTGTTTGGCACATCACCCAAAGACCTTGTAGCAGGAAGCTTCAGAGGAACCCCACCTCCACTGCCACCTCCTACTTACAGGAGTGTGGTGGGCTCCCCGGGGCCCGGCAGTGGTGAGTTAGCAATTGTTACTTAAAGGGATAGTTCATCTAAAAAATAAAATTATGTCATCGTTCACTCACCCTCAAGTTGTTCCAAGGCTGTATGAATTCCTTTCTTTTGTTTAACATAAAAGAAGATATTTTGCAGAATGTACATAACCAAACAGCAGTTGGTCCCTAATGACTTCCATAGTTTGGAAAAACGTAATATGGAAGTCAATGGAGACCAGATACTTTTGTTATGAAACCTTGCTCCGGAGCAGGATTAGCAGCACTTTGTAGTGTTAACCCTGCATTGTGTTGCCAAACTTGTACAGTGTGAAACGGTGAATGCGGTGTTACAGTAGATTGTTACAGATAGATGGTTAGCAACAAACATACAAATGTTTTGTGTAAGTTTAAATAAAACTATGAATGTTGTCTTAATGGCCAGCACACTCAAATTTCATGCTTTACCTTGTCTAAAATATTTAAGTAGTGCAAACGGCATGCTGAAGGAAAACTAGATGCTGTAGCCACATTATTAATTTATGGTCATGTTTTATTAATTAATTCCCTTGTTTTAGTTAAATCGTGATCATGTTTTACTGATTCTTTCCCTCGTTTTAATTTACTTGTGTCTTAGCCCCAATTTAATTAAAACAAAGGCTCTAATCGATAAGTTGTGGGAACATATGTTTATTTGTGGCCATGATATCTTGTTTTTACCCCTGCGTGTCATGTGCAGGGCACCCAGAGCTGCTTTTGTGATTGTGCATATTAACCAAAGTTGCAAAGCTGCAAAGCAGGTTTTTCTACTGCCTTAATGCCACCCAAAATGGCAATATCACATTTTGTGAAAATAAATAAATTAGATTAATAACTTAATTTATATTGCAGTTTTGCCTTCTCTGTGAAAACTAATGAACAGTTTGTAATGAATGTCTGAAATACTCTTACAAGGAATAGTATTATTAATATTTTAAACTCATTCAGTATTATTAATAATCCACAATAAATAAATAAAAGTCTAGTATTATTATTTGTAAAACCATACATTTCAGAAATCAACAAGTCAACATGAACCTTGATTGAATCATTTTTATTATCTTAGTAGCTGTATTAATATTTATAATAGTTTTTATAAAAATATATTAATTGGAGAAGTCAACATGAACCTTGATTGAATTATTTGATTATATTATTGTTAAAAATATTATCTTAGCATTTGCATTAATTACAATAATAATAACCACACTCAGGGATTTATCTACACTGGGGGAATAAAAGGTCTCACTTTATTTTAAAGTCCAATTCTCATAATTAACAAATCATTAACTACAGCTTTTGCCTCAAACTACTAATTTGCTGCTTATTAATAATTAGTAGGGAAGTTTAGGTGTTGGATAGGATTAGGGATGTAGAATATGGTCATGCAGAATATGTGCTTTATAAGTACTAATAAACACCCAATATGTTATTAATAGGCATGCTAATAAACAGCTAGTTTATAGTGAGAATTGCTCCCTATACTAAAGTGTTACCAAAAATGATAACCTAAAAATAGTAGCATCTAAATTAACTGGTCAAAAGTATTATTTAGCGTCACTGAGCCAACTTATATATACAACAAATGATACCAACAAAACACATTTTTATGGGTTCAGTTGCTCTTTAAGGTAATAATTGCAGGTTTAGCATTGTTTACAGTGTAACAGTAATCTGATTTTATGTATGTTCTCAGGGCCATCATCTCCCGCACGTGCTGGCACTCCCCTGTCTGCTGGCAGTCCGATCCCACCTCTACCACCAAGACCATCATCACGACCTAAACTACCACCTGGAAAACCAAACCTAGCAGATCTGGTATGACTGCATCAGTCGACTTTCTCCATTGCTGTGAAACATTTAAGCATTGAAATCACTAGTGCTTTTGCTTGTGTTTGTTTGTTTGTTTAGGTTATTGCTGAAGATCCAAACGTTAAACTTGAGATAATTAAGCAACTCCAATGATCTTTGATTGTCTACTGTATGTGTGCACTCTATACCCATGTAAATGCTGGATCCAGTAAACCACTGATTACTGGAGTCCAAATTGGGCTTCTGAGTACACTCTTAAAGGTTTTCATAGTGACGCCATAGATAGAAGAACCAGTTCCCCTTTCAGTGAACACTTCTTAAAAGGACCATTTTTCTTAGAGTGAAGAACCTTTTTCCACTGTAAAGAACCTTTTGTGGAATGAAAAGGTTCCATGGATGGCTAAGGTTCTTTGTGGATCCATTGATGCCAGCTTTAGAGTATATGTCTGGTTCAGGCTTTTTGTTTCTCCTCAGGCCCGACCCTTCAGCCCCCCCATCCACTCATGGAGTCCTCCACCCTTCGCTCCTCTGGCCAGAGCTGAGAGCACCTCCTCCATCTCCTCCGTCACCTCTCTGAGCGCAGCCTCCACACCTACACTAGGCCGAGAGCTCAACCTCTCTGTGTCAGGTGGGCCACAACAGAGCTGTCCCAAGTCAGTTATTGCTGATTATGATAAGTGAGGATGATGATACTGAGCATAATGCCTTCTTAAGTTCAGTAAGTTGTGTGTTTTGTATGATATTAGATCTATGTCTGTATTTCAGTGTGTTCCAGAGGTCCGAGTCCTCTCACAATGGGACCCCAGGACACTCTACCAGTGGCAGCTGCCTTCACGGAGACCATCAGCGCCTACTTTAAAGGAGCAGATCCCACTAAGTAGGCATCAGAGCACATTTTGAAGTCACCTTTTGAATTCGGTTCACATTTGGTTGAATTGAATGAAAGTGTACTTAATCGTCTCTCGTGTCTTGTCATGTGGTAGGTGTTTGGTGAAGATCACTGGTGAGATGGTGCTGTCTTTCCCAGCAGGGATCACCAGACACTTCTCCTCTCATCCCAGTCCACCAGTGCTGACCTTTACCATCAGCCAGTACAGTCGGCTGGAGCAGGTCCTTCCCAACCCACAGCTTCTGTGCTGGTAATACATAGTGATGTCCCACTAGTGAAGGAATTGTTCATTTGAGCTGGGCTTTTTAAAGATTCACTCAAGCCATTTCAGAAATAGTTTGTAAATCATCCCACCGTAAATGAGAACTTTGTTTGGGAGTAAAAATCAAGGGGATTGAAGTTGGAAATAGAGTTTAAGATATTAAGGTTATGGCTGATGCTTATCATGGTCAGTATTACAAATTCTATATTATTTTGTCTAAAACAAAAAAAGTGCTACAAGCTAATTTAAGTTTAGCACTTTTTACAACATATGATGTATAGTATGAAAATATATATTGATTTTGAGACCTGCTAAAGATTTTATTTACCAGTGTGATTAAATTATTAGTGTTTAACTGATTAAAGTGAAAGTTAGGTGACAGTAAAGGGAGTCTAAATGTACAAATAGGAAAAATTCATTTGAACAATTAGATATCCAATATTAGCTGATAAATATATAAAACAATGGACAGTACAGATACATTTAAAAATTGCAATATTAGCTAATAACCAATATGGTACCATTATACTGGGCATCCCTAGTAAACAGTAATATTAGGAACAGTTTATATAATTTATTCAAAAGCAGAGCTACTGTATAGCAGTGTTGTAATTTTAACCAGAACTATTAAAAAATATACTTAATTATTATTATTATTATTAATTATATTTTAAAAGTTTTTGTTATTTGAAATAATTTTAAGTGCTAAAACTAAAGCTGAAATTTAAATAAATTAAAGCTAACTAGAAATATTTTACAGCATATAACAAAATTACTAAAAATTTAAAATAAACTGAAAATATAAAAATAAATGCTAATTGAAAATATCAATGCTCTAAATACTTTAATAGTATTTAAAGAATACTGAAATAGCACTGCTGTATAAGCAGCAATAACCTAATGCTCAGGATATTTTACTGCAAATGAAAGAACTTTTGGGAACAAATTTGAATGTCTTAGCTCAATTGATTAAATGTTTTAAAATCAGTTCATTGACTGGTTCCACTGTCCACTAAACTGCTGTTTTTGACCAATAATTCTGAATTGTATTTTGTAAATAAATGTAATAAAAGGACCAATATATTGTCCATTCTAGGGCTGTCAAAATGGCTGAAAAACTAAATTAGAATTTTGTACTTAAATATTATCTATATTCGAATTTGAAAGGCATAATTTCAGTTAGGGGGAAAAATGCTTTTGGCTTTTGCCTTTTGAGGGCGCATCGAGCAAAATATTACATATGCACGTTTCTTCAAAGCAATAAAATAACATGACTATCTTTGAAAAAAGTGCATAATGTTTACATTAATGTTTATAAACCATATATAATTAAATAAGTTGCTTAAACAATTGGAAACAAAACAGCATCATTTATGTACAGTATGTATAGTTTAATATAAAGGACTGAAAACCAATCACAAAGAGTACTTTTATTCATTTAAAAACATGAGATGCAGTGGGACGGGGAAAAACCGCCATAAAGTCTCGAGACAAGTTGAACTTACATTCATTTTACATGGCTTTCTAAACATGCGTCTCTCTTGTGTGAGACCTCATGCTAGTGCAACGGTGATAGATGTCCTATAGAAAGTCCTTCTGTGTGAACGACTTGAACATCATATCCGCATTGATGTTTTTTTCTTTTTCCGCAATATTTTGAATGAACAACACAGCATCACCACATCCAGTGGGTTCAACTGGATAGGCTAAAAAAAGCATTAAAATGCAACAACACCTACATTGTGTGCCGCTGATAAGGCTGCGTGATGCACACCTCGATTTTTAATTTAAATTCGACAAATATTCGAAATTAGAATTATTTTTGACAGCCCTAGTCCATTCCAATAAACATTGGCCCTATATTGGTCATTGAGATTATCTGCATCAGTCTATAACCAGCTAACTAACCATATAACAAAAGTGATCATTTTACCAATTTATTTTATGTTTTTAAATACTTTTTGTGAAATTTTAGTTTAGTGAATATAAAATTGCATGCAGAAGGTATAAATATTGTGTGAGATTTATTCTGTAAATATTTTTGCCCTGCAGCGACACCACGCCACCTACAGGTGATTCGAAGGAGTTCTGGGTCAATATGTCAAACTTGTTGAGTCACCTGAAGAAAGTGGCTGAGCAGAGGCCACAGGCCACGTATTACAACGTAGACATGCTGAAGTACCAGGTGAAATTTTATATTTGAGCATGATCCGTTAGTATCTATATCAGTGAAATCCGAACCTGGTCATCCTCTCGGATGTTTGTGTAGTAGTGTGTGATATTTGAGATTTGGGCTCACAGGTGTCCACTCAAGGCATCCAGTCCACTCCGCTGAACCTTGCGGTGAGCTGGCGTGGTGATGCCAGCAGTACAGACCTCAGGATAGACTATAAATACAACACAGAGGCCATGCACATACCCACACCGCTCACCAACATCCACTTCATGGCAGCTGTGGACGGCGGCGTGAACAAACTGCAGGCTATGCTCCCACCTGCCACCTGGTGAGGATCTGTCAAGAAAATCACATTGCAAATCAACAGCAGTGTGGTGTTGTATAGTGATGTTTGCCCATTTGTTGCATTTTAAGGAACCCAGAGATGCAGAAAATAACGTGGAAGATCCCAGAGCTCTCACAGAGGTCTGAAAATGGAGGTAAATGCCCTTTAGATATTAACTGAAGCAAGGAAAGCCCTCTAACAGCTTTGCAGGAATGCTTAGCTGATGTTGGCAACTGTACAATGTGGTTCACTTGGCAGCATGCCCTAATGGTAGTAAATTGAATTACTCTAAGTAATGGATTGACTTAGCCCAACTAGCTGTTTCTGCATTACACTGTTTATCATGCATGATTCCATGGCGGCTTTGAATGGCATTTTAGAATTGTTTATAGAAATCATGTAGAAGTACCCTGGTTGAAAGTCCTGAACTGCAGCTCGATGATGCTGAGGTCATTAATGAAAGGCTGTTCGGGTGGCACACGTGCTGGCAAGTTGCTTTTCTTTCTGCAAGCAGAGCAGATGAAGCATCTCTGTTCACTGCAGAGGCTTATCATCTGCTTTCACTCCAACTGCAGGTTGCTCAAAACAAACTGAAATAAATGCATGGAAATGCTCTTTCGTATTTCTCTACTTTTGAGTTATGTAACATATTAATACACAGATTCTCCTGAAATTTAAAACTAAGTCTCAAAAGGGATTTATGCATTATGCTTACAGAATAGTTCACCCCAAAATGTAAAATCTGTCATTAATTACTCACCCTCATGTCGTTCCAAACCTGTAAGACCTTCGTTCATCTTCGGAAAACACAAATGAAGATATTTTTGATAAAATCAAACCTGACCGTATAGACAGTAGCGATGGGACGATACACCTACCTCCCGATTCGATACTATTACGATACTTGGGTGCCGATACAATATGTATTGCGATTTTTTTTAAATATTTTTTTATTTTTATTTTTTAAGAATTTAGATTCTACAAGTATTGCGATTCGATATTGCTGTGTTGCGATTTTTGTTTTTAACTCTAGACCATGGGAAAAAGTTGAAATACTTGATTATACCCTTAAAAGAGACTGTATATGATGAGTCATATTAAGAAAAACAATGCATCACATCTTTCTGAACTTTTATTTCAGGAGCATACACATACACAGTGTATATTTAAAGTACCTTGAACCATGAAACTTTAAAGTACCAAAACCCTGAACTTGCACATGAATATAATAGTCAAATGTTCAACAAAATGAGCAGAAAAAATACTTTCTGAAATAAAATAAAGTGCTATGTTACCGTGCATACCGTTTTAGTCATGTTTTCCCGGCAGTGTGTAAAATCCTTGGGATTCAAAACATGAAGTTGCAGAAAGAATTCTGGAAGAGGTTTGATCCTCTTCCTCCGTCATAGTTTTGCTTTCTCGCACCGGCTTGAAACGTATATGACGTCATCTAATGCAGCAGCACTGCGCACGTAGAATGATCGTTGTATGACGTTATCAAAGCCCCGCGAGAGCTACAGAGAACAGACGGCTCCTGATGCTTTCAAATCGCTCTCGCGGTACTTTGATGTCATACGCTGATCAGCTGCGCGGTGCTGCTTCAAGTCCAACACATCGATACATTTCGCCCTCTGTTGGAATTAAAAAGCGCTAACTTCTCCCCACCACCTCTTAGGAAAAGTAAAATAATGAAATATAAATCGATTCTGAGGTAAACCAATCGATTTTTAAATAGTTTTAAAAAGAATCGCGATAGTTAGGTGAATCGATTTTTTTCTCCCACCCCTAATAGACAGCAAGGGAACTACCACGTTCAAGGCCCAGAAAGGTAGTAAGGCCATCGTTAAAATAGTCCATGTGACATCAGTGGTTCAACCTAATTTTATGAAGCTACGATAATATTTTTTGTGCGCAAAGAAAACAAAAATAACGACTTTATTCTAGGGCTGTCAAAATGGCTGAAAAACTAAATTCGAATTTTGTACTTAAATATTATCAATATTCGAATTATATTCAAATTCAAAAGGCATCATTTCAGTTAGGGGGAAAATGCTTTTGGCTTCTCTCCTGGGGCCACAAGAGGGTGCATCGAGCAAAATATCACTAATGCATGTTTATTAAAGCAATAAATAAGATGACTATCTACGAAAAAAGTGCACAATGTTTAAAATAATGTTTATAAACTATATATATATATATATATATATATATATATATATATATATATATATATATATATATATATATATATAATTAAGTTACTTAAACAATTAGAAACAAAACAGCATCATTTATGTATGTATAGTTTAATACAAAGGACAGAAAACCAATCACAAAGAGTACTTTTATTCATTTAATAACATGAGATGCAGTGGGACGGGGAAAAACCGCTATAAAGTCTTGAGACATGTTTTTTAATTTTACATGGCTTTCTAAACATGCATCTCTCTGGTGTGAGACGTCAAGCGAGTGCAACGGTGATAGATGTCCCTATAGAACTTGCGCAAAATATGCATTCTGTGTGAACGCCTTGGTTTCAGTTTTGCCATAAACAAGATCTTCTCCGCATTGATGTTCTCTTTTTTTCCGCAATATTTTGAATGAACAACGCAGCATCACCACATCCAGTGGGTTCAACTGGATAGGCTAAAAAAAAGCATTAAAATGCAACGACACCTACATCGTCATCGCATCTTGTGTGCCAGTGATAAGGCTGCGTGATGCACACCTCAAATTCAAATGCAACGTTTTTGATTTCGAATGTGGATTTTTATTTTAAATTCGACGAATATTCGAATTTCAAAAAAAAATTTGACACCCCTACTTTATTCAACAATTTCTTCTGTACCGTGCCTTCGATGCGTGTTCACAAGAGTACCATGACGCATTCACTTTTGGGTGAACTATCCCTTTAAATGTCATCAACCAAATATCTTTTACATCTTCGTTGTGTTTATACTCACACTCTTACAAACTATTGTAACTCAAACTTTCCAACTTGTAGATTTTAAATGAAGATAGAAAGAGTTTTCAGAAACAATCATTGTGACGTGGAAGTCGTGCAAGTGCTAATTTTATGCATTAATACAAAAGCCGATGGTAAAATCCTGTTGGGTTTTTTGTTGAGGGAACCAGGGGTGATAAGGGGCATACAAAAATATGTCATCACTGAAGCACTCTATACAGTGTCAAGCAGTGGTTCTAGAATCAATCATAAACAGCCTAGGAACTTGCCTCTTTAAATATTCATGCACCGTTTACAGTTGCAGAAACTTCATTACATCATCTGAGGCAAGGTTTATATATTTAACAGTGATGACAAACATGTTAACTGATGTTTTTCAAAAGACCAGAGCATACTTGTGGCAGCATTTCCACAGATTAAGTTAAAGTGCCCCTATTATGGGTTATGAAAGGTTCATATTTTGGTTTTGGGAGTCCCCAACAACAGGTTGACATGCATGCAAGGTCAAAAAAACACTTTAATTTTCTTATAATATGCATTTATTTTTACCTTATTTGCTCAACGACTCCCAAACGATTCGCTCAATGATTCATTTTTCCAAACCCCTCCTTTGCGTGACGCTAATCTGCGGTGATTGGTCCGATTGGTCGATTTCATTTAAAGCAGAGTGCAGTGCTGCTTTGTGTACAGCCGTTACCGGGGAAACAGCTATTTTTAACACATTTTTAGCACCTAGTGGCAACAAGTGGGCGGCAATATGCTAATGTTTCATGTTGACGTCAACATGAAACGGCTTAAGATTCGTTTTAAAAACGACTCGTTTCAATCATTCAGAGTCAATAACTTTATACACGGTGCACTTTCAGATTTAAAACTTTGTAGGATGTTTTCATTCACTTAGAGCTGTGTTACACACTTCATGAAAGGTCATTTTCAAAAATCCATAATAGGGGCACTTTAAGAAAAACAGGTTGTGTGCAGAACTTGTCCAGTAAGGTTATAAGGTTCTATCTGCATTCTGAGCAGTTTTGAGATACTGAGCTTCACAGTTTTTGCGTTCCGTCGACTTCTGTAGATAGAAACAAAAAAAAGGCCCAAAATGTACACAGCTTACAAAAGAAACATCACATAATGTAAATAAGTTGTCACAGAATAAGAATATGTGAATAACTTAGTTTTGACAAAAATGTCAGAAAGAGCCTTATAATTACAAGGCGATGAAATGTACTATGTGAATAAACATTCTGGTAGGATATAAATCTGTTGTCCCTTCATTGTGTGTCAGGGGTGGGCGCTCTTCTGGCTCGCTTCCAGCTAGCCGAGGGTCCCAGCAGACCTTCTCAGCTGGCGGTGCAGTTCACCAGTGAGGGCAGCACTCTGTCTGGCTGTGATTTTCAACTCCTAGGTTCAGGCTACAGACTCTCCCTGGTTAAAAAAAGGTTTTCTGCAGGTATGTCTTTTAAGAAATATCTACCTACAAGGTGCTTAAACTACTTGAATTTGAGTTTTTGAAAATGAAGTACTGTGGATATATTGGATCTGTGCATTAGGTCTTAAAGTGGCCGCAGCATAATATACTTGATGCTGTCTGTGTCCTAACAACAAAGAAAAATAAATCGCTCGCTGCTCTTGACTGAATAACATTTGTAGCTGTAACAAGGATTAATCTATATTTAATTTCTACATTTTACATTTGATTATTTAATTTCTAGCTGAATACGACTTTTAGACCTGCTTGGACAATTTAAAGCACTGTTCATTTCATTTGCATCTTTGTTCTGTTGTATTTGTTTATGCTATTGCTTGTAATTAGCTCATTTGTTCTTATTGCATTACTGACTATTTGTCTTGAAGATTGAACTTTAAATTTGTTAGGCTAATAGTTTTTGCTGTGGTATTGAAATTGCAATGGAGAGATTTCAATTTCTAAAATATCTAAACATTTTGGTGGCTTTTTTATTAGAATACAAAGTTACCTGGGTCAAACACAATGAAAACAATAACTTTTTTATTTTTTAATTCATTTATTTATTTTGTGGCTGGGCAAGTAGACATATGAACCACTGGCCCAACTGTAATCCTTGAAAACCCCCAAAATAGTATTTGAAAATTGAAAAGTCCTGGAATTATTATAGTATCTGTACGGACCCTGAAGTAAATTTTTTACACAGTATCTGATACAAAGATGGGCTTTTTTTGTATTCTGCAGGTAAATATCTGGCAGACAACTGACCTGGCCACAGTGATGTAGGATGGACTGTGAGTGGGATGTTAGGATGCTCTTTTGGCACTACAAAGACTTTCGAAAATGTTTTTATTGAAATACAGCACTCAAAATCTCACGTATAATGTCTGGTGTAGAATATCATCAGTGCGTTCTGTGGGTGTGTGTATGTGAATATTAGTAAATATTTTGTGTGTATATGATAAAACTTCAGGACAAATGCAATACGTGGAATTTTTTCGCTGGGTTCTTGCAGAAGGCAGAGTTTCCTTTTTCACTATTGCACATTCTCTCTCTGCCCATTACAATCTAATGATACCAGGGTTCACATACGGAACACACCTGTCAGCAGTGTTTGGTTTTCTTTTAGCTATTTTGACAGATTATAAACAATACAATTCAACTAGCATGAGGTCTCTCCCAAACAATGCTACAGATTTTGAGATTCAGTTTGTTAACATTAGTTATTGCATTAGGTATCATGAACTAACAACGAACAATATTGTTACAGCCTTTTTAATTCTAGGTTAATGTTCATTTCTGCATGTACTGTACACTACTGTTTAAAGTCAGTAAGTGTTTTTTTGTTTTGTTTTTTTAAGAAATTAATATTAATTCAGCAAGGATTCACTCAGTTGTAACTTTCTGTTCATCAAAGAATCCTGAAAAAAATGTGTCCTGTTGAGCTGTACAACTGTTTTCAACATTGATAATAATAATAATAATAATTCTTTCTTGAGCATCAAATCAGCATATGTGACCCTGGACCACAAAACCAGTCTTAAGTGTCAATTTTTCGAAATTGAGATTTATACATCATCTGAAAGCTGAATAAATAAGCTTTCTGTTGATGTATGGGTTGTTAGGATCGGACAATATTTGGCCGAGATACAACTATTTGAAAATGTGGAATCTGAGGGTGCAAAAAAATCCCTAAGTTCTTAGCAATGCATATTACTAATCAAAAATTAAGTTTTGATATATTTACATTAGGAAATTTACAAAATATCTTCATGGAACATGATCTTTACTTAATATTCTAATGATTTTTGGCATAAAAGAAAAATTTATAATTTTGACCCATACAATGTATTTTTGGTTATTGCTACAAATATACCCCAGCGACTTAAGACTGGTTTTGTGCTCCAGGGTCACATATATATATATATATATATATATATATATATATATTAAAATAGAAAACAGTTATTTTAAATTTGTATAATATCTTGATGTTTTTATTGTATTTTTGATTAAATAAATTGAAATAGAATTTTTTTTAAATCTTACCGACCTCAAACATTTTGAGTCATAGAAATTAACATTAATTATGAGCAAAATATGAATTAGCTATGTTAGTAAATTTATGAATTAACATTAACCTAGATTATTAATGCTGTAAAAATGTTGTTCGTTATTAGTTTATGATGCGTAAAACCAATGTTAGAGAATTAACCCTTATTGTAAAGTCTTACCATGCTACAATTAGAGACCGGTTAGAAATGATGAGAGAGAAATACAGAGACATGCTTCCACAGAATATTCTCCTCAGTATCATCTCAAATGCCTCTAGCGTCAGTGTTAATGTTGATTTGATGTTATTGGTGAATGCATGTTAGAGTGCATCACTTCTGTCTAGTTGGCCCGTAGCCCTTTGTTAAATTAAGTGCTTAAACATGGATGTAACTGACATTCATAATTCATGCAAAAAGTGATGCCTACTTTTATTTTCTTTTTTTAATCATTTATTTATGTAGACATTTTAGGGAAATGAAACTCCATTTGTGTCAGGGATGCAGAATTCCTTAAATCGAAATAAACTTAAGGAATTGGTCAAATATAAACATTTTTCCTTTTGGTTTTCCACAATGTGGATTTAATTTTCCCAAATCATTGTACTGTAGCAATATTTAAAGATAATGTGTAAAAATGTAAAATAGAAATTGTTATACATGTATCCAAATGGATATAGTTTCTATGTCTTTCCTGTCAAGTTATTGTTAGCATTTACAGTTCATGACGGCACTTTATTTTAATTTATTAATTTGTTTAAAATTCACAGAATTTATTTTATGCCTATTTTGTGGTTTGTAATGGATTATGAACACTCGGACTGTTTTTATTGTTGAAAACGGGAAAGAAACAGCATTTTAACTGACTAGTACAGAAGAACATTTATCACATCCTTTCATTTATCACTTCCTTGTACTGTATTGTGTTGAAAGTAAGGAAATGTTCATCTTTATTCTCAATGTTTTTGTTTGCTGAGCTATATAGACTTTGTCACAAGACTTATATGTGGATCATTGCCTTTACAGTTGTGAGAGTATCCATCCATCCAAGTGTGTAGAAACTTACAGTGTCTAAAAAATATCTCTAGTTGAAGAGATATAATTTAGAAATACACATGACATTCCTGGATCATTTTCGGTCATGTGGGTCGGCTAACCTGGGTTTAGTTAAGTGTCATATTATTTCTGCCATTCATTAAGTGTACTTTATTTCGGTGGTTTGGAGGCCTTACCTTACCCAAAAAGTGGAGGGATTGAAAGACAGCTGCTGCTTGTGGATGGTTTATTCCAGTTAAAACATGTCTCCATCTCTCATTTTATATATATAAAAAATGTACTTATTACTTTTTATCCCACAGATGTTGTTGTATTGTGTTTGTCAGCTATCTTGCATCTTGTTCATACATCGTTCAGAAAATGGAATATGCAAACATTTCATGCATAGAGTAACCTCTCCCCAGATTTTAAGAGAATATAGAGACTGAAAATGCTAAATATATCAGAAGTGAAAATTATGTAATGTCTTAAAAAATAAAATCAAGAAATTCATGTTTAACATTCTTGGCTACTTGTTGAGGTCATTGTCACTAAACACAATATACGCACTTAAACAAATCCTCATGCAAATAACACGAAAAACATAGCTTTTTATTTATTATTGCAGGGATGAAATTACCAGTATTAAATATTCTCCGAAATTTCTCAGAATTGGGAGTATAGCAAACTATAGTCAACACTATGTTTATGCTTAGAAGAAGGCTACATCAAATATTTTTATTTTATTTTTTGTTTTCTTTCTTTAAAAAGAATGACCACGGTTTTACCAAACATTCTGAACTGTGTTTAACATAATAAATGGTGGAATTTGTTTGTTTTTTTAAATCCAAATTCACACAAATCCCACTATAACTATCACTTTAGCTTATAAACACTAATTACAGGGTTTCTGCATTGACCATCCACAAATTAAGGCCTAATTTTGTTCTTGTTTTAAACATAAACTCGTTTAATTTTGTTCAGTTTCTCTGAAAACAAGACTTCATATGCTTCTATTTGCATCTCAGGTAAATGTATCATGATTTAAGGATGTTTAGATATATATTTCAAGCCATGACTTTATGAATTTAAGACTTTCTGCTTTGATTTAAGACAAAAAGGTCTTAAATTCATAAAGAACATCAGTTTAATGCAGTGTGAGTATAAGGTGCAGTATAAGTCATTTTCATATTCTAGTTGAGCTATTTCTTTGTTTGTTTTGTGTGTAAAAAAATGAATTAAAAAGTAATGGAGATCGGTTGAATGTTATATTTTCAAACTTTGAAGTGCTGCTAATAACTTAAACATCTACATTTAGAGAACTTGTTGACATATTGTGCTCCCTTCGGTTTTTTCCTTACATTTTCTTTCATTGGTCTTAAAAAGGTGTTTAAATAGTCTTGCATTTAAATCCGCTCACGTGAGCGTAACTAAGCAAAGTCAGCGTGCTATAATTAACATTTCAAAACTAAACTGTTGCCATAGTCGCCTCAGAATTCGTACAGTAATTCATTGGCGGGAGATCCTACTCAAAGAGAAAATGAAATCCTCTGTTGTCAAGGCAACGTTTGGCAACAAGCCGGTGGCGGTGCTGAGCATTTCCGGTTTGTGGAAGAGTCACATCAAAGCGGTAAGTGTGTTTTGCTGAGATGAAAGTTATGTACATGCGTTTGAGTTTAAATTACGATCTATTTTATCAACAGAAACAAGTTTATTTTAATAGACTTCTAAATTATTAATGCAAATGTAAATGTTTTTTTTTTTTTTTTATGTCTTTCAGGTTTTCATAGAAGAGCATTTTCAATTTAGTCGATATTCCGCAATAAAATGTCTGATTTAGCGAAAGAGAAAGCAGCACGTCTGCTGAAGAAGCGCGGAAGCTTGTCTTCTCTGGGCAGTCATGAAGTCAGAGCTAAAGAAACCTTTGCCAAAACTAAGGAGTGAGTTACTGTCATTCCTTAACACGTAACAAAATAATAATGTTGATAGGTGTCAGTATAAAAGTATAGATGATGAAGGATCATGTGTGTTTGTGTGTAGCTCTATCAGCACAGTGTCCTACATGGAAGAGCCTGGACATCATGATGATATTCCACGGCCTGCGGTGCAAATGGAGAACACCTATCAGCTCAGTGAGTCTCTTCTCCTTCACTGCCATAGAGATACTAACCTCACCAAATAAGCCATTCATTAAGATCCAGCAATATGATTTTACACAAAAGAAACTGATATCATATATGTGACCCTGGACCACAAAACCAGTCATAAGAGTCAATTTATACATCATCTGAAAGATGAATAAATAAGCTTTTCATTGATGTATGGTATTGATGTATACAACTGAACCGAGATACAACTATTTGAAAATCTGGAATCTGAGGGTGCAAAAAAATCTAAATATTGAGAAAATCGCCTTTAAAGTTGTCTAAATGAAGTTCTTAGCAATGCATATTACTAATCAAAAATTAAGTTTTGATATATTTACAGTAGTAAATTTACAAAATGTCTTCATGGAACATGATCTTTACCACAAAGAAAAATCAATCATTTTGATCCATACAGTGAATTTTTGGCTATTGCTACAATTGACCATATGCACGGAGCGCTTTTTAGAACTTCCGGATAAAGATAAGCCAGCTCGTAATCTTCCGTGAAGCTCATTTTATATGTGCTATATATAGGTAGAGACTCTCACAGAAACCTCTCTTGCCTCATTCTTATCAGAATCTGAGAAAAAAATAATTGCAACACCGTAAATAATGACGGCGGCATTAACATACAGTTTCATGTTATTAAAGAACATGAAATTTTATATGCAGAGTCTTGTAATCCCAGGAAAGTACCCAGATGCGTAACTGTACATTTAAATGCTGACAAATAAACACTATCCTAACTGTTTAGGCAGTTAGGCTAATCTCTTCAACGACTTCTTAATGGTATTCTTGATAATCAATATCTTACCTTCATAGCCATGAACACATTTTTAAAATCTTATGAAATTTTAAAGCCTTTATTATTTCTCAACTCTGTGTGGTAACACTTTTCATTCATGAAGCCGACATGAAGAAATGTGCTAATAACGTGTCTCGGCGAAAAATAAAGACTTTTTAAGAAGAAAATGAAATTACCGTTATAACCAGGAGATGGCAGTATAAGATCACTCATTGGTTGCAGCTGCCTGCCTAGTTTTTTTCACGTCTGATTTATTATAAAATAAATATTACAACAAATTTAGTACTTTATCGCACTGAAGTATGAAGTATAGCAAGTGCAGGAAGTCACAAAGTCACTTGTCATTTAAAGAACTAAATAAATAAGGCCAGAGGGCAGCCTATAATGTCGAATTATTTAAATACCTAAATACAAAATAAATAAATTGGTATAATGTTCAATAATGCATTCAATATTTTGAAATGATTAGATTTAATTTAATAACTATTTTTAAAGTTTTATCCAACACAGACTTGCTGCTGTAGTTTTGTTAGTCTGAATCAGTTAATGCACAGCTCTATTTTGACATCGGCTCGTCAGATGATTCATTCCGTTGCTGCTGTCAATCATAGCAATGATTCGCCGCATGATTTAACGGATTCACTCGCGTAAATTTAACATTCGCTTTTGTCATTCCTGAAACATTATACGTGGATATTTGGTCCTCTTAGACAGATAAAAATTTTCTCCAAATTGTTAATGGATTATGTAGAGAAACCGAGCAAAGGACGTTCCCCTTTCGGCACAGTACAGTTGACCGGAAATGACTGCGCTGGCTTATCTAAAACCAGGAAGTAATCGTGCATATGGTCAATTATAGACGGTTTCATCGGGCGCACGCGCCTGGACCTATGTTAACTTCCGGTCTGTGTTTGTTTATCGGTCTTGTTAGTGGCGCCGGCTACAAACACAGTTAAAGTTAAAGTGATAAGTGATCAGTAATGAAGTTGGGCTCAGGTTGTTGTGCTGTGGGATGTGTTTCACATACATTTATTTATGTGTGGCGACCCGCCACGATATCGAAACGGACCGATTTTCCAAATGGCTTCATTGAATAAACATGAGCACGTAATGCACGTTTAAAAATCAAAACGAGGCGCGGGTGTTTTTATATCACTGTATTTCTGAAGGACAACTGTCTTTAGAAAATGTTCGATGTCATTTTCATTTCATCTAGCAAGTTATATGCCTGATAAAGCAGCTTTTGTGAGCTCAGCGCTGCTTTGTGTAACGTACAACCCAACAGCCGTTTCCGGGGAAACCTCTAGTTCTCCCGCTTTAAAGCGCCTCCTGCTGGCAGAGAATGAATTTGCATTTTTAATAAGTCCGTCCAAGTAGTTAATCGCTGCAAACCACACCAGCCCAGGACCTCCACATCCAGCATCTTCACCTCCAAGATCATCTGAGACCAGCCACCCAGACAGCTGCTGCAACAATGGGTTTGCATAACCAAAGAATTTCTGCACAAACTGTCAGAAACTGTCTCAGGGAAGCTCATCTGCATGCTCGTCCTCCTCATCGGGGTCTCGACCTGACTGCAGTTCGTCGTGGTAACCAACTTGAGTGGGCAAATGCTCACATTCGATGGCGTCTGACACTTTGGAGAGGTGTTTGCTTCACGGATAAATCCTGGTTTTCACTGTACAGGGCAGATGGCAGACATTGTGTATTGTGTCGTGTGGGTGAGCGGTTTGCTGATGTCAACGTTGTGGATCGAGTGGCCCATGGTGGTCACACCAGATACTGACTGGTTTTCGGACCCCCCGAATTGAGATGGGCTATGAAGTCAGAGGTCATTTGCTAGACATCTTGTCCTTCTTATTTTGCCCCACAGTCATGTGCATTTTATGAGTTTTATATCAGTAAATCATAGTAAATGTTTGCACAGGCCCCGCACGACGTTTCCCGGTGTTAACAGTGAAGGACATTCTGAAGGATGTGTTGACCAGCTACCTGCAGGAGGAGAAATATGAACCCGAGCTGTGCAGACAGATGACCAAAACCATCTCTGAGGTCAGCTGACCTTCACACACTCGTTAGTCATTATTTCTAAATTATAATAAACACATAGCACATCAACACATTTAACACTGACTTATCAGCACGCATATTTTATTTAGTAAAAGCATGTTGAGGTTATAAATATATAAACACAGATATATGCTAAAGCATGTTCTGTTATTGTGATTTCAGGTGGTCAAGGCCAGAGTTAAAGATTTGATGATTCCCCGCTATAAGATCATCGTCATCATCAGCATTGGTCAGATTAGAGACCAGAACATGCGCATGGGGAGTCGATGCCTGTGGGACGAAACACACGATAATTTCTCCTCGCACACTTTCAAAAACAGCTCGCTCTTCGCCACCGCTACTGTCTATGGGGTTTATTTTGAATGAGTGTGTAAGAATATCAGCTGGGTTTTAGTGACAAGTGATTTCAGCCGACCAGTGGCATCTACACTACATATTTGCTCTGAGATTTCTCAAGTCAGTTAAATGGCCTTTAAAATGACTTTTTGAGATTACAACTAGAGGTTGAGTATGTATGAGGCAATTCCGTTTCCTCAACATCTCTCATAACCATATGTTAAATGCAACGGTTTAAACAAAACATAGGAACATATATATATTGCACTCATGTTAATTCTACATTCTTGCCGATGATGAGATTTGTGACAGCTTCAAATGAAGTTGCTAAGGGCTGTAAATGTTGGCCAGAAGTGTAATTATTGTCTATATTAATGCCTACTATTTAATGTTTATATTATGGAAGCACATTTTGGACAAGATTTAAATACCATTATTGTAACAAGAAAACGTTTTACCTCATATATACAATTAAAAATATTAATCTCTTACCATATATTGAATTGAAAGGTCATCATTTTAATACCTCGTTGTGTGTCATACCTCAGTGTAAGTCAATAAATCTGTTTGTCTATTGTCAGTAATTTGTTTTGAGAACTTAGAAGTACATTTTTAGTATTTCCAGTTATTATTATTAACTGTTTCAACTGTTATTGTTTGATAATTCATTACTGTCAAATATGTTCATTTATTCAGTTCAGTTAATATAGTTTTAATACATGTTTTGTTTAACAGAAAATAACTCTGCTACAGAAGTCTATGAAAATATGGTTTAAAATAATTTAAATGAAAATGAATTGAACATTTCAGCAAAATCATACCATTGCTATTAAGCCAAACATCAAACTATTATTTTACTGAAAAAACTCTTACTCACATTCGCACAGTCATCAATTTTTACAAATACGAAAATATAAAAAATAATAAATAAAACTATTATAAATAGACAAATATTCTTATACTTCAAAGACCAACAAAGTAACATTAGCTACATCTTTTAGCTTCAGTCTTAACTGTTAATTTAACTGTGAATTAACATATCTTCTTTTGTGTTCCACAGAGGACGGAATGTCATAAGTTTGGTTTGATGTGAGTGCATGAATAATGGCAGCATATTCATTTTTAAGGCAGAAAAAATGTGAATTTGAATAAAACAAAGTATTCTAAAAAATTCACCCAGTTGTGTGACTGATGTCCCTGTTGTTTCTGACAGAGGACAGAGATGCTGAGGATCCCAAGTCAAGCAAAAATCCTGCATAGAGAGGCTCAGTGAAAGTGCAGTGAAATGTGTGTAAGTGTGTGAGTGTGTCAGAGACGCTGTAGAAGGACAGACTGCCACCCAGCCAGTCTACAAACAGGCCGACTCTAGTAGAGGGAGGTGAAGTGGCAGGTACGTCAGTTCTCTTATTATTATGGCAGGCAGTAAATCTGTTATCAGAGTTGAACAGAATCCAAGACTTTTCATTGAGTCCAAACCGACATTCTCTTCCTCCTTTCCTGCTGATTCCTTTATACGACACTGCTATAACAGCCTGTCCGCTCCATTCAGCCTCCCAGTAACAGCGTCCAGACAGACTCTCTCTGCTCAGAACCTGCTCAAAGTTCTCAAATCTCTCTGGATGGTCAGGATACAACTGCTTCTCTTTCACATATGTCACTTTTGTGTAGCCCTCGGACAGGATGAGCTGAGTGTGTGCTGTGTTTGTATCCAATGTGATAGCACATGAATCTGCATACAAGAAGGTATATGGGAACATTATAATTACAAATATTTAAAGCAAGTGTGACAAAAGGTTTGTGTCTGAGTGAGTACCTACATTTCCGTAGTCCAGGTGTGATTCTGATCTGTTCTCCATGTTCCAAACTATAAAGACATAAAACATAAATTACATTTAAATCTAAACTAAACTGAACTCAATTGAACCAAAGTGAATTTAATTACAATCATGTAATTATTTTTGATATGCTTATACTTTGTATAGGCCCCTTTATGCTTTTTTACTCTTTCCCAGCTTCTGTTCTGTTGTAGTATTTGTATGAAATTTATGTTTGTATATTAATGCTTTGGGACATATTTACTAACAGCTTGCACCAGCACAAACGCTCTTTTGGTGTTAAAAAACTCCTGTAAGGATTTACTAAAGACACGCAGTGAAAAATTAGCAATGAAAATGCATTGACAGTTATTTGTGTGGCTGACTTTATTGCATTAGGAGAAGTTTTACGGATGGAGGGTATTTAAATGAATTAAGCAACATAATTTAAGTAACATAAGTTTGCGCTGTATTTATGCTGTGCCCCTATTATGGATTTTTGAAAACTACCTTTCATGTAGTGTGTAACACAGCTCTAAGTGAATGAAAACATCCTGCAAAGTTTTAAATCTGAAAGTGCACCGTGTATAAAGTTATTGTCTCTCAAAAGAAAGAGTCGACTCTGAATCATTGAAACGAGTCGTTTTTAAAACGAATCCCAAGCCGTTTCATGTTGAAGTCAACATGAAACATTAGCATATTGCCCACTCCCTTGCTGCGCGTGCAGACTTGGGAAAACTTGATTTTCACATTGGTCTGAATGAAAATGCAAATTCATTCTTTGCCACTAGGTGCCGCTTTGGGAGCGGTATAAGCTCACAAACACTGCTTTAAATGAAATCGACCAATCACCGCAGATTAGCGTCACACAAAGGAGGGGTTTGGAAAAATGAATCGTTGAACGAATCGCTTGGGAGTTGTTGAGCAAATAAGGTAAAAATAAATGCATATTATAAGAAAATGAAAGTGTTTTTTGACCTTGTATGCATATCAACCTGTTGTTGTGGACTCCCAAAACCAAAATATGAACCCTTCATAAACCATAATAGGGGCACTTTAATGCCCCAAAAAAATCTTTTTTTTATCCCATTTTGCACTTGACGTGTCTGTGATAGTTTCTCATTTGTGCTGCTCTTGGTAGATTGCATTGGTCATAATGGGAAATGATCTGGCTGCATCTGTGTTTTTTATTTCGCACTGTAATGGCTTCTCTTCCTTTCTCGCCATTTCCGTGAGGGAAAGTATCTTTGACACTACTCACTTGTTTAAGCTTGCTTGCATGATTTTATTGTAAAGAAAAGTGAAACTTAAAAACAAAACCGTGATTTCCCTATAAACAGTGTAGTCGGATGTAGGTCAAAGAACTGTCTCCCTTCCCTCTCCCATTGCCACATCACTTCCTGTTTAAGATGGCTACCTACAGGAAATCCCCAAAAATGAGTGCAGTTCATCTCTTTACCACAGGGGTAGTACGGAAATATAATAACATATATCAATGACATTGAGTAACAGCATTAAATAGCCTTATGGCTCCTACATCCCGGCCCCTTAATTGGTGATGTTAAGGCAATTAAATATAAAATATACATATATTGTGGAGCCAAATAATACGTATTACAGTGTACCTCAAAATCTTCAAAATATCTGTTCATACACAATAAATGTCCAAAATAGTCCAATGGAAAAACAATGAAAAAGAAAAAAATCAAGAAATAATCCAATGAAAATGTCCCAAAAAAATTGTCCAATGAAAAATTATCGAAAAAACGATGGAAAAAGTTCAAAAATAGTCCAATAAAAAAGTCCAAAAACATGGCGAAAAGTAATCATTAGCTTCATCAAAGGAGCTTGTTAATTCTTACTATTAAGATTGTTCTTGAAGAAGACACAACTTATTAATAGGTCTTTCCAGTATGTTGGACTTGGTTCTAACCAAGACACGACGAACATGTCCTCTTTTGTCAGGCAAGGTCTTTGTGATCCGTCCAATAGGCCAGGAGTTCCTGGGTGATGTATCATCTACTATGAGAACTATGTCTCCTGGCTTAATATTTCTTCTCACTTCATGCCATTTCTGCCTTTCTTGCATTAATGGCAGATACTCTCTTGTCCATCTCTTCCAAAATAAATCACAGATATACTGGACTTGTCTCCATCTCCGTCTTGAATAGGAGTCGCTTTTTATGAACAGTCCGGGTGGCAGAATAGGTTTTCCTTTCTGCAGTAGGAGATGATTAGGTGTGAGAGGCTCTGGATCAGTGACATCATCAGATATGGTGGTAATAGGACGACCATTGACTATAGCTTCTACCTCACAGAGTGCTGTCTGTAGTCCCTCTTCATCTAAGGTTTGTTGTTTTAGGACGGAATACAGAGACTTCTTAATGGTGCGGATGAGCCTTTCCCATACTCCTCCATGATGAGCCCCTGATGGAGGATTGAAACTCCATTTGATTCCCTGATTCAGCATTGAACGTTTGATCTTACTGTTATCCAGCTGAGCGAGACAATCTCTAAGCTCGCGCTCTGCTCCTACATAATTAGTTCCGTTGTCTGATACCATTTCTTGAACTTGACCTCTTCTACATATGAACCTTCTCAAGGCCAAAATGCAGGAATCTGTATCCAATGAATAGGCCATTTCAAGATGGATTGCTCTGCTCGCCAAACATGTAAACAAGACGCCATATCGCTTTACCAAACTCCGGCCCCTCTTTACCTCGACTGGACCGAAATAATCAGTGCCTACACATGTAAATGGAGGGGAATCACAAGTTAGACGACTTAGAGGTAGATCTGCCATTTTCTGCTCCATTACTGAGGCGTTCCAACGCCTGCATGGCAGACAGTTTCTGACTAGCTTCCGAGCAACGGAATTGGCATGAACTATCCAGTATCTCTGGCGAAGCTTTGAGAGTATTTGATTTTTCCACAATGACCTGCTGATTGATGAATATGGTTTAAAAGCAGTGTAGACAGGTGACTATTCTTTGGCAAAATGACTTGGTGTTTCAAATCTTCTGGCATTGACATTTTATGCAGCCTCCCTCCAACTCTTAAGATCCCGTCCATCAGAAAAGGATCAAGTTTGTAGATACTGCTAGTTTTCTTAACAGTATGTCCCTTTTTCAGAGACGTAATTTCAGGTTGAAACGCCTGTTGCTGGATAAAACATACTAACGCCTTCTCTGCATGTATAAGATCCTCCACTGAAAGCTCTTTATCTCTAATTTGACCTTTGATTTGTAGATGAAGATTTGAATGAGCATCCTTTTGTTTTTGGCTCAACAACCAGAGCATCCTTTTAAACTTCAAAATCCATGCAGTAGCCCTTTTAAGGTTATACCATGAAGAGAAGTGCTCGATGAATTTGTTAACAGGATCAGAGCCTCCTGTCAGAACTGTAATGAAAGCCATAGCCTCTTTCTTTATCTCCGAGTCATCATGAGATATAGTCATTTTCTCCTCCGGAAAGCAAGGCCAGTTTAATTCAGGTAGTAAAAGGAATTCTGGACCATTCAACCATCTTTCTGAACCAAGGAAAGAATCAATCGAAAGGCCGCGAGATGCAGCATCTGCAGGGTTCAGTGAGCCATTCACATAATGCCACTGGAATTTCTCAGACAAGTCACGTATTTTGCAGACTCTATTTGCAACATAGGTTTTGAATCGTGTTGTGTCATTAAAAATGTATTTCAAAACAGACGTGCTATCTGTCCAGAAAACAGATTTTGTGAGTGGAATTTCAATCTCTCTCTTGAGCATCCGGTCAACACGCGCTGCAAGGACAGCGGCTGCCAGTTCAAGCCTGGGGATAGTTACAGGTTTTAAAGGAGCAACTCTGGCTTTGCCCAATACAAAGGCAACATGAACAACACCACTGATGTTGGTAAGCCGCAGGTAGCTAGCTATACCATACCCTGATTCACTCGCGTCACTAAAGTGATGTAGCTGGGCCGTTTCTATTTTGCCGTAATTTGGTGGTTTGAAACATCTACGAATACTTAGATTGTTAAGTTTGTCCAAACCCTCAAGCCATTCCTCCCAATATTTCATTAACTTGTCTGGAATCTTCTCATCCCAACCACAGCTGACTCGGCAAAGTTCCTGTTGGATTCTTTTTGCAGGGAGAATCAATGGAGCAAGAAACCCAATCGGATCGTAGATGGAATTCACGATGGAAAGAATAGTCCTCTTAGTGCATTTAGTGCAGTCTTTTAAATTAATCCTGAAGAAAAAGGAGTCCGTTTCAGTACTCCACTGAATTCCAAGAGCTCTTTCCGCAGGGAGTTTATCTATATCAAGATCCAACTCCTTCACATCTTTGGCCTTCTCCTCTACTGGAATTGAAGCTAATACAAAACGACTATTACTTATCCACTTTGTCAGCCTGAATCCGCCAGTGGCACAGACAGCTCTTAGGTCTCGAATCAGGGAAATTGCTGCATCCTCATCAGGTAGGGAAGTTAGGCAGTCGTCAACATAGAAGTTCCTTCGAATGGTACTAAGAACCTCTTTACCAACGCTGCCCTCATTGTCCTCGGCCGTTTTCTTGAGTGCATAGTTTGCACAACTAGGTGAAGAGACGGCACCGAAGAGGTGAACCAACATCCGATACTCTGCCAATGGTTGGCCAATGTCGCCGTTAGGCCACCATAAGAACCACAGAAAGTCAATATCCTCAGGTGTAACTTTAACCTGATGAAACATTCCTTCAATATCCGCCATGACTGCCACGGGTTCTTGACAGAATCGAAGGATAACTCCAAGGAGACTATTTGAAAGATCTGGGCCCTGTAGAAGCTCTTTATTTAAGGATGTCCCTTGAAATGAAGATCCGCAATCAAATACAACCCTAATTTTCTTTTTCCTCTTGTGGTACACGCCGTGATGAGGTATGTACCATACTCTTCCAAATTTTCCTGACAGCTGATCCAGTGTCACCTTTTCGGCATGCCTTTTCTCCAAGAGATCACCCATGAATTCCTTATAATCAGCAAAAAACACGTCGTCCCTTTGGAATCTCTTCATAAGGGTAATAGCTCGCTGTTCAGCTATCATTCTATTATTAGGCAGATGAACCTCCTCTTGACGAAATGGAAGTCGAAGTTGATAATGACCATCTTGTTTAACAACCGAGTCTACTGCAATTTTGAGGAACATCCTGTCCTCGGCTGAATACTCAGGTTTCTCATCACATGCCTTTTCAGGAAAATCATGATTTAACTGACTCAAGAGAAGCTCTTCCACATTGGAAATTGAAATCCTATTACAGGACACCTTTAGTTGTTCGTTTCTGCTTATAGATGGGCTTCTGCCCAGTGGGCCATTAATGAGCCATCCTAATTTAGTCAGGACTGCATAAGGTCCGTCTCCTTGACTATTAATGACCCTCCAAGGCTCTATAAGCTTTGGTGCATTAACTCCAATCAGCAGACCAACTTCCGCTTCAATGGTTTTCAAACTGACCTCTTTGAGATATGGCCAGTGCTGAATGTCCTCTTGAGTCGGAATGTTCTCTTTACCAACTGGTATAGAAGCTATGCGTAAAACCTCTGGCAGGGGTAAAAAGTTGTTACTGTCGAGGCTGCTTACTTCTAACCCATCCAATCTGTTTGTACATATTGGTCTTTCTTGTCCCATGGTCCTTAGTAGAACTTCTGTTCTCCTCCCTCTCACATGCAGCTTTTCTGTTAGGCTTTCAGTACAGAAAGTAGCGGAACTTCCGGGATCAAGAAAAGCATATGTTTGTATTATGTTACTTCCATTACAGGCCTTGATCTTTACTGGCAAGATAGCAAGCTTGTAGTCTAAAGAACCAACCTCTATTTGTTCTGCCGACACCATTGCAATTGTAATTAAATTACTGCCGCCTTTATCCTTCTGGGAAATGTGTTGCTCTTTGGAGGCAGAATTGCTTTCGACATGGAGAATTGTTGGGTGCCTTTTGTGACAAGTCTGACAATCCAGACGCTTTCTACACACCTTGCTCATGTGCCCCTTCAGAAGACATGCAAAGCATAGTCCTTTACCCTTTAGAAAATCAACCTTCTCTCCGTGAGGCTTTAATGCTATCTGACGACATGCTTCCAATGCATGATTGCCAGAACAGAACAAACAGGGGCCTGAAATGCAACTCCTGTAGCTTCGTGCCCTTTATTTCTTTCATACTGGATATCAGCGGTGATATGGAAGTAGCAAAACTTTTCTTACTGCCAGACTTGAAAGGACGAAACCCTGTCTCTGCCTTAATGCCCTTTGTTGCAGGAGTAGGGTCTAAGATATTGCCAAAAAGAGGATCTTGAAGTATCCTAGCCTGCTTTTCAATAAAAGTAACCACATCCTTGAATTTAGCTCTACTGTGTGTTCTTTCGAGAATGTCACATGCTGTACCTCTCCACCTTTCTCGTAATTTATATGGAAGTTTGGATATAATCTGTTTGAGGTTAGAAGGCAAATCAAGATCAAGCATGTTAGGAAGGTCTTCAGCAGCATTGCAACAGCCTCTCAAATAAAGGGCATAGGCAATAAGAGCCTTTCCATCCTCAGCCTTGATATTACTCCAGCACAGAGCCTTTTCCATATATGCACTGGTGATCTTCACTTCATCACCGAAATGACATTTGAGGAGCTTCTTGGCTTCAGCATAACCCCTTCTAGCCTCCATATGCAAGCAACTTCGAACAAGTTCTTTTGACTGGCCAGAAGTAAATTGTTCCAGATAGTAAAGTCTATCCCTACTATTATCGGTTTTATCTTCTATGCCATGTTCGAAGGCTTGCATGAAAGAACGAAAATTTAGTGGATCTCCATCAAACACTGAAATCTCTCTGGAGGGGAGTAAAGTGTGTTTTTGCTGCAAAACCAAAAGTTCGGCAATGTCATTTTGCCTCCGCACCACGCTTTGAAAGATTCATATTTGTAAGCCCCACATCTGTGCGACTAGCAGATGAATTTTGAAAAGTTGTAACAGGATTAGCAGATGTAGCTGTTGCATCCTCAACATTGGACTTTCTTTGGTCGGCCTTAACTTGATTGAGTTTTGGAGGTTGAAACATTCTTTGCAATGGAGTTTTGGGATAACTCCAAGTTGAACAAATTCAAAAGATGGTGATGGTCCTGGTGATGTTTGATCCTGTTTTGTTGATGTCTTCTTAGAATACTCAGTGCCATACTTTTCCAGATAATCATTCATTGCATCCTTAGGTTCATAAGATTGCTGGGAATTAACAGACCGAACTTGTAGACTTGGGCTTGCTGTTGTTTCGAAGTCTTCTAGGACCTTTAATTTAGCATCGTTTGCAGCTAGGTCACATTCCAAATTGGCTGTTTCTAGTCTCATATTCAAAGCAGCCTTTTCCATTTCAAGAGCATGTTTTTGTTTTAATGCAGCTTTATGGGCAAGAAGAGCTGCCTTATCAGCAGATACTTTTATCTTCATTGAGGATACCGATGATGATATACTTGAGCTGTGAGAACTACAAGATTTATGTGACCTTTTGGACACATTCAAGCACTATCACTTGGGTCGATAAGTGTTTGTGGATCCTTTTGAACATTTTTCCACATCTCATATTCACTTATAAAGTTCTTGAATGTAGCCATTTTAGGCTCAAACCAATCAATGAGCTCATTTTCTCGGATATCATCAGATAGTTGTTCTTGCACAAGCTTATGAGCAATCTTAAATTCTCCAAGAGCCATATGAAATACCTCTGCACCTCTTTTTATTGATTCCACATCACCCCCGTCTGCAAGTAATGCCTTTACTTCATTCATCCTACGTGTGCACACACCGAGCTTTCCTCACGCATAGAACTGAGGGTTGCAATGCTTTGTTCGACCTCTGCATTTCCATTTTTGGACATTTCATCAGCCATCTTTGACGCACAAACAAGCACAATCAAGTATCCAGATATCCGTAGAATCAACAGGCCACAATATACACATAAGCATCAGCTTATTGTATCATGCTTTGATCAAAGCCAAAATTCTCAGCAGCAGTTCTTCAAAATAAGTTCACCCATGGTTACTCACGAATTGGATGAATTTCAGGATCCTTTGAAAGCTGTAGATACGTTCCACTCATGGCTTGTTCAATCCAAGTGTAGGCCGTAATTTCCTACCACATGCTTGCCTGTCCTTCTTGGGAGTTTTTTGACTAATGTAATGGCTTCTCTTCCTTTCTCGCCATTTCCGTGAGGGAAAGTATCTTTGACACTACTCACTTGTTTAAGCTTGCTTGCATGATTTTATTGTAAAGAAAAGTGAAACTTAAAAACAAAACCGTGATTTCCCTATAAACAGTGTAGTCGGATGTAGGTCAAAAAACTGTCTCCCTTCCCTCTCCCATTGCCACATCACTTCCTGTTTAAGATGGCTACCTACAGGAAATCCCCAAAAATGAGTGCAGTTCATCTCTTTACCACAGGGGGAGTACGGAAATATAATAACATATATCAATGACATTGAGTAACAGCATTAAATAGCCTTATGGCTCCTACACGCACATTGTCAGTAAATCACCTGCAGAACTCTAGTCTGTACTTTTATAGGATTGCGCTAATTTGCCCTGTCCATTAAACTGGCCCTTTGAGTCCTATGGAATGGAACTAAATTTTATGCTGTTAATTTTATAGCAATAACAGGTACTTGAGTTTCTCCAACTTGATGTTCGGATTCTGCAGTAGATCTGATAGCAGCTTCACTCCTGAATCTCCTGGGTGATTGTAGCTCAGATCCAGCTCTCTCAGGTGTGAGGGGTTTGAACTCAGAGCCGACATCAGGTATGAGCAGCCTTTCTCTGTCACCATACAGCCAGACAATCTAGAGAGGAAGGAATCACATCAAATCAGATTACTGTGAAACATACAGAAAAACAATTGAGACACTATTCAAAATATCAAAGAAAGTTTTTAAACTATATAAGGGTGAGTAAATGATGACAGAATACTCATTTTTGGGTGAACTGTCCCTTTAACTAGACACCTGAGTATTTCTAGTTGACAGTTAGGATTCTTCAGTCCATCACAGAGCAGCTTCACTCCTGAATCCCGCAGGTCATTGTTACTCAAGTCCAGCTCTCTCAGGGGGCAGCCTGCTGATTGTAGAGCTGAAGCCACACTTTCACAGCACTGATCAATGAGATCACAGCCAGAAAACCTAAAACAGAAGGAAACACAATCCTCTGCATGAATAACAAATACACAATTGGTCATAATCAGTTTGCTTTTTATTTAAATGTATTGTATGTTTAATGTAATATGTCAACATAATGCTTAACGTTACATATTTCAGCTGAAGTCTAGAATTATTCACAATATTTTTGAATATAATCCACACTGTGTTATTTAAATAACCAAATACAAAGGTCAAAGAGGATGTTCTAAGTTGAATATTGTGCAGAATGTGTTAGTGGCAGCTGGACCTCCAACCCAATTTGTACATATTTTACTTGGTGGCTAATTCGGACTAATGTGTACGATTGTACGTTTTGTGAAAAATCGTATGTATTTTACGAGGTGGCAAATTAGTAGGACGTACGAATGACTATCCCTAACCCCTCCCCTAAACCTACCCCTCACAGAAATCATACAAAATCATATGAGTGAGGTCATACGAATTAGCCACCTCGTAAAATATGCATGAATTGGTCGTTGTTGGGACCTCTGACTGTATTAGTTATAGGAAAATGTACATCTGCATTCAGTACTTCTGCAAATCACCAGGGGGCACCCTCGTCTCATCTTTGCTGACTTTTTCATTTTATAGCTCAAAGACATTTATTCCCACATCACTGTTTACATAAATAATATTTACTTGTGGCCAGAGGAGGAACAGAAGGTGAGCATGCAAGGAAGGTGTTAAAGTAAATTCCATGGGAACAGCAGAAAAGAAGCATCTGCAAGTTCACCAGGCAGCTCACTCACCTTTCAGTTGTCTCAAATAAATTGCATGTACACTATTTTTCCCTATATTACATATATTTTCTCACACGGTCGCTGCTTGCTACAAATTATTGAAGCAGTTAAACAGGTTGGTTGAACAAAAATTAATAAACAGATAAATGACACTGTAATTGTGTAATACAACAATTTAACACTTACAGAGCTTTTCTGCAGTTCCTCACAGCAGGTATCAGTCTCTTTCTACCCTCCTCCGATGTGTTGTATTTCTTTAGATCCAGCTCATCCATCACCTCGTCTGACATCTGAAGCATGTAGGCTATTGCTGAGCAGTGTCCAGGAGACAGTTTCTTCTCTGAGTGTTTCGCTGAGGTCAGAAACTCCTTGATCTCTCTGTACAGAGTCTGATCTTTGACTTCCAGCAGACAGAGGAACAGGCAGATGGATCTATCTGCTGATAGTTGGGGATCCTTTTTGATTTTCTCTTTAATGTACCTTGTGATTTCCTTTATGCTTTCGGAGCTGCTCTCAGTGTGAGCTAAAAGACCATATAAAAGTCCTTGATTAGACTCCAGTGAGATGCCCAAAAGGAATCGAAGGAAAAGATCAAATTGTCCATTCTGACTTTCTAAAGCTTTGTCTACTACCCCTTTAAACAAGCGATGCAGTGCAGTAAAACAACTCAGCACCTCCATAGTCGTACTCACATAGTAGTAAAAAACATAAAATGCAGCAAGAAACTCTTGAAAACTCAAATGTATGAAGCAGTAGACTTTTCTCTCATTAACCACAGCTTCCTCCTTGAAGATCTCCGTGCAAATCCCAGAATTCACTGAGGCATCAGTGACATTTATGCTGCACTCTTTCAGGTCCTCCTCATAGAACATGATATTGTCCTTCATCAGCTGCTTGTAAGCCAGTTCAGCAAGTTTCAAGATGGCTTCTTTGTTGGACTGCAGGATTTTTGGATCTGACCCATCATACTTTTGGTTCTTAACATTTGTCTGAATGATCAGGAAGTGTATGTACATTTCCGTCAGAGTTTGAGGGATTTCTGCGCTGTCATGTTGTTTCAAGAGGTTTTGAAGCACAGTGGCTGAGATCCAGCAGAAGACGGGGATGTGACACATGATGTGAAGGCTTCTTGATCTTCTAATGTGTGAGATGATTCTACTGGCTTGATGCTCATCACTGATTTTCTTCCTGAAATATTGTTCCTTCTGAGAGTCATTGAATCCCTGAATTTCAGTCACGCGGTTGATGTATTTTGAGGGGATCTGACTGGCTGCTGCTGGTCTGGAGGTGATCCAGATGAGAGCAGTGGGAAGCAGCTCCCCTTTCATGAGGTTTGACATCAGCACACCCACTGATGAAAACTCATTCACATCAGAAACTGTGTCAGTGTCTAAAAAGAGTGAAATTCTGCTTTCATCCAAACCATCAAAGATGAACATCACTTTACTCTTAGCATAAATCTTTGAGTCCAGACATTGAAGCTCAGGGTAGAAGGTCAGAAGAAGTTTGTGAAGACTATACCACTGCTCTTTAACCAAGTTAATCTCTCGAAATGGAAGCACAAACATGAAATCTACATCCTGATTGGCTTTTCCCTCAGCCCAATCCAGAATGAACTTCTGCACAGAGACCGTTTTTCCGATTCCAGCAATGCCTTTAGTGAGAACAGTCTTTATTTTTGCTTGTTTAAGTGAAGGCTCAAATATATAATTGCAGTAGATTGGAGTGTCTTGTGACTTTTGTGTTCTGGGTGTTTTCTCCATGTGTAAAACCTCATGTTCTTCATTCACCCCTTCACATTCTCCCTCTATGATGTACAGATGTGTATAAATCATGTTGAGTAGGGTTTGATTCTCTTGTATTTTGAGTCCCTCAAATAAGTGCTCATACTTGTTCTTCATGCTGGTTTTGTGAATCTCTTTGACTCTTTGTAGAATGTCATCCACTGGTGGTTGGCGAAAATCCTGTTGCAAGTCTTCATTCACCTCAACTCTGTGTGGATGTTTACTTCTATCTCTGCACCAGGGAAAATTAAAGTATGAATGCTGATGCATAGTTCACAGGGACTAACTAAATCTTTCAGAATTTGCTCACAAACATCACATTTGGACTGAATCTACTCTTTTCTATACAATAAAAAAGAATGGGGACATGTGCTATGGACTACATGTAATACTACTTAATACAGCTCATGTCTCTGAAAATGTCTGTATTTTAAAGTCTTCTTGCAGACCTTTATTGTAAGTGATGTTTAGTCAACTAGGTGGTTAAAGCACATTGAAATATAAATAACTGGAAACTATCAAGGTCTACTATTTGAAAACAGAGGTGCATCACAAAGCTCAATGCAAGTAGTACATTAAGCTCAAAAAATGCACCATAAAAGCTGTGAAGCATTTTTCAGCACACAGTAATTGATTATTATAAACAAACGAGAGCTGCAGCCGATTACAGGATTTCCAGGTAATCTGTTTGAAAGCTATCAAAAGACTTGCAATACAGCTCATACAGACTCTTTTTATAATTTTTGTGCTCATCAGTGGCCAACCCATTTACTTTAATTGTATGGAAAAGAGGAGGATAAACATTCTACAAAATTTCCTTTTGGGTTATATAGAAGGAGGAAGTCCTTCTGGTTTAAAACCATAAGATGTAAACAACAATTAGTTTTTTTTAACTGCTTTTAAATGACTCATTTGTCATATATTTTGCATCCTTTTGTATTACATAATTCTCATTTACCTGAAATCAGAGGTCACTGTTTTATTACTGCATAGCTGAATGAAACTGTTACTCTTCAAGGACACACAGCTGAGCTCTGGAGATGCGGTTGTGTGTACCTCATGTCTGATTAAATGAAAATTATTACAATGAATTTAAAATGTTAAAGACGGTGAAACTGAAGTATTTCTTTAGGCTACTAAATTATTTGCTTTCAGTGTTTTGTCTTACCTAGGGTCAGAGGTCATTACAGGTGGGTAATCCATGGATTCATTACTCACTGACATACAAATGGAGTTTGGAGATGTTTTCGGGATCTGGTGATGGATAGCACCATCCTCATCTCTCCCCTCATACACACTCATTTTGAGGCAATATCTCACTTCTCATAGAGGCTATGTACAGTAAGAAAAAAAAAGATGGTTTCATTGCATGGAAATTTAATGTATTTGTCAGTTTCCTTAACAAAATTTGTTTTCAGAACATTTTTTGAAGAAAAGAACTGACTAAATACTGCTAAACATAGCTATACAGATAAAAACAGTGCATTGAAATGTCTCCCCAAAATTATTAACGAATTACGTTAGACAAAAAAAGTCGATTTGATTACATCATTCCTACACTTTAGATTTTACCTACATATTAGACACTTTTGTTTTATACTATTAAATTGTCTGACTAAATATCCCGTATATTATATATGTAAATATATATATATATATATATAATATTTTTTTTAATCAGAAGATCTTCGGAAACCGATAAAAACTCCCTCTTGTTGATCTTACCTACTTTCAAGCTATTAAAAGTATACTTTTTAAAAAGTGCACTTGCAGATAATATAATATAATTTAAATTAAATTAAAGGCCACTTAAGTGTACTTAAAGAGAGTACACTTTAATGACAATAGGTCTTAACATACTTAAGTGCACTTTTTAAAAATGCACTTTGTAATAATGTCTAATTAAGTATTACTTATACATTTCACATAATTATGATTTTATTGTGTTTTAAGTACACTTATTTTGATATATTTATCAGTATACTAAAGCACATGTAAAATAATTGATTTTAATTCCAACTTAAGTGTGTTCTACAAAATTACATTTGTTAATGTATTTTAAATGTATTTAGTCTATAATATACACTGTGCATTAATGCACTTGAAATGTATATTTCTTCTAAACTTAAATACACTTTCTTATACAGTATACTCCAATAAAACTTATTGTTGAAATTTTCATCACCAGCTCTTGCACTATGAACTCTATGAAGTTTAATTTTCGACATAATATTTGACATAGTGTCATTTATGAGAGTACTGTATTTGTATGTAATAGTACTGTACTTTACATCTGTGTACAGCAGGGGCGTAGAATTAGGGGGGGACGCAAGGGACGTGTCCCTATATCCAGCGACTATCAAACTGTCCCTAGCAATAATTTTGATCAAACAATTAAACATATGTATATATTTTTGTAATTTCAGACACATCTGAAAGGTCATACCATTGATATTATACCTAAGAAGTTAAAGTAAATACGTTAGAAAACTGTGCGCTTTCAAGGACGCGCATTTAATACATGGGAGGAATGTAGTCGCGATTCGTCGATTTGTTGCCTAGTCAGCTCACCCTGATCACACATGACAAGCTAAAAGTGCTATATTAAGTCACTATCCCTATGGTTTTTAAATGCTTTGAATCTTTTCCATTTGCAAGTAATATATTCCCACCTGTGTATTTATAGATCCCCCTCTAATCATCATATATTTTACAGGTAACAAACCAAAGGAAGAGGACAGCAGCTTTGCTGTGTCAGTCGTGGTAAATACAAGAACATTCTTCATGAAGATGTGTGAGAGAAGCTTGCAAGGCAAGATGAGGGAAACAAATTAAAGGTACCTTTCTTCATTTTCATAGATTTTGGGATATTTATCTATATTTGGGTAATTGATAAAGTTATGTTTTATTCCCTGTAAAGTAGGAATCACTTTTTTTTGTAAAAATGTTATCTATTTTTAAAGCCCAGTGTCAGTGAAAATGGTGTGATCAGGAAATCTGGTGTTTGTAGGAGATCTGAAGGAACATCTCCCAGTTTTCTACTACGATGTTGCCCTGATGATTGAGGTAATTCACCTCTTAGGTGATGCAGATGTGGTCAAAAGTTTACATAGACCTTGCAGAATAAACTGCTTCATTAAAGCAGAAATTGCCATTTTTTAATGATTCTACCTCTCTACCCTCTTACTGCTTAAATTATTAACATTTTGCAGAGACTGCGAGGTGTATATAAACTTTGGACTGCAACTGTGTCTATTGCTTTCACTCAACTGAACCATTTATAATGACTGGATATGTTTTATAACAATTGTTCTTCTTTCTTTCCTCAAGGAATTTTTTTCTGACTTTCCTGCCTCTTTGGAGCATTTCCGTTCACAGACTGTGGAGAGATGGTGTACAGCTTCATGACATTTGAAGTTTACTGCCGATGGAGAGCTTCTTACTTAAAGGTTATTTAAGTAATTTTCATTAACATGCCTTAGAAAAACATTACTGGTGTGCATCTTGAGACAAAACAAAGGCACTGATATTTTTAAATATCAGTCAGTGCAAGTTTCTTTCAGTTGAAACAGCTCAGAATTACATTTGATTCAATTCAAATTAGCTTTATTGGCATGACTTGTACAGTATTGCCAAAACATAATTACAGAATTACATTTTAGTCTTAAGCCTTGTCTGTGAAACCGGGGGTGCCATTAACACAGTTTGGTAATGTTTTACAATAAGGTCTCATTTGTTGTATATGGAATGATCATTTTCTTGATTTGTTTTTGTATTAAGTGTGTGTGTTTGTGTGTTAGTAATCCTATACGTTATGGAGACCAAATGACTCCACAAGGATAGTAATACCATTAAATCTTGACCTTGTTGACATTTCTAGGTCCCCAATGAGGAAACAGGCTTATACATCATACAGAATGATGTTTTCTATGATGGCGAGATTAGGTACTTTTGAATGTAAGTATGTAAGTGATTTTGCATTGTTCTCCAGACTCTTTCTAAAAGGTGAGTTAAAGTGTTGCAACTGTGTATAGTGTTGGGTTTTTCTTGTGCATCAGCAAAAAGCGTTTTTGTGTATTTGTTTTAGAGATTTTGTCAATAAGTGTAGAGGGTTTTCCATTTTGTGTTTGTGTTGATTGTAACTAGGTAATTAATACATTGAAATGACATTGAAGTATATTTTAGTTAACATTAATTGCTTATTCAGAAGTAAACATTTACCATATTTCAAAATACATATAAAATATACTAAAGTCCCGCTTAAGTGGTTCAAAAATATCACTCAAAAGTTCAACTAATTACATTTAATGTAATTTTAAACTAATATATTTGAAATCAATTACAAATAACATGCATTTAGGTGGTCGAAAACATTACATTTAATTCACGCTTAAGTGTATTGTTAACTGACATTAAAGTATATTTTAGTTAACATTAATTGCTTGTCAGTTGCTTGTCAGTACACTATAACCATGTTTTAAAGACACTAGAAGCAATTATGAAAATACATATAAAGATGTACTAAAAAGTCCCACTTAAGTGGTTTTAAAAAATCACTCAAAAGTTCAACTAATTGCATTTAATATCACTTCAAAATGTGATACATTTGAAGTTAATTACAAATACAATGTATTTAAGTGCCGAAAATAATTTAATTTAATTTGCACTTATGTGTGTTGTTGTGTAATGTAATGTAATGTTTTCGACCACCTAAATGCATGTTATTTGTAATTGATTTCAAATATATTACAGTTTAAAATTACATTAAATGCAATTAGTTGAACTCGAGTGATTTTTTTTAAATCACTTAAGTGGGACTTTTTAGTACATATTTATATGCACTTTCATAATTGCTTCTACAGTATTTAAAACATGGTTAAAGTGTACTACTAATGTACTGACAAGCAATTAATGTTAACTAAAATACACTTAAGCGTGAATTAAATGTAATGTTTTCGACCACCTAAATGCCTGTTATTTGTAATTGATTTCAAATATATTTGTTTAAAATTACATTAAATGTAATTAGTTGAACTTTTGAGTGATATTTCTGTATATATATATAAAGTATATTATTTTTCTGCAATAAGTATACTTTATAAAAGTATACTTAAGTGCACTTCTTTTTCACAAGGGTAGTCTCCCTGCTGCGCTAATAGTTGTAGCTTTCCTCTGTGTATACATATCCTTACACGTACAATTTTAGTTGTATTATTTGTCCCCTTCAAAAACTGCTCTCGAGAAATTTTATGTAGCCTATATTGTCCCCTCCCACTGTGTGTGTGCGTGCGTGCGTGCGTGTGTGTGAGAATGAAACCTTTACTTTCGTTTCTAATTAAGTTTAAATATCTGAACTGTGGCCTCTACAGAAGCGTATATCATTACAACAACTTCGGAGATAATGGTAGGTCTGTTTTAAAAGATATTCGTTTATTGTAAAAATCACTTTCTTTATGGAGAAAGTAGATCGGATTGTAATTTGTAACTGTTAACGCTCTATTACATGCAAGTTGCACAAAACTTTAAAGCAGCCACCATGCATTAGGCTATTAATGTTATAATCCTTATAATCCTGCAACTTGAGTCTGCTGATATTGATCTCTGCTCAAAGATCACGCCTATGTTGAATTGAATTAGTTTTGTAAAATGTACCTATATATTTGACACTTTTGTTTCATAAATTGTTTAACAAAACATGTCGTATATCTATTTTTGTGAAGAACTCACCGAGAAGAACTGCTGCTCGTCGGTTTTACCCCATCCTCCTCTGCGTAGCTGCCATGTTTGCTTCAGTCGTGTTTGACAAGCGGAGGAACTGCTCTCAACGCGACTTCACTTCAAAAGGTTAAACCACTGACTGACAGAAATATTGTTTCTTTAAGGACTAGGTAATATAAGGTTATTGTGAATCGCAAATTGAAGTGGCAGAACTTTAAAAACACCTCTGAGAATATATTTATTGCTATTTCCCAACAAATAAGGACGCAAATAAACCATGTTTATGTTTTTTGTTCAAAATGCTTTTATTCTCAATTTTGCAGTTGGTATCTCCTGATATTGGACATATTCCATAAAATACAATATTGGGTAGACTATAAATAATTTAATATATATATATATATATATATATATTCTTTTTCTAATCTTTAGATTTGAACCTTTTTAACAACATTTTTAAAAAACATTAGTTCAGGTTGGTAACCATTTAACTTCATAAACATTTAACCACTTATCCATGTTTTGGGGCACATATAGGCTTAGTATACATATAGTATATGCATATACTCAACTCAAACAATACACAATGTATATTTCAGACAGCAATAAGTAGGCTATGGGTTCTGAACAACATAGGGTGTTTTTGTTGTTGTTGTTTTAAGGTGAACTATTTCCTTAATAGTACCTCTAAAAAAGACAACATTCCTTTCTATTGAGTATTTGTCCTCTTTAAATGTTGCCTCATTTTAAATAAATATTGTTTTAGCATTTGAAGAATTTCTCGGAAAACAACATCTGAACATTTTTCAAATGTTCATTTTAAAACCATTTTAACTTTGAGAGTTTTTATGTAATTCAAGTCCTCTGAAAAATAATATTTTAAATGCATTTTGCACAGAGAAGATGATGATGTTGGGAGCGTTTCTCAGCACATGAGAACAAGATCACTTTTTCTGCATCCCACTTTACAGCACGCGGAGGGCAGCGCTTCATGGGCCTCTCTTCTTACTCGATCCATTTCTGTAGAGGTCAGTGACTCCACATCAGTCTCGATTTCATAACCTGTGTAAAATCAAAGACATGCACTGTACATGATTTCGGTTTCCTCCACAGTTCATGCTGTACTAGAGATGAGTTGGGGATGTAACATTCATATCTCTACAGCAGGTGGCACACAAGAGCTGAGTTTGAAACAGCACAGTTCTGCTACTCCTACTTTTTGTGCAATGGCTTTGTATGGTCAATATAGCAAGAGTAGTATTTATTTAGTATTTAGCTCCAAATTCAGCCAAGATTTAATTTTTATTTTTATTTTGATTGCATTATTGCATGATTTCAGTGGGTCTTGTGAGTTCCTATCTACAAAGCTAAAAACTGCATTTAATTGCGTGATCAGAGCATGCAAAATAACTCTAATTAAGATTAAATGTAATTAGATTCCAAAAGATTTGTAATCAGTTCTTTACTGAGTTGTTTTAATGTTTGTTCTCAATTATTTTTAATATATTCATACAAATATTTTTACTCTTTATATTTTGATTTTATAATAATATTATATTTATCATTTTAGAATATTTAAAAAAAAAAATACCTTTATTAAATTTTATTCCATTTCCATTTCTTAATTTTTGCATTGTTGTATTAAAACATGTACTTAAACTATTATATTATATCATATTATATTACTGTTACATTATTTTATACTATGTTCTATTATATTATCCATCTATTGTCCAAAATGCTTGTCCCGTGTAGGGTCATGTGAAAACTGGCGCCTTTACCTGTAGACAGAGAATATTATATTATATTATATTATATATTTCATATTATGTTATCCATCTATTCTCTAAAACGCTTGTCAGGGTCGCATGAATGTTGACGCATTTCCCTGTAGACAGAGAATCTGTATATCTTATATCTGTATAAGGCAGGCCACTAAAACTTGACATAGCATATAATAAATTTGAGACACTGTCTAAAATGTCAGTAGTTGGTGGTGTTACAGTAATAACAACTACCAAAAATCTAACAATAAGAGTTTGTTTTCTGCTCTCACTTACATTGGGATGAGTCAAAATATATACTGACCATTTAAGGGGTCGTCGTTTTGGCCCCGCCTCCATCTGGAACCCCCACACGTGTAGACGACAGCCCGAAAAAACTCACGGCCACAGAGTCTCAGAGCTTTCTGGGCCTGGGCCGAATCTGCCCACGCGGCCAACACCAACAGCACCGCCAGCAGCACCACCTTCATGGCTGGAAATAGAGTCAAAGCAATGTCTTCTGCCGAACTTGTGGAAGTCTTTTGTTTTCTGACCTCGGAACGTCTTCATTTATATACCATGCAAAGAGTGGTATGTTATTGACGCACTTCTTTTCCGTGACCTTTTAAATGAGGCAAAATGACCCACAAAGCAGAGACTTCCATTTGTCAAAACGGGTTTGATGGTTTTAAATAAATAGATGATGTACAAATGGTGTATCAAAATACAGCTAATTTAACAAAGTGGCGTGAGATCTTTGTTTTATTTGCTACAGCAAAGTGCTCTTTAATGATGTTTTAGAGATACATGTCCATAAAACTGAATATCGCAAATTTGAGCATGTGTCACACCAGCATTATGGAGTGACACCAGGATAATGACAGCACTTACTTCCTCCTAAACACAATGAGCCGGTTTATATCTGGCTGGCAAACACTTTGTTGCCAAGTGCTTCCACACAACATCGCGGTTTATGGGATATGCGTACCATCCTGCAGTATTTGGCGCAGGCGTACTCGTTTTAGATTTAATTGCAGTCATTCCTAAAGGACAGTTCTATGAGTCATCAGAAGATACAGCCTACACCTAATTCTTTCATTTTGCGTCATTTGTTTTATGTAGCGTGTCAATTAATTTTATGCGGTTGTTCATAAAGCAGCAGCTTCTGAGGTGACAGTGTGGCTTGCTTTTGAACAAGCGGATGTGAGAGTTAATCTCATTTTGAAGTCAGCCCACTGGAATTAGGACAGTTTTGGCTCTTTGTAAAGCTATTTTAACTGAATAAGTGCGATTCAACCCCCCCGTGTCATTTCTAAAGCTGGTATTTGTTGTTATTGTTCACCCAGGCAGGGCATGGAAACAAAAGAGATGCTATAAAACCTTATCTACAATGTTTATAGACAAGAAGTTGTAAAATATGTACCACTACCTGATCGCTCCTAGTCATTCTGGCATTCAACACCAGCACTTAGTTTTGCGGTTCTTGAAATCTTAAAATGCTAGTTTACCAGTAACCTGAGATAACATTTATATTTTGTTTGTCAGTTTGAGTTTGTTCTCCGAGTAGGAAAAATCAGTGAGAAACACCATTATATTGACATCACTAAATTAAAGTCTGAATTTCTCCTAACTGAAGTGCCCTGGGTCTTGTGAGGGCCTAAAGGTTATTTATTTATTTATTTATTTTTGTTCTTAATTAAATTGTAAAATCTGCATAGTGCATTAAAAAACAAACAAAAACAAAAAAACAGAACAGAAGTACGTAAATAAATAAAAAAAGTAGGTGAAAAAGTTAATTTTGTAAGTTAAAATCCAAAAATGTGTCAAAATGGGTTCAAGTCAATAAAATAAACCTGTACGAGTTTCTTTCTACTGCTGAACACAAAAGAAAATATTTTGAAAAATGTTAACCAAACACATTGACTTATATTTTTCCCCATACTGTGGTAGTCAATGGCTACCAGCAACTGTTTGGTTACTAATATTCTACAAAATATCAATATATACTGTATATATATTAGGGGTGGCAATTTCAGTACAACAGGAAAAAAACAACAAATCTACTTTGCTCGGTTTCTTTTCATTTATTTTGAACAGAGAGTAGTACAGTAGTAATACTAAATATTATATTACATTATATATATAATCTGCAGTACATGTATACATACAAGGAATAAATTCTTGAAATATATTTGATTTAGTTATAACAGTGTGACACGTAACATAGCCTATATGCTGAGTTTCAGTAAATTTTTTGTGACATGCTTAATTTGTTTACAGAAAGGAAACTCAAACGGCAGAAAGCGACATCCTATTTGTTTTCTTGTGAGTGTACACAAATAAAAGCAGACCTTTATACAGTGATGCATTAAAGTTGATTCTGCTGGTGTAAGGAAACAGTTGAAGTGATCGCGTCACACACACACAAACACACACATCAGTTCCAGCATTGCTAAAGTTGGTACTTTATCAAAATAAAATACAACCATCAGCGCGCGCGCCTCCGTGTCACCGCTGGAACGCGACTGAAGTACAAAGCCTATCATTTACATAATAAACAATAGTTTAGCATTCAGATACGTTATATTGCAAATATGGAAATATTATGGAATATTTTGATTTGTGCCGAATGAGAGAGGTAGGATACACGAGCACAAAGCTCCATTTCGCAAACAGTTGAGTGCACAAGCCTTTAAAGTATATTCCTATGTGAGAGACGCGTTCAGAAGCAGCACATGGTCACTGTCTGGGTGCTTTGTTATCAAGTGCGCAACTCATGGCCTTCGCTGTTCTTCTGCTGGCGGTTATCAAACAGCGCTGCATTACTGCGGGCGCACCCTTCTGGATTGAGGGTGAATTGGCTGTATTCGTTGTAAGGCCTCATGCACCGAACCGAGATGCCCGTACTGTGACGGTTCGGTACGAATATAAGTACCGTGCAACCCCTAATATATATATATATATGTGTGTGTGTGTGTGTGTGTGTGTGTGTGACCCTGGACCACAAAACCAGTCATAAGGGTAAATTTTTTAAATTGAGATTTATACATCATATGAAATAAATAAGATTTCCATTGATGTATGGTTTGTTATGATAGGACAATATTTGGCCGAGATACAACTGGAATCTGAGGGTGCAAAAAAATCTAAATATTGAGAAAATTGCCTTTAAAGTTGTCCAAATGAAGTTCTTCAGCAATGTATATTACTAATTAAAAATTAAGTTTTGATATATTTACGGTAGGAAATTTACAAAATATCTTCATGGAATATGATCTTTACTTAATATCCTAATGTTTTTTGGCATAAAAGAAAAATCGATCATTTTGACCCATACAATGTTTTTTTGGCTATTGCTACAATTATACCCCAGCGATTTAAGACTGGTTTGTGGTCCAGAGTGACATATATTTTATATATATACTTTTTTTTTTTTTTTTATGTAGATGTACAAACTAAATGAGTTCCCTTCTTGAACCCTTAATGCATAATGCCCTTTAACCTTGGCAATGTAATGACACTCCAAACAGAAGACAAACTGAACAAAACTGTGGTTTAAATGAGGTTGCTGTAGGAATGAGTGTGGAAACAGAGAGGCTCACGCGATCCAATAGTTGAAATTCCATCTCAAAGTTCAGTGGAAAACATTACGTGGCCTAGTTCTTCAGTACAAACCTGTTAGTATGTTGTCCTTTCAAGCATAAAGGAGTTTATCATTATTAGAGGTACAACTGCTCAAGAAGGTTTATTTAATAATCCACTTAAAGGGGTAGTCAAGTTGAGTAATTTCAGATGTGTTTGTTTGTCCACCAGGGGGCGCATTGAAAACAGGTTCACGCTGTAGGTCGAGGTCTTGTTTTTGAAGAGCTCTGTCACTCTGTCCTGCATTCCTAGAAAGCTATGCACTCCTCACTCAGCTGACAGTCTTGGCAGATACCTTCACGCATAAGGTGGAGTTTGCTGTAACGTTAACCTTCTGAAAATACCCTGTATTCAACCTGCTTTGACTTGCCTCACCCATTTCAACATTCTAAATTGTAATGCCTGAGGTGAGGGATCCAGTTTTGCATGTTCTTCTTTTCCAGTAACTATGTCGCCTTAATTACTTTGTACAGAACATTATGCACAAACAGATGCCTATACAGGAACACTGTTAACCACCAAAATAGAGCATTTATGTTTATCATCAAATCAGCCCTCCTTGTCAGTTTTGCTGCTGTATGATCAATATTGGACATCATATAATATTAAGTACACTGTGAACTTTGAATAACCTCAAAATGATGATCAGTTTGAGTTTATACTGGTGTGTTTCTGGAAGCAGAAGTAGTGATATATGGTGTAACAGGTTTATGACCAAACGCTGGCCAATGATAAGCTGTTTACTCTAAGTATGGAAGTGTCAGAGCTAAAGATAGCTGAAGTGAGCACTTGCAGAAGCAACAAGTGCTGAGGGTATCATTTCTGAGCCTATATGATCACAGCTGAAGGACTGTAGATGTCTTACGTTAAAAAAAACTTTCAAAAAGCACATACTGTATATTATGCTTATTATAGGATCATATTCTTAATGTAGATTCACATAGTTAGAAATATGCAACAATGATTCAGTTTTTTTTTATGTATGTTCATGCATGCATGTCATTATATAATATTTGTTAGTGACTTAATAATGAATTGATCAGATAACACTTTTAGGTAAAGCATTAAGTAAAATGATCTAACAATGAGCAATTCATGATTTTTGTCAATCTTTGTTAATGTCACTTAATAAAAATACAGCTGTTTGTTGTTCATTCATGTTAGGACCATTAAACAATGTTAATAGATACAACTTTTAATTTTATTAATGTATTAGTAAATGATCAAATTAACATTAAAGGAATAGTTCACCCACAAATGAAAATTTGCTGAAAATTTACCCTCAGGCACTTTTAACTTCAAATGAGTCCTCTATCCATAAAATTGCTTTCTCCAGTAAAAAGGCGTCTCATCTGAATCAGGAGAGAAATATGCACAGATCAAGCACCGTCGTTGTCATTGGAGAAAGCATTATTATGGATTATGGAGAAAACAGTAGTATAAAGTTAAAAGACATTAATTGATGTACTGGAGTCGTGTGGATTACTTGTGAATTATTGTGATGTTTTTATCAGCTGTTTGGACTCTCATTCTGACGGCACCCATTCACTGCAGAGCATCCATTGATGAGCAAGTGTAATGCTAACTTTCTCCAAATCTGTTCTGATGAAGAATCACGCTGACCTGCTGTACGTATTGGATGGCCTGAGGGTGAGTACATTTTAAGCAAATTTGATTATTATTTTATTTATTATTATTATTACAGGGAAACACACTCACTTGTGTGTGTGTTTTTTCTATATTTAGGTTAGGATGTGCTCATGTCGACATGCGCTTGAGATGTAAGTTCACTGTTTTCCGTGTGTTTAGGGGTTTGTATCATATCGTCTTTGTATCAGCCATGCAGAGGTCAGGGCCTGTGAGATTGTTCAAGCGCAAACAAACTGACGTGGCCAATGCTATCATTAGTGTGTATAAACACACATGGTTAAAAAAGCGATTACATTTAATGTAATTGCAGCATGTGGAACATCTTGAGTCACAGATATGAAGATATGAAATGTGACTTTGCATGAAACAATATTCACCCCAAATGTTGTCCCGCAGAACAGCTGTCTGAACAAACAGTTTCATATTGAACAATGCTGCTGATTTGTTTACGGCCTCCCAGCATGCATTGCACCATGAATCAATTATGTCATTACTGTTCTAGGATTACTGTTTTGATGGTTACTGACTTTATTAATACTGTTGTTGTTGTCAATGTTAGTTTTTGTTATGAAATTACTTATCGATCGGCATTTCCTTTATAAATTAAACAACAAAAAAGACACCTAAGGCACAGCTGCATAGACTTTATCAGTTAAGATTTTTTTTTTTTAAAGAAATTAGTATTTTTATTCAGCAAAGTTGTATTACATTGATCAAGTGACATGATCAACATTTATAATGTTACAAATAATTCCAAATAATTCCACATTCCTATTGCAAAAATAAGCATACGAGACTTCTTTGAAAAACATTAAAGCATTATACCAACCACAAAGTTTTGAAAGGTAGCTAATTTGACTATTTCAAACTAATAAAAAAAGATTCAGAGAACATGTTTAATTTTTATCTGGAAATTGTTTCATGTGAATATTGTAAATACATCATTCTTATCTAATGTATTTCTGTTGTAGACCTATGTCTCATTCTTTTAACACCCACAGCCTCACACAGTACGATCTAACCTCATTTTAACAAAGGCAACTTTAACCGATTTAGCTGACTGTTACAAGTTGTTGTAAATCTTTGCTAAGCTGCATTGGATCTGCATCATTAAAATGTTTAGACGGAGAAACGTCACACCAGCGTGAGGTGAGGTAATTGGATAGGGCAGCGCTGGATGGAGGAGAAAGTTAAGTAATCAGATCAGGTGTTGAAACAAGAGAATCATAGAAGGGCGCGGGTGAGGGATAAAGCTAGAAATCAGTTTAATCTATTTTGACGGATGATTTGGCGTATGATTCATATCTGTTGCAAAAACGGGGCAGGATGATTTATATGCCAAAGTTTAATACTTAGGGATTTTGGAAAAATCCCTGTAAGAATGAGCAATAGTGGCGCTTCAGAAAAACCCACTAATAATAAGAGGGAAACACAGTACTTTCTGAATAAAAACTATTTGACTTCCTGTCAAAAACATGACACATTTTTTTTTTTTTTGGAAAACTCGTAAAAGGGACAGTTCCTCAAAAATGAAAGCTGTCTCGTGTCACTGTTAGACTTTTGATTATCTTCGAAAACGAAGTTAATATATTTTTAATGAAACCTGAAAGATTTATGACGCTCCACTGAAAATCAATTACACCAGAATTTTGACTGTTCAAAAAGTTCATAAACACATTGTAAAAGTAATCCACATGAACTGAGCAGTTTCTGAAGTGTCTTCCAAGTCTTCTGAAAAGACACAATCTCATGAAAACAAACCTCACGCGTCAGGCACGTATAGCTTGGCTTCTGTTGACCATATTTGATGTGCTCTATATGTGCATTAATCAGTGTTTATACACTCTTAAAAATAAAGGTTCCAAAAGTTTTTTTCCCCTTGAAGTGATGCCATAGAAGAACCATTTTGGGTTCTTAAAAGAACCTTTCAGTGAATATTTCTTAACAAAATGTTATTTTTTTTCTTAGTGTGAAGAACATTTTTAAAAAATCTAAATAACTATTTTTTACTATAAAGAACATTTTGTGGAATGGAAAGGTTCCAAAGATGTTAAAGGCCCTTCATGTTTTTATGGAACCATAGATCGCAATAAAGAATCCTTTTGTTCCCCAGAGAACCTTTTAATGAACATTTCTTTCTTAGTATGAAGAATTTGTTTTTTGTTTTTTTGTATGAACATTTGAAGAACCTTTTTCCATAACCTTTTGTGGAATGATAAGGATCCATGAATGTTAAATGTTCATCATGGATCCATTGATGCCAATAAAGAACCTTTATTTTTAAGAGTGTAAAAGCCTAAATTTTTTCATCAAATTGATTCAATTCTAATTAAATTCATTAAATTATATTAAGTTATCGTGTCTCTTCAGTAGACTTGTATTTAAGGGACAGTTCACCCAAAAATGAAAATACTGTCATTAATGTCGTTCCAAACCCATAAGACCTCATTGAACAGACAGAAACCTCTTAGATTTCTTTACAAATGTCTTCATTTGTGGGTTAAACATGAACGAAAATGTTAAGGGTTTGGATCGACGTGAGAGTGAGCAAATGATGACGGAATTTTCTTTTTTGGGAGAACTATCCCTGTATGTAAAGTCTGCATTGTGACCTCTGTCACTTCTATCGATCAGTGCTGTTCAAGTAGCAAAGCAATAGCAGTGCAATTCAATACAGATTCATTAAAAAGTAAACCGTAGTTTGGTGCAGTGCTTGACCCCTCATGCACAGATTCTGTACCGTTGAACCGAGGCTAAGGTCAACATACTCCAAGGAAGATCAATGGACTTCTGGATCTGTTTGGTTAAGTAGTTTTCCACAGCAAAGCGAGCCTTCTGTTTCCAGTACGAGGTCATGTGTGCTGAATCGATCCTGACCTGAGAAAACCGACACATGTGTTTTGAAAGTACACGCAGGTGCAAAGTGCAGTGCAGGTGTGTGTGCACTGGATCCAGCTCTGCATGGGGACTTACAGCTCCAAGACCCTGTGAAAGCATGTGTTGATGTGTTGAAATATCTTTTCCTTTTGAAACAGGAGCATATTGAAGGGCTCATCGTAAGTAGCCAGTAGGCTTTAGCTAAGGATTTGCTACTTGCTTGTTGTTTGCAGATGGCATTTAGGTGAATAAATTCTCGTTTTGGAAAGTATTTGATTGTGATTCATTATTTTTGACCCATTTTCTCATTTTGAAATGAATACACGTAAATGAAGTTGTAAATGTTGAGCATATACACGACCTCAAAGTACAAAGTACAAAAATGACCTTTATAACTGCCATGACTTTAATTTCACGGTAACTTTAACGGATGTTTTGTGTGCAGGAATGATCCCATGCTAAAATAAATGACATGCACTATTTACTAGAACAGTGAATTGTTGGATCTACCGGTTATATCACTGGGTGAAAGTTTCTATTAAAGGCATAGTCCATCCAAAAATGAAAGTCCTGTCATCATGTTGTTCTAACCCTGAATGACTTACTTTATTCTGTCAATAGGAACCAAAACTATTTGGCCATCAACATTCTTCAAAATATCTTCTTTTGTGTTACATACAGGTTTCCTTTTTTTAAAAATGTATATTGTCACTAATGTCACAACCAAAAACCAAATAAAACATCATAATGTAAAGGAACACACATATTTCAAAACAAGCTTGTGTTTTATCTGAAGCTAAAGTGAGACAAGCATGTGTGTGTGTTTGTCAATGAACGAGGTGTTCGTATGCAATGAGGTTTTACGCCACTGTAGGTGCAGCCTTGCAGATCACTACAAAACCTGAAGGACTGAGATAACACAGATGACAGTCACCGAGTCATCTATGGCCTGTATATGAATGCTTTTCTTGGAACAGCCTGTCAACTCTCTGAACTGTGTCTTTGATGTGTGATAGTGATGAGTAAAATTGTTGTCACAGCATTGTTGCCATTGACAAGTATATCGATATGTGTGACAGATACGTGTTTGTGAAATGTATTCAATCTATGTTGATAAAAACAGTACCTTAATTTAGCATTCAAACTAGAGCAGTATGGTCTTTTTGAAGAAATGTTTGGTGAACAGACTTGGCTCCAGTTCTCTGAGGTGGGCCAAAAAAATGTTTTTAGGGCGAGTCATAAAATGACCAACAAGCAAAACGTGTATTACCCTGGGTGGGTTGAGCTGGGCCTGCCAATAAATATGTAATAAATAGATTATGTTCATGTTTCTAAAGAAAAGAATGACATTCACTTTCAACAAAGCCAAAAACACTGAAATCCGTATAAAAAAAATACCATGAGACAAATTTCTCTAGAAGAAGTCATCGTCCATATGAGAATGAGAGGTCTGTGACAGCAGCGTGTATTTCCGATAGGGCACTTTCCTCTTCTGAAGAAAGAGGAAGCATGTATTTAGATATGTGAGAGGTGGGGGCAGTTTCACAATGAGGTTTAAGATATATGATATGTTGCCAACCTTTCACAATGAAAGAACTTCAAAAACGATTTCCCATACAGAAGCAATACAGAACTTCGCTTAACTGTCAGGAAGATGTGCAATATCAAAGCGCTACACTGTAATGATTGTCTCTGCATTGCAGACATTTCTAGGCCAGTCGTTCAGCGCTCGGTTATGCCCATCATTTCTAGCATGCTACTTTTTTTTACTGCTCTCCAACATGCTGTAATTTCTCCTCATGCACATTCAATAGCAGTTTAATGCAATAATCATTTATTTACCTATTATTTATCTAACTAATATATGCATTCATAGGCCTACAAATTATATATATATATATATACACATACATACATACACATATATATATATATATATATATATATATGTGTATATATACACACATGCATATATATATATATATATATATATATATATATATATATACACATGTATATATATATATATATATATATATACATATCCACACACACACACACACACTATTGTGATTTTATTAAAATAATTTTAGTATAACATTTTTTTGTTTGACCTCTGGACCTCTAGTATTTCTTGAGGGAATTCACAATCGTCTTAGTTTTGTAAATGTTATGCTTTGTTCTTGGAGTACCTGAAGCACAATATGTTAGATGAGAGTTTTTTTCTGTGCATGTTTCCAGTACCTCTTTGGGACTGATATATAAATAGTGTTGAGAGCTGTGTGCACTGCGTTATGGTCCTGAATAGCTGCTTTGTTGAGTGTTAAGTTACAGTACACTGCTGAAGCAGTCATGAGCTTAAGTGTGTGTGTGTGTGTGTGCGTGTGTGTATGTAAGAGACCTTTTTTGCCTCAATTGCCATCTTAATTCTATGCTGTAATCAATCTGTGACCTCCCAGATCTTGTGATGTTACTTTAGAGAGCATGTAATTAGAAACGGACAATGTTAAAGAGAAAATTCACCCAAAAATAAAAATTCTGACATTTAGATATAACACCTTCTTAAAGTATCAAAACTCATTATTTGCCATAATATTATAGTACAGTATTATTATGCTGCTGCCACATTCCCTGACTCATTAAAAATGTATGTGGATACAGAGTGTATGTTTCTCGTAAAAAAAAGTTTTAGTTTTTTTTAACAGGTTCGTGTTTCATTTTTATTTATTTATTTAGCAGATGTGCAAATAATGCAAACGACCAATGACAAGTGGTTCGAGATTTTATCTATTATAAATTGAGCAAAACCACAAACTTATCGATTTGGAAGAAGTATCTCAACCTTTTATGAAATAGACAACTCCCAAAATGTTAAATAATAATAATAACAATGTAATAATAATATGTGACTCTGGACCTCAAAACCAGTCTTAAGTGCCAATTTTTCTAAATTGAGATTTATACATCATCTGAAAGCTGAATAAAATAAGTTTTAAATAAATTGATGTATGGTTTGTTAGGATCGGACAATATTTGGGCCGAGATACAACTATTTGAAAATCTGGAATCTGAGGGTGCAAAAAAAAATCTAAATATTGAGAAAATCGCCTTTAAAGTTGTCCAAATTAAGTTCTTAGCAATGCATTTACTAAGTTTCTATACATTTACAGTAAGAAATTTACAAAATATCTTCATGGAACATGATATTTACTTAATATCCTAATGGTTTATTTTATAATATTTATTTATTTATTTTTTTATAATTTTGACCCATAAAATGTATTTTTGGCTATTGCTACAAATATACCCCAGCGACTTAAGACTGGTTTTGTGATCCAGGGTCACATATTATAATATCGTGGTGTTATTGTTAACCTAGAACTGGAGAATATCAAACAGCTACTGTCATCATTAACACACATCTAAAACTTATCGCGGACAGACAAAAATAGATAGCTTTTTCTGTGTGATTTACTTGGTAATTTATCTTCACAAGACTTAAATGTAGCTTATGAGTTATGGCATAGTATACACATTATTATAATGGAGGGGTCACATCGGGAGGAACCATTTCTGCCGGATCTGTACAGCAGTGAAAGGGTGGGTGGAGGTGTGACGTAGATTATGACCGCGTCTCTGGAGCGAACCAACACATACAGAGGCGCGGAGTGTACTTACAACGACAATGTTAATAAACAAAGTGCTAAAAGCAATAACATCTAGCATACGTGTTAGTTTTAAAGCTTTCAGAAAGACTTGGATGATGTTTCTGATAAGCAGTAAGTTGGCACTACAGGAGCGTGAGGACAGTAAGTCCGGATGTCCCCTCCGTGTCTCAGTGGTACAGTCCACTGGTAAAATTCCGAGAATTGCGAACTGCGTCTTCTCAGAAGAGTTCTTCCAAGAACTGCCTTCGGTGGACACTTCCAAGAAAAATATACCAGGTGATTTTCTTCTATCTAGCAAAAAGTCTAGACTAAACACGAAACGCTCTAAAGAAACGAGTTATTTCTATAGTTGTTTTTTTTATTTTGTTTTACACCAGACTACTTTCTTGTATTTAGAGCTGCCGTGTTAATTACGCAACTCGACTTTTGTTGGCCTAATTGCGTGAATTACTAATCTTGTTCGTCTCATTTGTCAGTTTCGCTCTCTATAGAGTTGCGTTAGATTCAGTGAGGTTAAGCTGATTTAGGAAGCTCTGAATTGTATAATAAAGACAGGTTTATGCAACTTTATATGGGAGGGAAACTAAGTTTATTCCCTATAAATTATAGACAGCCTGTGTGGTCATAAAACAGTATTATAATACGCGTTATTATAGATCATATAACTTACATTTTCAATTTTACATGCCAAAATTTCTTTATAGGTTTTCTCTGACTTTGTCATTCACCCATGCGCGTGCGATTATATGCTGGTGAACTGGTTTTCGTGGAAAATGTCATAAATTATGGTTAATAAATCCAGCATGCGAATATGTTTTATGTTCGATTGCGTCAACATTCAAACAAATTAATGTCGTGAGATTATTTATGTGTACTGCAGTCTCTGTCTCAAATACAAACACCTGTAATATTGTCTACTCATGTGGCTTTTATTCATAAACTTGTCGCTGTAATACTTAGTCAATATGTGACAGTGTTTGATATGAACCTTCGCTGTTCAACAAGTGTCACTCGGGAAAGTGTCTTAAATCATATAGCCTACTGCTCCCTATATAGTGATGTTTGTCTAAATGCAAGGTAATGCATGTTTTTCAGAGCAAAGGTGAATTTCTGAAATAATATCAAAAGCGTAAAGACGTCGTCGGTGAGATCTGGTTAATTTCGTGACTCGAGGGCTGTGTCTCAAACTTAGTAAGCTGCCTACTTAGATGGCATTTTCGGGGTATCGTATCTCTAATATAAAAGCGTATATTAGGCTGTTTAAAGCTGTCTTGGTAGGCAGCTCTCTAGGTTTGTCTGCACACTTTGCTCGCTCAAGTCGAATGCATATAGTAAATATTAAAATTATATGAATATAGCAGTTAAGGGGGATTTTAAATATTTAAAAGTATGTATGAATTGTACAGTATGTGTAAAACAACAATTAGATATTTTACTATAAATGAAGAACTATTCAAAATGAACAAACTCAAAGCAAATGATGACTATAGAGACGTAATAATTAGTATTATATATTTCACAAAGAATATTTTAATATAAAATATTGTTAGGCCTAAATGTAAATGTAAATCATATCTTCAGTTTGCAACATTGTGATTTTGTGGACATCTAGTGTTCATTTGACTAAACTTGCACACCTTCAGTTTTGTTATGATTGTGTAACATTAGATATAACTATACAGATATATATATTTTTTATTATATATTTTTTTAAAGTATATCTGGTGTGATATAGTTTGTTTTTAAAAGTTTAGTATGTATTCATTGAATGCATAACATTCATTCAGATGTTTTACTTGATTCTGAATGCTTTGTGCGCAGGTGAACAATGTCAAGTGCAGCAGACGGCTGCATTAAGTTCACTCGCCATGCTGGTGATGTGCTGTTCAACTTCAACCGCCTCCGCAGCAGAAACATCCTGACCGATGTCACCATTGTGGTTGGTGGGCAGCAGTTCCGGGCCCATAAGACAGTTCTGATGGCATGCAGGTAGTGCTATAACTTTTGCATTTTGCAAAATGTTAAATACATGGCATGCACTGTAAGTGACATTTGCATTCCATCTTGTCTTTTTCTAGTGGCCTCTTCTACTCCATGTTTGAAGATGCTTATAAAAGCACCTTGAGCATCATAAGTTTAGATCCAAAGGTGGACCCCGATGGCTTCGCCATATTATTGGAGTTCATGTATACGTCTTGCCTCACGCTTCAAGACAACTTCATTATAGCCACCCTCAACACAGCCACATACTTACAGATGGAGCATGTGATGGACACATGCCAGAGGTTCATAGACTCCAGGTGAGTGCATTATTAATATATTAAGTGAATTATTAATATTTGAATTAATAATTCAGAAATACATTAAAAATGTAGTTCACTGCATATATGATGAGCATATTTGTAATTTAAAAAAAAAATATGGGGGGGGCTGCATATGGAAAAAAATAGGATGATACAACTTTCCTGATATAATGAAGGAAAAAAACTCATTAAAAGGTATATATCAATTAAATAGAATGGCATCATCAAAGAAACAAAAAAACTGCTTCACTACCTGTTAATATTGAATAGTTGAAAAACTTGTCTGCCTCTCAAGTTTCTATGTTTTTATTCAAGTTTTTAAGTCTCTTAAAATATCACATAATTTGACTTTTTTGACATGGCAAAGTTCATTTGCATTGGAATTTGTCATGTAGTCTAGCCCCCAAAACATTACACATTATAATTCATGATATTTGTAATTTTGTATAAATGTAATATTATAATAATAAATGTTATAATATATATATATATATATATATATATATATAGTTATTTATATAATAATTATTTTATACTGTATATAATTTTAATATTGTATGTAGAATTTTGAACATTTTAATGTGTACGCTTGTATTAAAGGTGTAAAAATATTTTATTGCTTTTTAAGTGATTACACCACATGACATTTCTTTAAAGTCAGTCATTAAATCAAACGATGGTTAAAAATGGTATAAAGGTTTTTCAAAACAAAAATAAACCAATAAGACGAATACAACGATTACAGAACTGGCCCTTAGATTTCTTTTTCTTCATCTTGGACACTGTTATTTATCACTGACTCATCATCTGCTGGTTTTTCTCAAAGGGGCTTGTGTGTAAAGCAGACCAGAGCAGAGATGCTGGTTAATCACGGCTGTTTATCTTCAGAAGCTCCCTTCATCCTCAGCGATGCCCTGAACACCCAATCCAGCATGAACTTCAGCACTTACGCTCCTCCAAATCTGCACTATGCAGTCGGCACTTCCACTGAAAGCCCTTCTCGCTTCTATAGACATCTACCTCTCCCCATGGACACCTCCAACACCACAAACCCGCTCTGGCAGATCCCGAAGACTGGCATAATAGCCCGCCAGCAGCACTCCCCGCCAGACAGCAGAGCCTCGGCTCGGACCGTGACTAACGGAGGAGCCACGGAGGCCAGAGAGGAGAGGAACCGTCCATCTGTGCTCTTCCGTTCAGCTCGAGCCGAGGGAGACAGGAAGACTCCGCTTCTGAATTCAGAGGTGGAGAGCATTGAGCCGTGTCACACCAGTGGGCCCAAGAGCCCTCTCAGATCAGACTGCCAACCCAACTCACCCGCAGAGTCCAGCAGCTGCAGTCGAGGAGCGGCGTCTCCTCCCAGCTCCATCAGTCTCCCCAAGGTCCGCAATTGGAAGAAGTACAAGTTCATTGTGCTGAACTCCACAGACGGGGCGAATGACAATAGCTCGCCGACTCCATCCCACATGGCTACAGAATCCACCACCAAGAGCGGTGAAGCCCGAGGGCAGCTCATTATGGATAGCAGGTCAGTGAAGCCAAACTTTAAGGATGGCAGTGTGGCAAGTGTTAGTATTTGATGCATTATTCTAAACATGGTGTTTTTAGCTCTGCAGATGACTGCATCAAAAAAGAGAAACACGACTCTTCACTTCCCAACACTTTGACAGAGGAGAGCAGCACAGGACCCACAAGATCAGGTGAACACACTTTCTTCACAATGTTGAAATGGATTTTGGGCCTAAACAGCATTCATGGGCAAAATCTGATAAAACATTTTTTTAGAGAATTTAATATTTTTGGGGGCATGTGTCAGTCAGAATGGTCAGAGTAACAGTTTTTGTTGTTTTTTTAGATACATCTAAGATTTGACTGTGGCCCCCATCTTTTTCTGTAAAAAACTTTTAGGAAATAATAGGATATTTTAGGAAAATTATATTTATTAGTATTTGGTATGATATTACATATAATCTAATGTAATACCTAAATTTATTAAACATGAATAATTATTTTAAAATTAATATAACTAATAATAATAATAAAACAGTAATAATTGATTTATTAATAAATAAATAAATAACTTTAACATTTCAATATTTTATTATTTAGTTTTGTAATTTGTCAATAATAATAGCATTGGTTTGTCATTAATAATCATATTTAGTTATTACATAATAATAATAATGATAATTAGTAGTAGTAGTAGTATCAACTATTTACAAAAATCTAGGCCCCAGTGGTTTTCGGAGTTTAAAAAAAAATAAAACTTGTGTATGTTCACTTGAGTATTTTAAAATTGTAGTAGTTATTAATTATTATTATTATTAAAAATATTTAGGCATTACATTTTATGTATGTGGGTTATATATAAGCAATGTATTTGTAATAACCTATTTAATATTAAATCTGCAGTCCATAACTTTTTTTGTTTAAAAATGATCTGAAATCAATATTTGAGCAAGTACATAACCAGCCAGTGTTGAAACTATCACCTCACTTTAACCTGATTCACAATGCTTAGCTTATAATAATGTTTTCTAATTTGAGTGGTACGGGTAGGTTTTCGCAGGAAATTCGAGCATGGCACTGTGTCATTACGTCACGTCTGTAAACATAAAGAGGTTTTCCCGGCTACGAGGCTCTCACATGTGAGGATCCTGAGGGTGGCGGATCGTTTATAGCCTTTTCTCACAGCAGCTGGAATAATTAAATGTATCATTCTGATGGCAGATTGTAATCCAGAAAGGATTATGTTTTTATGAAACACATGTGAATGAAATTCAATTATATTCCTGTTTTAAATGTGCTTCTGAATACAGAGAGCCTGGGATTACACAAGATTTGTATTTTAAAGAAAACCAGTTCGAAGGGAGCATAGTCTGCTTTTTGGGTTAAAATAATTTCTTAATATGAAATTCGAATGGCATGACAATTAGATTAAACTGTACAGAAATTGAAACCTACACATTAATACACACTATACTCATAGTCACGCGATGCTGATGTTGTTAACATTAATAATTTGAGAATAAAGTATAACAATAATAATACTTTGCATGGTTTGATGTGATATGAGCTAACCGATCTTTAGATTAAATCACCATTGGTAGCGAGATTTATGGTAATGCTTTTTTCCTCAGTTGGTCAGAACAAACGTGGCAGACTTGTTACTTACTTGGTCAGATGGCAATATACGGTGAAAATTCTTATTTGGGTCATATATTCCAATATATTCATATATTCCAAGACGTAGGCTAATCTGTGATTGTGAAGTACAGTAAATATCCACACCGGTGTGGTGACTGACAGCCACGCATTCACCTCAAAACTTTAGATTCATCCGCTCTGGAGCTGTCCCACATCACATCCCACGCAAGCGAGATAATTCTGCAAGTAACTGCAATTCCAGGTTTTCAAACAGAGATGGCGACAAAGAGGCAAAACTTACGGACTGCAGCTTTAAAATACTAGTAATATACATACTAAAACTTTTAATAGTTGCAGTCATATTTAATAATATTTAGGAATTACTTTGTGTATATATATATATATATATATATATATATATATATATATATATATATATATATATATATATATATATATATATATATATATATATATATATATATATATATGTGTGTGTGTGTGTGTGCTATATTTGAGTGATATATATGTAATACCTGATTAAATATTAAAACGTTTTAATGTTTTAATAGTTAATATTAATAACATTTAACAATATTTAAGTATTACATTATATATTTTAAGTGAACATACCTGAGGTTTATTTTTATTCATTATTTTCCTGTTGGGTTTTTTTTCCTCTTTGGGGCCCCCTATTGGTCACAGGGCAGTATGTGCGGTGAATGTGAAAAGTTTTCCCACCATGTCTGCTATTCTTAACTGTTGTGGATAAAAGTATTTTGGAATCTTATTGTTATTATATCATTATCATAACCAATGTTGACAGTCTGAACTAATAGATCTGATTTCATAACTTCCAGTGTGTGAATGAATCCTAATAGCTCTTGTGTTGTGTTTGCAGAGCGGGACAGAGTCTACTGTAACGACTGTGAGTCCAGGAGCGAATCTGACGCAGAGAAGCTGCGGTGGCTGCAGGACGGAAAATCCTACAAATGTGACCGCTGCCAGGCCATGTTCTGCTATAACGGAAACCTAGCGAGCCACAAGTCCGTCCACACAGGTACATTTGCAATGCTTTGGAACTCTGCGATGGTGCTCACTCAGACCTGTGTGTTGCAGTTTTACATTTTTATACTGGTTTATTGTAGCAGGAGAGAAACCGTACCGCTGCAGCGTGTGTGGAGCGCAGTTCAACAGACCTGCCAATCTGAAGACACACTCACGGATCCACTCAGGAGAAAAACCATACAAATGTGAAACCTGCGGCTCGCGCTTCGTCCAGGTACTATATCAGACCCCCAGTGTGTTTCTGTACGGTGACAATGCAAAGCAAATGCTCTTCATCTTCTGCTTTCGTGTTTTCAGGTGGCTCATCTGAGGGCTCACGTACTGATCCACACCGGAGAGAAACCGTACCCATGTGACATCTGCGGCACGCGCTTCCGCCACCTTCAGACACTGAAGAGTCACTTACGAATACACACGGGAGAGAAACCTTATCATGTGAGCATCAGCTGCACATCTGTGACCCTGGACCACAAAACCAGTCTTAAGTCGCTGGGGTATATTTGTAGCAATAGCCAAAAATACATTGTATGGGTCAAAATTATTGATTTTTCTTTTATGCCAAAAATCATTAGGATATTAAGTAAAGATCATGTTCCATGAAGATATTTTGTAAATTTCCTACTGTATATATATAAAAACGTATTTTTTGATTAGTAATATGCATTGCTAAGAAATTTTCAAATAGTTGTATCTCGACCAAATATTGTCCGATCCTAACAAACAATACATCAATGGAACGCTTATTTATTCAGCTTTCAGATGTTGTATAAATCTCAATTTCAAAAATTGACCCTTATGACTGGTTTTGTGGTCCAAGGTCACATTTGTTCACATATCAGTATTGAATATTAGAACTGAGAAATCATTTGATGTGAACTCTTCTTGGCTTCTCATTTCAGTGTGAGAATTGTGACCTGCACTTCCGCCACAAGAGTCAGCTGCGTCTGCACCTGCGACAAAAGCACGGCGCCGTCACCAACACCAAGGTCCAGTGCAGAAGCAGAACAGACCTGCCCGTCGCCTCCCTCGTGACCTCTTGAAAACACATCAAGCTGTTTCAGAGACATTTTCAAGTTCCTTTAGCGAGAAAAGCCATCAGAAAATGCAGATTCCCGCATGGATCTTTGTCTTGCCAATGTCTGTGTTTACTCGTATGGTGACGCTGCCTATTATTTCTTAAATATGGATTAGTTCACCAGCACATTCTGGTTCAGCCTGCGTGATGGTTTAAGATTTTACTGTAAATACTGACTTCCAAGCATCGTACGTCAAGCTCTTGTCATGACAGCCTGAGTCATAGTCCAAGATCTCTAGTATTTATTTTTATGAAGAATGCTGTTTCACTCCCTTTTCAGTAAAACTATGCATTGTATATAATAAATGACAGGGAATACTGGTACAAAAATAATTATGCAATTGCAGTGTATATGTTTTGTCAGTGTGGTACATTTAAAGAAGCTCTGCTTTGTCCGACAGTTATATTGGATTTACATGTATTTGTACAGCTGTTTTTGGTACTAGAGGACCGAAGGTCCATGCAATAAAATATTTCATACCAAACAAATGCAAAGTTCTGGTTTGATTATTATTATTATTATTTATTCTATTATTTGTTTCTCTTTTTTGCATATTTAAGAATCTTACATTTACATACACATTTTTGATATTATAAAGTTAAATGCTAATAATTATGTACAGCCAAATCACAGTTGTGCAGGCATTCAGTGATAGAAAATACTAATAGATTATTAAAATGGAGTAGTGTTGAGTAGCATAGATATAGTATGAAAATGCTTCACAGAAATTTTAAATCAACTGTCAAGTTTCATACCAAGAGTTGGTTTGTGTAGCTACAATTTTAACACACTATTTATAAACATGGTCATGTTTAGTTTACATCAAATTTGAATTTCTGTGGTGTTATTTTAGTAATATATTAGTTTTTATTTATATTTTGAGTTAGCTATTATTTTTATATTTCCAGTTTTAATTGTATTTTATTTTTTTCTTCTCAATATTATTTTAGTTCAGCTTTATTTCAATTTTTTAAATGTTTTTTAAATGAGCTAACATTAACTAACAATGAATAGTTGTATTATTAACATTAGATGGTGGAAGCGTCACGCTGATTCATTGACCTAGAAAAAAGTTCTGTGGTCTATATATAAGGCACTTATCATGCTCTTCTAGTTCTTCCACACAACACAGAACAATTTCTGTTGAATGAAGCTTTGTCCAAAGGATTATTGTTGTGCAGAAACATGAGAGATCCTTTCACAAGCACGGGTTCATCCAGAAAGGCTTGTCTGCTTTATACCTACAGTGCATTTAAAGGGCGTCAACTATTATTTTCCTGCAATGAACGCGAACAACTGTCAAAGAGTGTGAGAACATGCTTTTATAGTTAAGAAACTAGATATTTTAATCTTTTCTATTGTAATTGTGTGTGAAAGAACAGCAATTCCCAAATTGGTCGTATCATGTTTGAAGTGTTTTTAGACTGCCGCCAGTGTTGAGAAGCATCACAATTTAATGAGTTATAGAGTAAAAATGAGAAACATTTCAATCTTTAAAAATCTCAATTAGAAATCTATAAATCTAAATTTAAAATAATTACTAAGTGAATTTACTGTTGTTGTTTTTTTGCACTATAAGGTAATGCAAAATTTCTGTCCCTCACTTTCTTGTTCTGTAATATTTTTTCAATGTTAAGTTTCATACAATGCATTTATTTGATTACAAATACAGTAAAAACAGTTATATTGTGAGATATTACAATTTAAAATAACTGTTCTATTGCAATATTTTTAAAATGTAATTTATTCTTATGATGCAAAGCCGAATTTTCAGCATCATTACTCCAGTCTTCAGTCACACGATGTTTCAGAAATCATTCTAATTTTTGTATATTCATTTTGAAAAAAGTTGTGCTGCTTCAGATTTTTTTTAACTTCATAACGTTTTTTTTTTTTTCATTTATTTGAAATAAAAATCTTTGAAAAAGTTTAAAAAAAAAAGAAAAAAGAAATACTGACCTCAGGATATTGATCTTAGAAATATAAGTTCAAAAGTCTAAATTGAATTTAGAAATTACTAACAGCTTATGAATCATCATTGAAAAATCCTAGACAAAATGCTGCTGTTAAAAGAGACAGTAATGCTGGATCTTTTTTTTACATTTTCAATTTATTTCCTGAGAACAAAAAATTTGTTGATGCATATAATAGCGCCGGTCATACATGTGAAACTAGCATTCAACTCAAGAAGGCTTTTATTCTTTTCCTGTAGTGCAGAATTGTGAATTACTGAAATTCAAACTGAGCATTAGATTGGAGTCAGAAGATATTCAACATCAAAACGTTTATTTTTTTTTCAGTGTGTTCTGTCATCCTTGATATTTCATATATTGTTTTGTTTTGTGTTATTTATAGAACGGTCACATCAATATGACAAATTCAGTTTCTTCATGAACAACACCAAGATGCTGAGACAATCAAATAAAAGCATGAGCCCCCATTCCCCACATCTTAAAATCTACTGCCTGAGCAAAGATGGCATGTGTTTGGAATACAGCAGCCACAATATGATAAAAGAAAAACATACAGCTAAAACTCAGCTCTCTATTGGGTGGCCAGCAAACGGTCCTCAGAACCTGCTGTGGATTACTGTACAAAACAATGAGAAGCACGTCATCAAATATAACACAAACAGGTCTGGAAATCTACTCAAACACTCTTACTTCCTGTTGGTCATTTATAGCTTAGAGAATGAAATGGTTACGTGCAGGAGCCAATAGGAACTGCAGTATTTTCCAACCTATTCTTGGCTTATTTGTAATTGTGTTTTATACACTGAATGGAAGATTATCCTGACATTAAGAGCAGAAGCGTGCATGTTCTCTTCCTACAGAAGTGCACTGAACATTATTGCTCAAGCTTGCTTGATTCTCTACTGAAATATTGTTCCTCCTCAGTGTAATATTGAGCAAGTACGGATCGCTTGCTCAGCAAAAGTGTTTTCCTTTCAGACTTACAAACATAGATATAAGCACACACTCTCTCGTGTCTAAAAAAAACCCCCCTATTTTACTGTTCAATGAATAAAAATGAATATATCGGTACATGAAGGCATAGCGTATCCAACAATAAACAGACACCTTAATTTTCAAGAATTTGGATTTTTGCTGTGGACGTTTAGCCTTCTTTCTCCAGAATGTTCTTCACATCTCCAAACACCTGAAAGAAAAAAAAACAGATAAAAGGAAGCAAAATGAAACTCAAAAGAATGGACAGATGTTTATTATTTACCTCGACTGCACTATGGCACAGTAAAGCACTTTAGAATTATTTCTGTATTGATATAGTATTTAATAATACATCAGTGCATTAATATGGTATAAAAACAAAGAAAAAAAAGTTAAAAAATAAATAAAATGCAAACTCAATTTCAATGTTTTTCATTTTAATTTTAGTTTAAAGGTGCCATAGAATGGAAAACTGTCTTTACCTTGGCATAGTTGAATAATAAGAGTTCTGTACATGGAAATGACAGAGAGCCTCAAACACAATTGTTTCCTTCTCCTTATGTAAATATAGTCCTTATAGGACATAGTTAGCTCCTTGCTAGCAGTAGCCTGTTACAGAGTAAGGAGAGATGACCGAGGATGACGGCGAATGATTTACAGATCCTGAGCACCACTGACAAGCATCTGATCTTGTAAAATGTGTGGTAAGTTTATACATAGTATAAACAGAGTACGTGCGATCATGAATCTCCAAAGCGAAAGTAAAAAGCGATTGTGCGTTTGTAAGCAGTTTCAGTGCCCCGCATATTAATAGCGGCTCCCTGATGCCCGCATTTTATATACAGTATAATTACCCAACGATATAACTGCGAGAGAAAGTATTGAAATATATATTCTCCTCCCTGTGTTTCCTTCCTGCTGTGAGCTACTGAAATGAGCCATACTGTGAAACAGCCAATCAGAGCAGAGCTCAACGTTATTATTCATGACCCTTCCAAATAAGCCAATAACAGACTGTTTCATTCTAGGGAGAAATCCTAGGGCTGTAAATGCACATGTAAAACCGTTTCTAGAGAGTTTTTGCCCTTACCTAAGCCACATACCTTATATGTAGATATCAGAGAATAATTTTAAATATTGTATCAATGCATTCTATGGCACCTTTAAGTTTTAGTAATTTTATGTGCTTTTGTCATTTTTAAAATATTTTTCTATCTAGCTCTGATTTATTTGGACTTCAGTCTTAGGTTAATAATTTTAGTACTTCGATTTCAGTTAGTTGTCAAGGCAACACTTCATTTTTGGTTTGTTTTAAGCTCAAGTTTTTCATTTAATATTTCCATGCACAACAGAATAACAATTTTTTGTATAGCATGGTTACATGACTGGACTATATATTCTAGTGAAAGATACATGTTAATGAGCGCACTTCATGAAATAAATTTGGGATTTTAATGAAAATGTGTCCTTTCAAGGAATAGTTCACCCAAAAATGAAAATTTGCTGAAAATGTACTCCCCCTTGGGCCATCCAAGATGTAGATGAGTTTGTTCCTTCATCAGAACAGATTTGGAGAAATGTAGCATTACATCACTTGCTCATCAATGGATGCTCTGCAGTGAATGGGTGCCGTCAGAATGAGAGTCCAAACAGCTGATAAAAACATCACAATAATCCACACGTTTTTGTACTGTAAACAGTGCTTGATCTGTGAATATTTCTCTACTGATTCAGACAAGATGACAATGGATACAGATTTGAGCAATGGTTTGAAGTTAAAAATGTCTTAATGATGGTATTGTTTTTACAAACGCTTCAGAAGATATTATTTGATGGACTGGAGTGATGTGGATTACTCGTGGATTATTGTGATGTTTTTATCAGCTGTTTGGACTCTCATTCTGACGGCACCCATTCACTGCAGAGCATCCATTGATGAGCAAGTGATGCAATGCTACATTTTTCAACATTTTCCAAGTTGAAGAAATTGTTGAAGAATTGAAGAAACATATTTCCTCTATGTTTTAGAAGGCCTGAAGGGGAGTAAATTTTCATTTTTGGGGGAGCAATTACTTTTATTTTTATTAATATGCGTTAATATCTTTCAAAAACTTTCAATTAATAAAGCACAACAAAATAACTTTTATACAGAACTGCACCAAAAACCTCAGGCTCAAAAGAATCCAGATCAATTTAATGAAATGAGCTAAAAACAGTCGTACCTCATCCACTGATCGGGAGGCATCAATCGTGTGCACCTTCCCCTGCTTCTCGTACTGCTCTATAATGGGCCGTGTGGACTGGAGGTACGTCTGGATCCTTAAAATGAAACAAGAATGTTTAGGAAAACTTGGTGAATCAAAAGTGCAAACAAAGTCATTATAAACAAAGAGACATATAATGCCAAACTATATGGTGATGGTCACCACACACAACATTTTCCAAATACAATGCTAACTTAGGTCTTCTAAAATTATTACAGTGGTCATACTACATGCTTTGCATATAGCTCAATATATCTGATACAGTTAAATACCTTTTCTCTAGACTTTCTCTGTTGTCATCGGTGCGTCCACTGCTCTTCCCCCGCTCTAAACATCTGTCAATGCAAACCTGAAATACACAATAGCTGAAAATCACATTCAATCTAGACAGTATAAATTGTGAATGTGATCTTTTTGGTGTTTCTGATTGTTCAACTGTGTTTTTTTTTTGTTTGTTTTGTTTTACATTATTAATAAAAACAAATCCTTAAGATGATGTTATCAAAAAAATAAAAAATTCAGAACATACTTTCTACTAAATGTTATTTACTAGGGGTGTACAGGTTCGGTACGCATGTATACAGTACAAATAAAGTGTTGTTTTAACCACTACACGAATGAAACTTCCAGTTTTATATATTGTTACTTTAAATAAGAAACAAAGTCTCATCTTTCAAATTCTGTCCTTTTTTTTTTTTAGGAAATTGAAAAAATAAATGCTGTTTTGACGTTTAAACGGCAGCTTTACTACTAGTTATAACATGAAATAAACATGACTGAACATCTCATGCCTCACGTAATCACTCAATCAGCGTTTCAACTGCAGAAAGACATCAATAAAACAGCTTGTAAACAAAATGTCACATAGCATCACATTTACCTCCACCAAGTCATTCAGTGTCCACAGCTCGTTTGTTCACTAGAGAAGAGCATTTCACTATATATTAGCCTATATTTTCATATTTTACTTAACCACTCTTAATGTCGCAATTGTTAAGTTATGACAGCCACTGTGCAAATGATTATATTTCAACAACAAATAGAAACTTTATAATTAGGTTTAGAAGTTAATGTAAAAATGGCCTTATGTGCAATTTACGTCAAATAGAAACACACAATTTTTTTTATTTGAGTTAATTATTATGCAAAAATAAATAATAATCAAATTTAATAGTCTGGACTCTGTTGTTAATTTTAACCTTTAATATTATAAAAATGTGAAAGTAATAGGGCTCCCTATAGTTTACAGTATTAGCCGAGGTAGATTTGGGTTACACTTTATATTAGGTGGCCTTAACTACTATGTACTTAAATAAAAAAAATAAGTACAATGTACTTATTGTGTTCGTATTGTATTGCAAAACACTTTTGCTGCTATTGAGGTGGGATACGGGTAAGGTTAGGGACAGGTTTGGTGGTTTGGGTCGGTTTAAGGGTGGGTTAAGGTGTAAGGGATGTGTTGACAGTGTAATTATAAATGTAATTACAGAAATTAATTACAGATGTAAGTACGTGTAGGTATTTTTAAAAATATAAGTACAATGTAAAAACATGTACACAATAAGTGCATTGTATCAAATGATTCATTTAAATGTAAGTACATAGTAGTTAAGGCCACCTAATATAAAGTGGGACCGAAATTTGAATTATAACTGAATTTATTTAATCAGAGCAACAATCTGTTCAGTAAACCACTCTTTAATAAAAATAGAAAAAAAATAAACGTTATTTTTTTCCTCCCTGCTGTACTGAACAGTTACATCAAAACCATCATGTTTGTATACCGTTACACCCCTATTATTTACAAATAAAAATTTCCAAAAATTAGTTCATTATTCATTCAAAATGATATTTCAATAATCATATGCCACTTTAATCAACTGTACGCATCAATTGCGCAATTATTGGCCTCTCTATGATAAATCATTTTGTACTCCTCTATTGTAAGTTACAAGTAGTACAATAAATAAATCAAAAACACTCTTAAAGCCTAAGCTGCTCCTCACCTCATTACTGCAGTCAAAGAAAAGCACAAACTTGACATCCGCCTTCCCGTCCATGACAGTGTTCCATCCCTGCAGATTGTCTTGGTTTCGTGGGAACCCATCGATAAGAAAGCGGAACTTCTTTTCATCGGCTTTCATGGTCTCTTCCATTGCCTGACAAATACATGTTTCTTCAGTAAAGATAAATATCTGAAAACATCCATTTTTAGATAAAGATAAATGACTAATCTGCTCAGAAAAGCCGGTGCATCAGAATTATAACTTGACTGTAAAGAGGCTTGTCGATTTTATAATGGTATCACAGTCATGATTTATGATTTATCACGTGACAAGCCTGTCCATTTATGTCTATTATGAGCCGCTCTTTGAACTCTCCTCCCCTGATAGTGAAACTGCTCGCATTTGTTATCAAGTTCGCTATCAGTGATTATTCTCAATCTGTTTGAAAGTCACAACCTGGAATGCTTTGGCTTGTAAAGCAGGACGGACAAGTGCAACCACCTTTTTCAGCAAGCTGATGGTGATTTCAACAGGAACTATTTTGCCCTCTTTGATGTAGGTGTCGATGAGCTGACCACACTCAGAGCCGGTGCGGCTGCGCTCCTCTCTCAGCAGGTCTCCGGCAGACAGGTGAGTGTAGCTGTAGTTCTGAGCGCAGGAGAAAACACATTACAAACTTCAATGCATTATAGTCAATGCAACCCATAAGATTGTAAGCTTCTTACAAAGGAACATGACAGCAGTCATTTAGATGTATGGAATAAAAAAAGAAGGGTGTGTATGGGTTTGGTAACTGAACAGGCAGCTTTGTAGCAAAGGCTGTCCAGACACTCCTTTTGACAGATCAAATGGTTTTAAAGTGCCCCTAGTATGGATTTTTGAAAATGACCTTTCATGCAGTGTGCAACACCGCTCTAAGTGAATGAAAATTAAAAAAGTTTTAAATCTGAAAGTGCTCAGTGTATAAAGTTATTGTCTCTCAAAAGAAAGAGTCGACTCTAAAACGAATCCCAAGCCGAATCCCAAGCCGCTAATGTGTTGACATCATGTTGATGTCAACACATTAGCATATTTCCCACCCACTTGTTGCATGCACAGAGCTGGGAAAACTTGATTTTCGCGTTGGTCTGAATGAAAATGCAAATTCATTTCTTTGCCACTAGGGGCCGCTTTTGGAGCGTTAAAAATAGCTGGCCTTCATGAGCATCCAAAAAAACTCGTTTCACAACCTTGTTCAGATGCCATAAGGCTAATAGAGAAGGTTTTTTTCAAGCACTCAAAGTACAATATAAGAACAGAGACCGGATCTTTTTCAATAGCTCTTTTGCTTTAAATGCAACCTAAACAACATAGTAATAAGAAATGAGTAGTTGACATTGAAGTGCTGTGGCATGACGTTATTCTTCTAAATTATTTATCTAAAATTATTTTAAATAATTATTTCAATTATTAAAAGAAAATGAACCAGAAGATTCAAAAGGGTGATTAAACAAAAAATCCAGTTACTGTTAGGGGTGGGCGATATGGCAAAAATATAATATTACGATATTTTTAAGAAAAATCACGATTCACGATTTTATCACGATTCTTTGTCATGTTGGTTTTACTATTTTGCAAGTTGTCTGAGCATTACAGCCAAACTAATTTCCCTATTATAAAGACAAAACCTTTCAAGATAACAAAAATATTAAAAAAAGAATGGTGGATATTTAGGCCAAAGTGGGCAAAGATAAAAATCTTTGTCATTATTTTATCTTTGTTATTAAAAAATTAGAACAAAGATACACATTACAAATACACATACTATACAAATAAAACAGTGTTTTATTTTCAGGTACAATAGGTGTATTTAGCAGGAGCATTCGAGAAATTGAATCAACAAATATAAAAATAAAACACTATATAGATTGATTCCTATTAAATCAAATGTATTAACGTTTTTCAGTCAAGAGTAGTGAGTGATTTTTCTCTTTGTGTTTTGGTGTTTTATTAACATTGAAGGAATAATTAACCCCAAAATAAAAAGTGTTTTATATTTATACCATCATTTACTCACTCAAAAGTTTCTTTAAACCTGAATGAGTTTCTTCTGCTAAACATAAATGCTATTTTGAGGAACGTGGAAAACCAAACAGTTGCTGGTCCCCAGTGACTTATTCCATAGTATTTTTTTTTTTCCTTCTATCAAAAGTCAATGTGGACCAGATACTATTTGGTTACCCACATTCTTCAAAATATCTTCTTTTGTGTTCAGCACAAGAAATAAATTAATACAGGTTTGGGACAACATGCGAGATAGTAAATAATGACAGAAATTAAATTTTAAGGTGAACTATCCCTTTAATGACAGTCGGCAGCATGTTCAGTACTGCCCCTTTAAGACATGCACGCATCTAATATACAGAGGCACGCATCCGTTTTCTCTCAGCTGTTTACTTACTCATTTTAGACATAAGCAGCGGAGTCTATACATAAACCTTGTGTGTTTTGACAGTATTAGTGCACAAGATAACTTAGTTCAGTAATCAGGCGCTTTTTGACAGGCTTTAGTGCGCGCGCTTCGGGTGTACGGGTTCAGAAAAAGCGCACGTCAGACCGACGCGTGAATAAAACATTTAACCGGCAAGGCTTTAAAGCAGATCCGAATAATGTACAGTATATTGAGACGGAGGAGTAAGAACTGTAGCTGATAGACTGTGCGCTGTTGCACGATACTACGATATTTCTTCAAAAGCAGGTCGTGGAGACATTTTTATCGTCCACGATCAAAAATCGTCATATCGCACACCCCTAGTTACTATAAATACAATATACACTTTCCAGTCTAAAGTTTGGGAGGGAGAAAAACTAAAAAACTTTCCTTAACCCCTTCCTGTCTACCTTGTACTAATCTGAACAATGTCTGAAACTTTGTATTACGAGCACTTCCTGAGATTATTGGCCTCTCTATGATAAATCGTTTTGTACTCCTCTATTGTAAATTACTTTGGATAAAAGCGTCTGCTAAATGAATAAATGTGATTTTGAAAGACGCCTCTTATGCTCACCAACAATACAATAAATTGCTCAAATCTACAGTAAAACAGCAATACTGTACAGATATATCACTTTCAAATTTTTCAATTGTCATATTTCAACATTTTACTTATTCATGTGTATTTTCTGCCTTCAGTGCCTTTAATGTCCTTACATGATCCTTCAGAAAGTATTCAACATTATATACAATTTTACTGTTTTTACTGTATTTTTGATCAAACTGATAAGCGTCAGACTTTTTTCTCAAAAACTAAAATCTAAAAATACAAAAGAAATGCAAAAAATAAAAAATCCCATTCACAGTCATATCAACTGTACGTTTCACACATATGCCCTTTAACCCATTGCTGGTGCCAGATCATGACAGCTGAACACTGCACAGACAGCAGGGTGGGACCTCTTAGAACACAGCTCCTGTTCACAACCAGGATATATATGAATTTTAATGTGGCAACACTCCAGGGAATTATTACAACTCAATACACATTTTCATTCTGAGAAAATTCTCTTTCCATCAAATTTATTATACCATCATGTCAGATGAAACATAGCATCGCGGTTAAAGGGACCAAATGGCGCTGGGAAAAGGCATTTTCCTTATGAAATGTCTTATAGAGGACACACGGAAATGAACGATCCGTGTTACACCCTAACACTCTAGCAGCCCCATAAAGCTTCGTTGTCTTGCATACAGCGCTTATATAGTTATTCTTTATTAATATGATAAAAGACTTAAAGCTCTGCATCTCTCTTACCTCCACGATTCTCGCGCATTGTGTCCCCTTCCCCGCGCCAGGCCCGCCCAAAACAAACACAACCTGCGGCTTCATCATCACACTCAACCTGTGCACAACGCGTGGGAGCTTCTCCGACAGCCTGTGCAGCAAAGCTACAATCATAAACCGTGCGGATAAGAGAGAGCTGCACTAATGAATGACCATCGACCCCTGCGAGACAGGTACAGAGCTGCTTGAATGACCGGTTGATGCGTGTCCAGGAAGTGCGCGGGGCAGATTCCACTTCCGCCGTACACGTGTCCGACCAATCAGACAGCAGAGGAGACGCTGACGTTCAATAAGCCACGCCCACAGCTCTGAACGCTCTCTAGAACGCGCACCCCTCCTGTGCCTGGGGTTCGCGCGCCAGCATCAGCACCCGTGTTGCCATGTCCACTTATTCTAAGCGACGTTTTTCTAAAGATGCCTATAAATTAAACGCGAGCATTCCAAGCATGACAAATCATTCAGTGTTTCTGCATTTTCTCAGAAAAAAGGTCGTCTAAACTCTACAGAACAGAGTAGGCTATAGCTAGTTTTTTTCTTTTTTTCTAGCACTTAAAGTAAAAAATAAGAACAGAGATTGGATTTTTTTTTAATAACTCCTTTGCCACAACCTAAACAACATCGTCTAAACTCTACAGAATGTAATGTTTTTATGTAAATTTACTTAAAATATAAAATATATTGAGACAAGTGACATTAAAAAAAGTTTTAATATAAACCATTATGGTGTCTAACCTGATTTTGAATTTAACACGGATGAAAATGAGGTTGTGAGAGATTAACTTAAAGTACATCTTTACATGTAATTTTCACAACTCACAATTTTTATTTGTCTACTGAACTTTTTCATCAGAAAGACATCAGCTGAGCAATCGGTATTTTGTTAAACAACAGTACAATCCATTGAAGATACTGTACTTCTACACTTCAAAGCTTCGTTTTCATTCCTGTAAAAAATAAGTACAACGGCCTTAAATAAATACGACGCTACCCTGACTATAGCCTACTCTGGCAACTTTTAACTAGTTAAACATAATTTAAACAGTTAAACTTTGAAAACATTGTTTATTGTGTATTTTGAAAGAACAATTTTCTCAGGTGCATATAATCCTAATATTAAATAGTGCATCCATAAGCACGACAGAGATCATTTTTCACTTATTTAGATTTTATTTATTTATTTACAAAATAATAAGTTGCAATTTAGCATTGCTTGATCCAGCTTTTATGTAAACACGTCCAGGTTGCTTTTTTTTCTTGCGCAATCTGGCAACACCGATCAGCACCTCACTGCAACTGAACAGCGACCATTTAAGCACATGTCTGCGTTAAGATTCTCTGCTGTTTTTCATTGGAGGAATACATTTAAAAATCACTGCGCTATATAATGTTGCAGGGGGCTTGCATGCGCTGTGTTTGTTATTACTTCCATCACCATCTTTGTGTTCTTCAAAGATTTGCACAGGGTGTCTTCGCTATGGATGCAAGGGATGGAAACACACAAAGGAAAAACACAAAATTAGTCCAGTGATGCCCATGACAGGCATTGCGTTTTTAAACGTAGCACCCAAGTTTGCATTGTAAATCAGATGCACTGGATCCCTGCTTGGCTGGATCCGTCTGTGTGTCACTTCCCCCTTTTCAGAAGGAGCCGCATCAACAAAATGTTGGGTAGGTCGTTCACCTGGAGGAAATATAACCAGCGTACCCTCTCTATGCAGCACCGGCTCCCTCTTCAGCACTGACATGCCCGCGCCCAGCAGAAAAACCCGGATCAGAGGGCTCAGAGCTACTGCTGGACGCGTGAATTGGAAGAAGGACGGCAAACAGGCGCACACCGGGTGTCCAATTCGGTGGAGGCCGGATCACATCTGCTGGGGACGAGCATCAAGGGCAGTGCGGCACTCCAGCGCTTCGGGAGCAGGCGACGCGGATCATCCATACACCCTCGGCTCCACAACAGCACCGTGTTCCCGTTACACTTCTCCATCGGTCTCAAAGATGCGCTAGAACAACGCACGCGCGCTCTGAAATGCATCAAAACATGTCGATAGCAGACATGCTTTTCAGTGCTTTCACCCAGAGGATTTATCAAGAATATATTGAGTTGGAAATGAAGACGAGGATCTGTCGGCGTTTCGAGGGATGTAAAAAGTGCCAATGAATATATTGCTTAAATATATCCTCCTTTTTCTGTCATTGGCCACATTGACACCCCTAATAAGCAGGACCATGGGTTGCATTCAGAGCATCGCCTGCAAGCCCCGCATCCGACGGGAGAACATAGTGGTCTATGAGGTCTCAGCCTCCATTGACCAATGCCCGACCATCATTGAGGAGAATTCGCCCATTGTCCTGCGATACAAGACCCCGTACTTCAGAGCATCGGCCGGGATAGTGATGCCCCCGGTTCCCAGAAACGAAACATGGACCGTGGGCTGGATTCAGGCGTGCACCCAAATGGAGTTCTTCAATACATACGGTGATATTGGCATGTGAGTAATCGGTAAACCAAACAAACAATGACAAGCTCAAGTTTCAGTGTGTGTTACATGATATTGATAGTAAACTGAAACAAAATGTTGGAGGTTTTCATATTTAACGGCCGCTCTGTTGGTTTTGTGGTCATCTGTTGTCGACAAATGAATGAGTATCAGGTTGTGCGGTTTGACATCTCTATATCTTTGTAGAAACTGTTCTTTGTGTGTTGTTTATTGTAGGGTTGTGGGCCATTCAGAATAGAACTTAGAATGCTTTCAAAACTCCAACTAGTTACAAAGTAGCAAACAGGATGCAGAACTCCAATTCAAATTTGAATGTACAGTAGATTGAATTGCAATTCAAAGACATTTGTTTAACGGTATTTTAACATGAAAAAATAAACGTAATAAAGCCTTGTTTCAAAGTTGTGAAAAAGTTTAAAAAGCCTTAAAGTTTAAAGATTTATAGGTCCTGTGGAGAGAGAATTCATTACCCAGAATGCACTTCTTATGTTGAATTTCTTTAAAAAAAATCCTTTTGTCATTCCACTTCTACTTCCTGTGAGTTGTGCCCCATTCATTTTAAACTTATACACTCATGAATAGAAAGGCAGCCAATTCTTCAATTCAGAATTTTGCCCAACCCTAATCTACTAACCATGATTTTGCCAAACTGTTCCTAACATTACCCTCTAAAATTGAGGGAAATTCTGTTGTTCAAGCCCCAAATCAAGCTTTAAACTTAACCCTAAAATACAGGATCATCAAGCAGACCATCAGAGTAGGAGAGAAGCGGACAGAGACAGCTTAGGAAGAGATAATTAAAATGAGTGGGAAGGCTAACTGAGAAAAAAACACATTCATGAATATTTCATTCATAGCCCCGTGTCTTTTAATCACTGTTTTTCCCTGTTTGTATGAGATTCTTTATACTGAGCAGGTCCGCTCACCCACCTTCGCCGTCTTTATTCACTTACCTCATTCGCCCGTTTGATGTATTAAGGCACTGCCGCTCTTTGGACTCATGCCTCTTTTGTCCTTCCTGACCGCTCGCCTTCTTTCCCTTCCGCAGGTCCAGCTGGGAATTACCCGAGCTTCGAGAAGGACGGGTGAAGGCCATAAGCGATTCTGACGGCGTCAGTTATCCTTGGTACGGTAACACCACCGAAACAGTGACCCTCTCAGGCCCCACGTCCAAGCCGTCCCGGCTAACGGTGAGCATGAACGACAACTTCTACCCCAGCGTGACTTGGGCGGTGCCCATCAGCAACAGCAACACGCCCATGCTCACGCACATCACCCGAGACCAGAGCTTCATCACCTGGCTGGTGGCGCTAAACGCAGACACCAAAGAGCGTATCGTTCTTCAGACGGTGCGCTGGCGTATGCGCGTAGACATTGAGGTGGATCCTTCCATGCCGCTTGGTTCTCGTGCCAAACTGATGGGACGGCCGCATCAGGAACAACCGCACATTCTCAGCAACAACGAGCCCATCCCGCCCAACGCGCTGGGCAGGCCCAATGCCAACGATGCCCAGGTGCTGATGTGGAGGCCCAGGAGAGGACAACCTCTGGTAGTGATACCACCCAAATAGGGGTGTCTTAACAGTGCCTATGGGACATTGAAGACTGCATGCACTGTTTGGACACTGGATTTTGGGATTGCCTTGTGGATTCCCAGTTTTGTTGGGTTTCTCAGTTGCTCTGAACTAGTCAGTCGAGAAGGGAATTCTCTGCGTGCACCATGAGGTTTTACTACCTCTAAGCTTCAAAGTACTTGGTCAGACAGCAAATGATCAGGAGTAACTAGTACTAAATGAACCCACTAGGTTTAAGGAATAGTTCACAAGAAAAATGAAAATGTACTAACCCTCGTGTTTTTTACTTTCTTTCTTCTGCAGAACACAAAAGAAGATCTGTGACCCTGGACCACTAAACCAGTCATAAGGGTCAATGAATAAATAGACTTTCCATTGATGCATGGTTTGTTAGGATAGGACAATATTTGGCCGAGATACAACTATTTGAAAATCTGAGGGTGCAGAAAAATCTAAATATTGAGAAAATCGCCTTTAAAGTTGTCCAAATTAAATGCATATTACTAATCAAAAATTAAGTTTTGATATATTTACGGTAGAAAATTTACTAAATAACTTAATGGAACATAATCTTTACTTAACTTCCTAATGATTTTTGGCATTAAAAAAAAAAAAAATTTAAATTGATAATTTTGACCCATACCACTGTTGGCTGTTGCTACAAATATACCCGTGCTACATATGACTGGTTTTGTGCTCCAGGGTCACATATTTTTTTGAACGTTTCAGATGTTTTTGTCCATACAATGAAAGCCAATGGGGTCCAAAAATTCTTCAAATATGACTTAAATGTAGCACAACATTAATCAGTGCAATTCGACTTGTATATTTCAAGTCCTCCTGAGCAACATGATCACTTTGTATAAAAATGTAAGACTTGGTTCACCCCTAAATCGAATCAGTGATCAACACATGCACACACAGACTGCATAAAATATGGCGAATGTCATACCTCACTGGTTCCTGCAAGTCATGTCTTAATATGGACAAAATACAGCTGAATGCATTCTTCAAAATATCTTCATTTGTGTTCCATAGAAGAAAGATGGTCAAACCGGTTCAGAACGACATGAGGGTGAGAAAATGATGACAGAATGTTCATTTTTCAGTGAACTATGCCTTTTGGAAAACCCTTAGTGGTAATATATTTACAGTTATTACTAAGAGTCTTACATTGAGGTTTTTTTTTTTTTCCTAAACTTTCAGGACGGATGCTATATAATGCATGAAAAAGATTGAATGTTTGGTCCCATACAACACAAAGTGAATCCAGAGGCATTAAAAGAACCAAGGGAGGTCACCGCAGGTCCAGCAGGAAATTTACACTTTTGCTTTGTAGGACAACCAGCAAAACTCTTTGAAACTCTTTCTATCAGTCGATTGAGACTTGTGACTTCATTTCAAATGCTAGCAAATATCTTTTACATGCCATAAGACGAAAAAGACCACAGAGTACATGAAGACAGCCACCCATTGAGGTGGAGTGTATTTAGTAATGTCGAGGATGCAGTGGGTCCGTTCGTCCAATCAGACACATCCTGGCACCGGCGAGTCAATAGGAGTTTGTTTATGCTCGCACATGAGTCCGTTTGAGTTTACGCAGTGGGTGCTGCACCATAGGCATTCACCAGATTAGTCACATGCCATACACACTCCATCTGTGCCATTCCACGTCCCTGTCTCCCTCTCTCTATTCCCAATCTGTCTCACTCCATCCTCTCCCACTGAGACTCCTTGGGTAATTATGACACAGACGAAATTGAGTTTCCATTGCAAATGTCAGGTTTACCTTTCAAGGGATAAAAAGCAAACCCGAAAATGACAATTCTGTCCTTATTTACCCACCTTTGTGTCGTTACAAACCTGCACGATTTTTTTCTTTTGTTGGACACAAAGATATTTGCAGTGAATTTAATCAGGGTTCAAAACAACATGCAAAACATCCTTGATTTAGGATGACACAATTACTGACTTTTTATGAAAACTGGACAAAACGTTTATCTATGTAAAATCAAATCCCTTATTGCTATAGATTTTGGACTTGCTTTCAAAATAATGCTTTTGCTAATAAAGTGTCACAAAAATTTATACAGGGCTGTTTAAATACAAAAAATACAGGAACATACCAAAAAGAAATAAATATTAAAACAATAAATAGCTTGCCGTCTTGGCACGCAATGCAAATTAATATTTAAATAAAGATTTATATAAAGCTAGCAGATTGTTTTTTTTACAAAGTAGGCTCTAGGAAATCAATGTGAAGAACAAATATTTAAAATAAATTTTAAACTATGGGTTTCTCTGGAGTAAACTGTTCTGTGGAGGGACCAACAAACTAACATGAATACAGTATAAAGTGTGTGGCTAATGCTTTCATGAGACACTGCTAAATTTACTACTTTAAATTACTTGATAGTTTTATTCATTATTTGCATGCTTTTAATTTAGTGAATTGTATTGTTTTATTATGCACTGAATTGGACTGGTTGGAAATGAAGAGGTGATATCCAGTCTGGACATATAACGGAAAATAATAATGACTAACTCTTAAATCTAACAGAGCATTTATTCATGCCTGATGCTTTGCCTAAAATCACTTTCAAAGGAAAGTTTCGTTGGAAGTTGAGATGCATGCAGTACGTCTAACGCTTGGAGCTCTGATCTAGACAAAGGTAGAATACATCATATGGGGTTCCTTCTCTGTAATATGATAAATACCTCACCTCATCTCCCTCTATCATTTCTCAGTTACATCTTCTGTATCTCTGTCAAAGCCATATTCCTCCTCAAGCTGATCATCTAAATAAAGATACATTCAAACATATGAACTCATTATCTCAAAATGCATGAACACCAGCAGCAAATTAGTGGTTTTAGTGATTTCAACATTTCGTAGAACAGGATGTGCCGAAATGAGGAATACAAATGTAGTGTTGCTGAAATGGTTAAAAACCACTTTTGTTCATATCCACATGCTTTCCCACTGCAAAACGAGTCTATGCAATGGAAGAGACTGAGTTTACTGTGGAAAAGTTTCATAGCATTGCATTATGGGCGAGAAAGACCCAGTTAGAGGGGGACTGATTTTTCATCTCCCTTCTTGCATGCAAGTCGTTTTTGCATAAAACAAACTGTGATGCAACATATATATTTCCACTGAAACCCCCAGCTGAGAGCAACAAGGTCTGACAGTTCACTCTGTTCATTCAAGGACTAATAAAAGTGCATTGAGCATCTCGCAGGAGTCTGATCTCTCAACATTTTTCCCACAATGCCAGATTATTAGACCGATCAAAATGCAGTCATTATTCCTAATGGTTCAACGTTTGAGATTCAACTTGTTTTTATTACCAGAATTTGATAGCATGACATTTTAGAAACACTTTTTTATTGGTTTTGAGAAAATGATGTTTCTCAAAGGATACATTCAAGTAAAACAATCGCTTTCTCAATACGCCACTGCATGACACAGAAAATAAATATGAAACTGTAACATGTTGAATTTGTGAGGCTCTGTCTCAGAGATTCCTATCACATGTAAACACATTTCAAATGAAGTCCTTAAAGTCTTCAGCTGAGTCCTGTACATCAGAAGCAGTTTGAGTTTCATTTCTGGTCTTAGTGTGTTGATATCAAGAAATTATATGGAAGACAACTTTTGGATGGCTGAATGGTTTTTTTTGTTTTTTTTGGTGCTAGTGTCCTTACAATATCACTGGTTCTCTTGTCCTGAACTTCACCTAAAGTAGAGCATCTCCTGATGATTGTGTATCATCTCATGTCCAGTCGTCTATACTTTACTAGGGTTGACCGCAGGTGTGCTCTCATACCCGTAGAGAAACGTAGCAGCGATAACCAGCATCGCACCCAGGAAAAACACACTACAAAAGAAAAAAAAAAAGCTTCATTTTCCTCAAGTTCTACAAACTGCAATAAGTGGGTCATTCCCAAGAAACGGTGCCATTTACGCCAGAAAATTTCAGGACTTTTTAAAAATAATTTCATTTGAAAAGGTTACTGCTGAACTGCCAAGAAATCATGTTTTTGCATCTCAGGCCAAAATTTCAGGGGACATTGCTGTCATATACGTTGGGTGATCACTGCAGGGGAGACGTTCCCAACAACATTCAGATTAGAGCAACATTATTTCAACCCTGTAACAGTAAGTTTTGGATTTATAACCTAGAACTTGAATAGATTACTGAATAATAGCAGATACTTTTGTTACAAATAAATGAATGAATGTGAAGTCTCAGGGAACACATAGTCAATTCACCAACAAATGAAAATGCTTTCTGTGTGTTGAGGGCTATTCACACGGAACATGTTTTTGTGTTTAAAACTGAAAGACGCATAAATGACCAGCATAGTTTTTCCATTTCATAGCGCTGTTTTTCTACATAAACCTGATGGATGTGTTTGGCTGATGCGCTCGCGTCTTTTGCATCGTCTCTTTCCTTGCGCTCACAAACTGCTTTAAAAGCTGACACTCGATTTTATTAATAGTAGTTACATTTTTAAATAACACATCTCTTTCACTGTGTCCATTTTGCTGTGTCCACCAATGTTTTTTTTTGTTTTTTTTCAATTGTTTCAATAGTAGCGTTGCATATTTTAAAAAGGCAGCACCGTGATGAGAGTCTATCTCACACCGAGCGCTGCATGTTTGGCTTTTTGTTTTATTCCACCGCCACACATTTTTAAACACAAAAACATGTTTTATGTGAATGTTTACATACAAACAATGGAAAAGCAGCATATCGGAGCACAAAAACGCATTCTGTGTGAATGGCCCCTCAGGGTGTTGAAAATCGCGAGATACAGAGTCCAAGACGAAGGTTTAAATAAGTGTTTGTTTAAAGTTTAACTTTTTAACCTGAGTGCCTCCTTTTTATATTGCTTTGTATGTGCATATATGTATATGTATTATGTACAAGATGAAAAATATACGTAAGATGCAAACTCAACGTTCAAACATGTTCACCTAGCACATGTTTACATAAAAAAATACAATAGAAAAGCATCACAGTGGAATATAAAAATATGTTCTGTGTCGGCGTTGATAACTTTGTGGGCAGCGTGCCGATATTCAGTGCCGATGCACTACGGGCGTCCCGAGTTCGAATCCCGACTCGAGGACCTTTACTGATCCCGCCCCCTATCTCTCTCCCACTTCACTTCCTGTCAGCTCTGATCTGTCCAATTATAGTAAAGGGGAGGAATGCCAAAAATAAATCTTAAAAAAAATTTTTCAGTGTGAATCCCTCTTAAGGCTTAAAAACCCCGAAATGCAGAGTAGTGGAATGATAGTAGCATCACAAAAAAACTTCAGGCTTTATTTAGTGCTGTGCAAATGTAATAGTTTAGTGTCAAATTCACTTTTCTATTGATGATAACACGCTCCTTTAAAAAACCCTTCATCTTATCATTGTGTTTCTCTGGGACAGCTGTGTTACCCACAGAACCAGTTTCAGGCGAGAAGCGCAAATATTGTGTGTGTAATTAAAAGAAACATCCTACCGCTGCAAGCTACAACATACAACACAATCAATTCAAAGGTATCCGCTCTGCTGTAGCTAAAATTGGAAAATTAGAATATGTAATGAATGCACACAAATGTTTGATTTGATTTTCGGCAGATCCACGCCACGTCTTTGACACACCTGGTATAAATGGACTGTTTGATGGCTTCTTCAAAGGAAATGATAATGTGTTCTGGCATAATTTAAACATGTAAAATGACACAAATGTAACTTCAACAAACAAAGGTTTTGTAAAACAGTACAAACCAAACACTCGCATGTGGATCTACACAAACATACATCTGCATCTCTTTAGATAAAATAATTTGCTTAATTAATAAATGTGAATTTATTTGCCTCGGAGTGCAAAGAGGCACTTCAAACAAATCAGAAGATAGCTCCTGTTTATTGGCCCATCCTGACCAGTTCGACACAGCAACACTGACACGACAATTTGTGTGAGTTTAGGGTGGGATGATCTTTAGTCACGTACACAAGCTTGTACTGTATTCAGTATCTTGTGAATTTTACCAGTAGTAAGGGACACGCATGGCACAGTTTCCCAGGAAAGACCCAAATACAAATGTGACTGTCTTACCTAGTAGGGTCAAAATCTTCCAACAAGAAATAAGAGATGAGGGTGGACAGAATGATTGAGATGGATGTGGCAAAGCCCTTCAGGATGTTATCTGCATATTTGATGACAGCTGCAATGACTAACCCACCCAAAGCCTACAGGAAGTATGTGAAGCACGTTTAACACAAATAACAACGTTATGTGCAGGTCTGTGCATGTGCTATTATGAAAAAGAAGTGAAAATGTACCTGAAGAGCCACCACAGTCCACGTCACACCATTGTACCCTTGAAAGAGTCCATTCTCCTGCACTCTTTCTCCGTCGTACGCAAACACTCCCCCAAGTCCAAAAATCAGTCCAAATAAACCTGAGAAGAACGATGGAACAAGTGTGGAGAAAAAGCAAACCTGTGTCACAAAAGCAAACACATTTCCTGAAACCTGAAGCAGGAACTTGTAAACAATGGCTACCAAAACCAAATGTGACACTGGAGCACAAAAGCAGTCTTAAGTCGCTGGGGTATATTTGTAGCAATAGCCAACACTACATTGTATGGGTCAAAATGATCAATTTTTCTTTTATGCCAAAAATCATTAGGATATTAAGTAAAGATCATGTTCCATGAAGATATTTTGTACATTTCTTACTGTAAATGTATCAAAACTTAATTTTTGATTAGTAATATGCACTGCTAAGAAATTCATTTGGACAACTTTAAAGGCGATTTTCTCAATATTTAGATTTTTTTGCACCCTCAGATTCCAGATGTTCAAATAGTTGTATCTCAGCCAAATGTTGTCAGATCCAAACATACCATACATCAATGGAAAGCTTATTTATTCAGTGTATAAATCTTAATTTTGCAAAATTTACACTTAAGACTGGTTTTGTCGTCCAGGGTCACAAATGTGTTTTTGTTTTCAGGACAAAAATTAAAATAGGTTGCTGGGCTGTTTCTAGGTTCACATTTTTAATAAATATCTGCTGACCTAGCTGAATATTACGGATCCAGACACTCTGCTTGCTCTCTTTGAGGATCTTTTCAAAATACACGCCAGCAAATCCGCTGGAGAAGCAGGCCACAAGCACAGCCAGCAGACCCATCAACTGAGAACCGGCAGTTAGATCCTCCTGCTTGGTGCTTGAGGTAACTTCAGTTGGCCACTGTTGGTTCAGGTTAAACATAGGAGGAGTCATATTTACAGCATTGATGAGTTTTCAAATGTCCCAAGAGAGTGTTAGAAGGTCCATGGAAATGATTAAAGAAAAACAGTGCTAAAAATAAATAATAAATACTAGAAAAAATACAAAATTAAATTAAATAAATATTTAATTAATTAAAAAATATATAATATAAATGGGATTAAAATATTTAAATTAGAATTGGAAACAAAACAAATAGTAAACAAAATAGGTTACCCGTTACCCTTGATAAATATGAGCAAAGGTGGCTGTGAAAATAAATCTGCATCGTTTATCCTTTTGATCTTTCATTTAAAGAAATTCACAAAATTCTAACCTTTCATTGAAGTAAAACAATGGAAATGGTGGGGGTCTCATTATGAAATAAATGTTTTCTTTAGTTCATGTTGGCCACAATTATTGGCACCCAATTATTGGCAACATCCTTTTCCCAAGATAACAGCTCTGAATTTTCTCCTGTAATGCCTGAAGAGTTTGGAGAGCACCTGATAAGAGATCAGACTATTTTCTTCATCCAGAATCTCTTCAGATCCTTCAGATTCACAGCTTCTTCTCTTCAGTTCACTCATTTTCTACAGGGTTCAGGTCAGAGGACTGGAACCAGAAGCTTGGTTTTGTGCTCAGTGACCCATTTTTGTGTTGATTTTGATGTTTGTTTTGGATTGTTGTCCTGGTGGAAGATCCAAACATGGCCCATTATAAGATTTCTAACAGAGGCAGTGAGGTTTTGATTTTTTATCTGTTGATATTTGAGAGAATCTATGATGCCATGCATCTGAACAAGATGTTCAGGACCTCCGGCAGAAAAACAGGACCACGACATTAAAGATCCAGCAGTATATTTAACTGTGGGCATGGGTACTTTTTATCCCTGTTTGTACTAAACTCATCTTGAGTGTTTGCTGCCAAAAAGCTCTTTTTAAAGTTTCATCTGACCATAGAAGCCAGTGCCATTTGAAGTTCCAGTCGTGTCTGATAACTGAATATGCTGGAGTTTGTTTTTGGATGAGCAAGGAGTTTTTTTTCTTCTTGAAACCGATTTGAACAACATGTGGTGATGTAGGTGCTGTTTGATATATATTTTTTAAGGTTTTCTGACCCCGATACTCAACTGATCTCTGCAGTTCTCCAGCTGTGATCCTTGAAGAGTCTTTAGCCACTCAAACTCTCCTCCTCACCGTGCATTAGGACGATATAGACACACGTCATCTTCCAGGCAGATTTTTAACATCTTTCATTGATTGGAAATTCTTAATTATTGCCCTGAAGGTGGAAATGTGTAGGTGTATTTGTGAAGGTGGAAATGTGTTAGGTTTTACACCTTGTGATGGATGATTAAGGGAATTTGGCCTTTGTGTTCCTCATATTTATAATCCTGTGCGACAGGAAGTCATGGCTGGATAATTTCATGCTCCTAGTCACCCCGGTGTGCTAAAAAATTTTTAATATGAATGGGAATATACTTCAGAGATATTTTACTCATAATAATTTCTAAGGGTGATAATAATTGTGGCCAACATGCATTGTAGATTGTATTTTATAATGTGAGTTTCCCCCTACTTTCAATTGTTTTACTTCAATGAAAGGTTAGAAATTTGTTAAGATTTTGAATGAAAGATCAAAAAGATCAAATCTATTTAAAATAGATTAAAATAAACAAAGAATTAGACATCCATATTTATAAATACTTATGAATACTTATAAATAAAGATGATTTATAATAAAATAAAATATATATTTTTAACAAATGTTCAAACAGAAGTTCAGAGGATATAAAAATCAAAGATGATGGAATAAACTGTACAGGAAAAAATATTCAGCTTAAAGAATAAACTATGTTAACCAATATTTGTGCCTTTTATGTATTTTTATGCTTTTTTCAATATAGCATGGTTAGCAACATACTAAGAACAAACTCTCAGTCAGAGTCAATTTTAACAGTCACAAAAACTGCTTGTTCCATAACTGCAGGTTTCAAAGAAAGTTGACCTGATAAACAAATCACAAGGCTACTTACCTGGACAAGTGCAATTCCAGTCATCAGAACGACTAGTGAGAGCCACTGGTAAATGCCCAGTCTTTTGCCCAACATGGACACGGAGAACAGGGCTGTAGTGAGGATTTTCAGCTGATACGTAACCTGGAAAACCAATGAGAAGGTAAATAAGGTAGGTCTATAAAGAAACACATTACTTTTTTTTTTTTTTAAAGAAAATTTTTTTGTTTGTTTTCCATTGAGAATGATTTCTGAAGGATCATGTGACACTGAAGACTGGAGCAATGAGGCTGAAAAATCAGCTTTGCATCACAGGAATAAATTACATTTTAAAACACATTCAAATAGAAAACATTTTAATTTGTGATACTATCTCACAATGGTATTTCCATGGAACATGCAGATTTCTGTTGACATGTCACCAGCTGACATTCATAAAATTATTCACATAATAAACATCTGAACTGGAGTGACAGAAAGAGGAATTTACTAAAGGTAATATTTAACTTAATAAGCAACAGTGTCATCATAGCTAACTATATATAAATATAGATATATTTATAACAATAAAAAGTGCTATAAATTGATTATATTTCACTATTTATAATATATTTGAAAACATTTTGAAGAAATACAATATCTCAAGCTGCATATCTCAAGTAAATACAAATGTTTAAAGGGGTGTTCCAAACATTAATTAGAAACATTGCATAATATTTCTGGAAATAACATACACATACACATACACACACACACACACACACACACATATATATATATAGTATGATAACATGTTTTTTACTAATACTATTTTATTTACTCAAATCAATCCTAAATAGCACACAACTAGTTCTTATCAAAACTGTAAATATGAAAAAGGTGCCACATGGGCATTTGTTTTCTGGGATTCAAATGATCTGGAAATTTTCCTAAAGGTCTTCTCTGGATTTGTGCTTTCTCACCTGGTAGGTAGCTGCATCTAGATTTGACAGAGCCACATAGAGCAGGTTGTTCTGCAGGGTGTAGATACCTGAGGGAATGGCCAACTTCAGCGTCAGCAGAGGCTTGCTGATTATTTCCTCCTTCAACACCCGATTCAGTGCACGAACACTGAAACCTAAGAGGCACATACAGCACTGCACATTAGACAGTGAGGTACAGCTCTCCTCTACTGCTCTGAGCTCCTGACAAGAATGAGAATGCTGTTTCAATAACGCTATCAGACAAAACACCAAAGGACACCGAATATTACGCTTGTTTCCAAAATTGGTTTTGTCAGAAACAATCTCAAAATTGTGAGAAATAAACTCAGAATCGTGAGGAAAATGTCTATATTGTGAGACATAAACTCAGAATTGCAAGAATATAAATCTGAATTGCATGATATAAACTCAAAATTACAGGAAATAAAGTCAGAATTGTGAGATAAAATGTCCAAATTGCAAGACATAAACTCAGAATTGCGAAAAAAGTCAATTGTGAGATATAAACTCAGACTCATGAGAATAAAAGTCTGAATTGAGATATACACTCAAAGTTGCCAGAAAAAAATTCAGAATTGATATAAACTCAGAATTGCGAGAAAAAAGTCTGAATTGTGAAATATAAAACAGAATCATGAGAAATTCAAGAAAAAAGTTCACATTGTGAGATATACACTCACAATCGCAAAAAAAGCTCAAATCGTGACACAAAGTCACAGTTACCTTTTTTATATTTTATCCCATGGTGAAAATAACCTTTCATAGAATATACACAGCATAGAGCCACAATGACATAAATCCCAGGAAAAAGAAAAGACAAAACACCGTCAGCGATACAGAGTAGACAGTGAAACCCTGGAGACAGACAAACACATATAAGAAAAACAAAAGATAACTACTATCTAGAGATCTTATGCATTACAGACGGACTGCAGAACACATTAGTTTCCACATGTCAGAGTTGAGGAGGTGCAAACTCACTGTGTTCTCTGAAGACAAGCAGCGTGCATGCAGCAATCTTCAGGACTTCAGAGCACACTACGGCAGACGACGCCAGGTAGCGCGGCCCGTCGGACTGCAGCGTACGCGAGTAACGCATTGTCAGCACCAAGGAGGTGGTCTGCAGCACCAGTACTCCCAGAGAAACATACTTCAGTCGTGATGAGGTGGACGACATGGAAATACCGGACACCTCCGATGATACAGAGACAGGGGACAGGGACAAGTGTCCCAGTTTAGTCTAACAGAGAGAGACAAAGTTGATTAAAGCCTGATACCTTTTTATATCACATGGGATATGGAAACATTTGCATATATCATCTACATACACCACTACAGTTTAGGGTTGGAGCTGAACTCTGCAGGGCTGCGGCTCTCCAGGACCTCCCCTGCAATAGAGCCTTGCATGGTGAGCGTGCATACAGGCCACGGCGGTTGAGTGCATTACTTATTGTTTTCTTTGAAACAATTCTACATGCTAATTCCAGGTCTTTCTGAAGCTCTCAACAAGTGATCCTTGGCTCTTGGACAACTCTTCTGATAATTATTTTTACTAATTTGTCAGAAATCTTGCGAGGAGAACCTGGTCATTGCTGGTTTATGGTGAAATGATGCTTTCCACCTCCGGAGTATGGCCCCAGCAGTGCTCACTGGAACATTCAGAAGTATAGAAATCCTTCTGTAACCAATGCCATCAGTATGTTTTGCAACAATAACGTTGCGAAGGTCTTGAGAAAGCTCTTTGCTTTTACCCCTCATGAAATGTTTCTGTTGCACACTGTTGCCAGTAAGTTACTGTAATTAAGATTTACAGTAGCAAACTGTATTTGATTTATCAGTATACTACTGTAATTCATTCATTTTAATATAGATTTCATTAGATTTTATCATTTTTATCTAGAATTAATTTTATTTTTAATCTACATAGGTACTACTGGCATTAAATTAAAACAGACAATAATTACAAAACATCAAATTCTTTATTTAAAACATTGCATGTATAACACTTAAAAATACAGTCTTCCAATGCTGGAACAGTGCATCTTCACCACTTCTCCTGTCTTAGGACGTTTTGCAGTGCATTATGTTGTGTCCTCTGGATTCATCCTCACAAAGAATCTTTAGGCAACAGAAACATAATGAGGAAAAAAAGACAAGCAGCCAAAGAATACATAACGGCCTGCAAAACCCAGGTGCTGCTCCAAAACGTGGCCACCATCTTTGCTCACCATCCACTTTGACAGAAATGTCTTCTCTGAAAAACAAATAGAAATAGCACACTTTTAAAAGGCAAACCTCATATAGAATACACAAATCTCTCAAAACTAGTTGTTCTCTTACCATGAATTATCAGTCTCAGGGTGGCTGGCCTGCTCATGTCTTTCTTGAGGCTTCATTGCAGTTGCCTTTAAAACACAAATACAAACAAATGCAGTAAATCTTAAATTCCATTAGAGACTATAACAAACTAATTCTAAAACTAGAAAGGCAGCTAGCCATAAAACTAGTTTAATCTAGCTAACATACAATTTAATTTTCTCAGGCTACTGGCCAACATTAACTACGAACACCTGAACTAAATTTCACATTAGTTAACCTAATGTTAGTATAAGATAAGCGTTGCTCGTTAAAAACTATTTTAATTCGGTAACGTAATTCAATGAGCTGACAAAAGTCGTTTGAAACACAGCGCAGTTTACCATAGTAAAGTTCTGTAACCGCCATGTTGACGAGTAAATGTTACTAATGTTAGGTAAACTGGTGTGCAAAAATCTGACACAAACACACAGACAAACGTACATATATTTTTACCTTGCTTGCTGGTCTTATTCTCTCGTAAGGTGCATCGACACACAGCATAGATGTTCTCCGGAGCTCTCCCACTCTCGCGGGTTCATCCCCGGGAAAAACCCGCGGCGCTGCCCCGCTGGACCCGTGTCTTCCTCGGACGCGAGTGGCGCGGCGAGGCGCGACTCGATAAAAAAGCAATATAGAACCCATTATATATACTATCTACAGTGGATGCGGACAGTAAAGTGATGCCCCGGTAAATTTCTGATATACAGATGTACTCCAAACGGATTTTCCAATCATTAGAAGAGATGTAACACCTCCAGTAGTAAGTCCCAAGCTGCTGCGGCGTTGTAGACACGGTGTAGGGCAAATTGTGTCAATCCAAATGTAAGAAATTAGGAAAATAAAACGAGCTCAGTATAATGGCGCCAAAGAGACCGTTACAGTAGTATACAGTAATTTTAAAAAATACAGTAAGTCTCTGTATGCGGGGTCTGACGTCACAGAATATTCCCATGATGCAAAGGGTATTACAGTTATTTACTGTAAAGGGAATTTGCAGTATTACACTGGGTGATATACAGTAAATAACTGTGGAAATTAAAGAAATGTCTAACAGTGTAGGCCATCAGTTGGGACTGAAGCAGCTAATATTAATTTCCACTGACGAGGGGCAGGATTGCTTTCTAATGACTGATAGATTTCAGCTGGTGTCTTGGCTTTCCATGCCTTTTTGCACCTCCCTTTCTTCATGTGTTCAATAATTTTCCCATGTCATTCCACTTTATTACACAAAACTTAATTTCTGAACTTATTTGTTTTGCTTTCTTTGTATGTATGGATTACTTGGGTTGTTACCGATATCTGGTGAAAACTGTCAACATGCACCTTTAGAAATATAATTACTGAGAAAAATGGTGACGTGTTCAATACTTATTTTACCCGCTGTATATATATATATTTCTGTGAAGGAAAAGCTGAATTTTTAATATGCTGATTTGCTGCTCAAGAAACATTTATTACTATCAATGTTGAAAAAGCATGTGCTGCTTAATATTTTTGTGATACTTTTTCAGGATACCTTGATAGATAGAAATTTGAGAAAGAACAGCATTTATTTGAAATGGAACAAAAGTGACAGTGAAACATTTATAGTGCTACAAAATAATTCTATTTAAAGCATTCTTACTGAACAAAATGATTAATTTCTTTAAAAAAATCTTACTGACTGAATTTTTGAACAGTAGTGTATGAATCAGTATCAAAATATAGATTTGAATAAGTAACTGACAAATACCTCTTTTCAAAATATTTTAGATTAAACTTTACATTAATACAGAGTAAATAATTAACAACACTACTAAATACACCCATAATGCATTACTAATGCATTTCTAATAGTTTTCCCATGCCTCCAAACCATTAGAGCATTATACATCACTAAATGATAATGGCCTTGTTTGATTATTAACAGCTCAAGGGAGACACCACAAAAATCATGTAACTTCACATGTCTTTCCAATACAATATACACAAACTCTGATAGTTTCACAGATCAATGATTCTCACTCACCCCAGTTAAAACCATCACAGCGGTGCCATTGCTGAGTTTGCATTCAGTCTTTTTGAGCTGCTGTGTTTCAGCAGATAGAGTATCCTTTCAGTGTAGGTACAGAGAAAGCATGCATCAGACTTGAGTAAAGAGCAAAGAGGCCAACATGAGCCACTCCCACTGACACACAGCCGGATGGAAGGAGGATGTGATATGATGTTGTAATCCTATATTTTCATGCAATTTTGCTTTCACAAAGGGAAAAACTATTTGCACACTGCCAGCTGGTAAAAGCACAGTAATTAAGACAAACAGAGTCTCAAGGTCATTGAAAAAGGAGCTGGAAGTTTTAATTTAATAGATTTACATCAATACAAATATGACTTGGCAAACAGAAGGTTTGGGTGTGATTGAGAAGGCTGGCCAGAGGTGGGGTGCACAGCACACACAGACGGCCTTATGCAGCTCTGAGGCTGCGGTGAGGGGGGTGAGCCACACAATCCTGCTCTGTGTGCAGGATGACAACTCAACAGCTCCTGTCCATTGAGATGCCCCCCGCCACCTCCAGCAGCCTCAGTGAGACATGCATATAATGTGAAAACATGACAATTTTGCCTATGAACGATTCATAAAACATCCAAACACACAACAGATTTTCCTAAATACATCCCACTTTATAAATCGACTGCTTCACTGCCTCGGCACAGAGGGACAGCGAATTTTCTACTCATTGCCTAACATAGGTACGACGTACAAGGATGCAGAAGCTGCACTAAAAGCCTACTTTGTGCCAAAAGCTAACATAGTGGCTGAACGTCACGCTTTCCGTAAACGTTGCCAGGCTCCTCACGAGACAGTTATACAATACGTTGCTGCTTTGCGTGAACTTGTTGTTACATGTGAATTCGGTGCCTGTGCTGATGAGATGATTCGCGATCAGTTAGTGGAAAATGTGCTTAGCCCACGAATACGTGAGAGACTTTTACTTGAGACTGATCTCACACTGGACAGAGCTGTCACAATAGCGAGTCAGATTGAATCAGCTTCTGATCAGGCTAAATCCATTTCAAATTCCCGCCAAGTTACCGCCTCCGTACAAGTAGTGCAGCACGTAGTAAAGCGCAGGAGAGGAAAATCTTCACATGCACCTCCTAATCCTGTTCACGTGGGGAGTCCTGCTTTCGTTGTGGCTCAGAGACACACTTAGCTGACGCTGCAAACTGCCCTGCTGCAACTGCAACATCACAAGTACAGTAACCATATCTACCTCTGCCGATCGAGCCTTTATGGTGAATTTGGTGGTTGACACCGGGTCTTCTGTATCTATCTTGCCTTATAGTACTTATGCATGCCATTTCAGTAATGTTGCACTGTCACAACCAACAGCCAGGCTTGTGACTTACGCAAAAGCTCAAATTCCGGTAGTTGGGTGTTTGTCAGCGAACATCTCGTTACATGACCACACAGTACCTGCTACGTTCTTCATTGTGGAAAAAGGCACTCCACTAATGGGGAGGGACCTCATGTCTGCACTGCATGTGAGGATTGAGAACAGTCAAGTACTGCCTTCTAATGCTCTTTCTGACCTTGCTCCTCCTGTACCAGTGTTACAGTGCACTGTTGCTGATTTAACAGAGTGCGGATGTGCTAAAAACTTTGTACACCGGGTAAAGCTGGATGAAACAGTCACACCCGTGCGCCAAAAACTTCACCACCTGCCACTCTCTGTTCGCAGTGCTGTGTCAGAGGAATTAAATCGCTTACAAGCAGCTGGGGTGATAGAACGCATAGACGCGTCTGCATGGGTTTCACCAATTGTTGTTACACAGAAAAAATCTGGAAAAATCAGGATGTGTGTTGACCTCAGAGGGCCAAATAAAGCAGTAATCGTTGACTCTTTTCCGTTGCCACACATGGATGAACTGCTCGCTGCTCTTAAAGGTTCTGCTGTCTTCACTACTATTGATCTAACTAATGCTTACTACCAAGTACCACTGCACGAGGACAGTCGCGATCTCACAGCCTTTTATTACCCATGATGGACTGTACCGATTCTGCCGTGTTCCCTATGGATTGGCTTCAGCGCCTGCAGCATTCCAGAAAATGATGACCATCATTCTGGCTGGCTTGTCAGGGGTTGAAAATTATCTGAATGATATTATCATCCACGGACGTGACATGGATTCACATGACAAAACGCTTCAAGTGGTGCTACAGCGTCTAGAAGCTGCTGGCTTACAACTCAATAAAGACAAGTGTCATTTCCGGAAAACCAGCCTGCTGTTTTTGGGACATACAGTGTCAGCAGAGGGCCTTCGTCCTGATGAGTCACGAGTACAGGCAATACTCAATGCCCCTGCACCGTCTGATGCATCTACTTTGCGCTCCTTACTTGGACTTATGTCGTGGTACAGTAAGTTCCTTCCTGATTTTGCCACTGTGGTAGCTCCAGTGCGCGCATGCTTACAAGCTCCAAATGGATTCAGCTGGTCAAAAGAGGCTGAACAAAGTTTAACCAAAGTAAAACATTTGCTAGCAAACAGCCTTCTTTGGCGTTATTTGACCCTGCAATGCACACCATTGTCTCCACAGATGCTTCTGACTATGGTCTATTGCACCTGTTGCTCTTCGCTCTACACTGGTTTCCATAGCGCATGAAGGACACCAAGGGGAGGTGAGAACTAAACAGCGCCTCCGTGACCTTTATTGGTGGCCAAGGATGGATGCTCAAGTTCACGATCTGTCCGTTCCTGTCATGTATGTCAACTTAATGACAAAACCGTGAAGTCACATCCTGCTCCTCTTCAGCCGGTGCCGCTGCCAGATGGACCATGGCAGAAAGTAGCTGTGGATATAGTCGGACCATTTGACACTGCTGCATCTGATTGCAGGTTTGCAATTACATTGACCGATTATTACAGCAAATGGCCTGAGGTCTCCTTTACTCACACCGTCACTACGGACTCTGTGGTTTCGTTTCTGTCATCGGTATTCAGTCGCCATGGCAATCCACTGAGCATAGTTACTGACAACGGTGTTCAGTTTACATCTGCTGCCTTCGCTGCTTTTCTGGAAAAACTGAATATTCGTCACCATCGTTCCTCTCTCTACTATCCAGCAGCTAATGGTGCTGTAGAGAGATTTAACCGTGTTCTCAAACACACCGTCCAAACGTCCATCCAGCAACATCTTCCGTGGAAACCTGTTGTGACTGACTTCTTGCAGGTGTACCGTGCCACTCCACATGCTGCAACCGGTACCTCACCTTTTCAGCTCCTCTATGGCAGACAAATGCGCACAAGGCTGTCTATTCTGCCATCCACTCCTGTGTGCTCACCCACTGATATGACTGTTCGCCAAAGGGTTGCACGGCTGCAACATAAAACGAAACTGTATACTGATGCCAAGCGCGGTGCACGCACTCCTTGCTTCCAGGAGGGGGATAAAGTGAGAGTTCGGAACCATCTGCATGTTCCTAAGGGGCACAGGAAGTTCACAGACCCTCTCAAAGTTAACAAAAAACTGGGGGTGGGTACATATGTTCTGAGTGATGTAAAAACTTGGAATGCTTCCAATCTCACTGCATTCCCATGCACAACAACAACAACTTCTGCTGAGAACGCTGGTCACTGTACTAATACTCATACTCTTAGACCCAAACGTAACACTCATAAACCTAGTTGGTTAAATGATTATGTTCCTTAGATCTGATGTATCGCATGCACTGTGCCTGCATTGCTTATGCTACCAAGTTGTGCTATCCTGACTCAATAAGTTCTAATAATACAGAATTGTTACAATCTGTATCACTGCTGTTTTCAAATATGTTACAGTGTTTTATACTGGAGAGTTAAAGGTTGGTTAAATGTACAAGATGACTCTGCTATCAGATTAATAATTAATAGATTAAGCGATTAATCTTGCTGTCTAGTTACCCCAAAGTATGTTCTTTAAAAAGGGGGGAAATGTTGTGTTCTCGTCTGCTTTACTTTTCAATCATCCTGCAAGATACCACAAATAGTTTATGCCATCTATGCAATCTTGTCAGGAATATTTAGAACAAGAATCATTCGATGACATTAGAACGCTCTGTTTAAGTATTACTGTGCAGCCCCCAAAAACAAATTAATTGTTTTTTTCTGTAATTAAGTTGCAGGGTCATTTTTAACTCACAGGGTTGTTTCTCTGACGAAACAACCCAGCCGCCCAGTTACAGTCAGATCACAGGTTTTTTGAGAGAGCGGTTGTCATCACCACTGAGTTGGTGCACTTCTGCAGGGAAATCAAGGTTTGTATACATGTTATTTCATTTATAAAGTCTTTACAGTGCTGTAAATTGTATTATTTTACGCAACATAAAGGACGAGATGTCAGTAGGCTGCGTCAGCAGCAGTTGTTTCGCGGTGGAAATGCCTTTGCCTTGCATAACATAAATGGATTTTATTCGTAATACCGAGTTTAATTTAATTTGATGTTAAAATATATTTTCTAATCTCAGTACTGTTTGTTTTTGGGCATGTTTTGGAGTCACGGCACCTTTCAGCTACGAGTGAAATGCGAGGCCACGGTCCGAAGTTCACAGTTCCCCCGGCGAACAGCAGCCCTTCTCCGGCTCAGATTTCAGTGACACCAGCACGAGAATTAACACTATTTCGGTGAAAAGCGATTACAGAGAACAGTTGAATACACAAATTAAAATGCTATTTTTAAAATGTAAAATTTTTTATGTCTAAAATGCTTGTTAAACGAGTTTAAATGTATGTAATATTGTAAACTATGCTGTATTCACCCAAATAAATTGCATTTGTCTTGTATTTTGTCAATATAGATACACTACTTTTTTTGCTTCAATATAGTAGAGAAGTAGGCATACTCAGATGCAGGGTGTGTCTGTTAGCTTTAAGCTCATCTATATGCTAGTGTTCCTGGAGGCCCCCATCACTTCACATTTTGTGTTTTCTTTGTCTGACGCACCCATTTCAGGTTTGGGAGTCCATACTTATGAGCTGATGACCTGAATGAGGTGCCCAAACCTGTTCCTGAAGGACCGCTGTGCTGTGAAGTTTAGCTCCAGCCCTAATTAAACACACCTGAACCAGCTGATCATGGCCTTCAAAAATGACCAAAATTATGACTTCCATACCAAACATGACTGAAATGTCACCATACCAATACTGAATCGATAGCACAACAAAAACCTAAAACAACAGGAAAAGTAACCAAATAAGATGACCCAACATAGAATTCTGTTTTTATTTAGCCTATTAATAAGCCTGAAATCTCTTATTTGACTAGCATGTTCATGCCCTGCTTTTTGAGCATTTTATTAAATAAAAAAAAAAAAACAACAACACAGGTTAGCCTCTGGTCTGCCTGTGAGCATTCATGTGTTTTGGAGGAGGCGTGGCTTTGGAGACTGATACTGCAGGGAGGGTGGGATCTTATGCAAAATCGCCTACCCTACCTTTAAGCGCAATAAGATGTGAAAGAGAACTGAACTTGCGATCGCATACTGACCGAGAGAGGCTCAGCTTCATTCACAGCTACTGTTCTCAGCTTCATATGGGTGTCAGTCTGCACAAGAGCCCCAAGATCTTTTTGGAGGCTGTTGTGTTTAATAACTCTTTTTACCACCATGAAGCATCATAATTTGTGTTCGGAAGATGCAACATGAGGGTGAGTAATTAATGACAGAATATTCATTTTTGAGTGAACTAACCCTTTAATACAGCGCCTGTATTTACAGAATAAAGTTTAACATACTATTAAGATGCGAATAAAGTATACTTTTAATCAGTTTTATTTTGATAAACATGACAAGATATAACATTAATGTAACATGCAAAGAGTTTTTATTGATCAAGTAATGCAGATTTGTGTGAGTACGCTGAACTGAAGGTAACAAGTCATTGTTGTCATCAGAGATTCTGGCCAATAAGGCGTGTCATCCATAAAGCTTCCACATTTGCATACTAATCGCATACTTCCCCACTGTAGAAGTAGTAAAGAGCAGTATGTCCAAATTCAGTTTTCATAAAATCAATACATTCAGCGACATCTGTCCTGACCCAACGTCCTGTTTTACAAGGAAATGATTAAATCATTTACATAAATATTAAAATATCAGTCTGGTTCATCATTATCTTAAAGTTCACTCAGTTCAACAATGGGTTTGGTAGGTAATTAATTATATAAAGAAAGTAAGCAGTGTCTAAATGCACCAACACCACTGGAACCTGAAAGTGCAGTCTGAGAACCTGGGGCCTGTACTATGAAGCCGGTTTAGTTGTCTAGCCGGATGAGTTTCAGGTTAGTTTGCCCCAACTCTGGGTTTTAGGTACCATGAAACAGGGTTATGACGGTGAGGAAATTCTCACCACCAGTAATACCGGTATCACCGTGGCGGGGGGTGGTTTGAGTTTTCCCTCTTCTCCTCGCTTTCCTTCAGGTTTTAAATAGCTTGTAAAAGCTCTGTGCACATTTTACTTTCACTTTCAAATTTGAGGCAATTCGGCATCAATTGCTTGAATTCAATTCAAGCAACAACAAAATACAAAGTAGAACAAAGCCTATAACTTTTATTAACAAAACGAATAAAAATACACCATGCTATATGCCTAATATAAAATAATAAATAACTCTTAAATAGGTAGCCTATACAAAACTGAAAATCAGTAAAAACTGAGGAACAAATAGCCTAATTATAAAACATAGAGCATTTATTAGCGAAACGATTAAGAACGTTTGGAGGCACGGACTGCATACACCTTGATGTAAAATAATGGGAAAAAATTAGGCTACAGTTTAAATTAAAGAAAAAGAAGAAAAGAGAAAGCTGATGATCAGCTTCATGGTACCAACAAAGCCTGATTGGACTGGTTTGGTTTTGTCAACTCGAAACTAATCCTGTAACCCTGAGTTTGTTCAGCCACCATCATGGCACAAGCCCCTGCTTTTGATTGTGGGAAGTTTCACCTCAGTCTGCTATTAATCTCAGGCACATATCAACCTCCTTTTTGTTTAACCTGGAGTTTATTAAATGCACAAATGGTGAATTTACTTTCTGCCCTGTCAGCAAAACGATGGAGGGCGTTAGCTGTAAATCAATATTTCACCCGATTAACCTGGACTTAGTAAACATTTTTTCATGCATGATACATCTCTATGCAAAACTAGACAAATGAGTTCAAGGTAAAGTAGACAGCATGGCATTGTTTTTTTTTTTTTTCTAAAGCTTTAATAAACAGCTGCATTATTATTTGATAATATAAACATATTTGAGGAAAAAAATCACTATGTTAAAACCCTAGCCCTGGTCTCCCAATCATATTTACGTGCTTTTAGGAATATGACACTGTGCTTTCTGCACAGGAATGTTTGTGGTTATAGACATTTGATTAAAGTGTGTCTCAAAATCTGGTGAGCTGCCTACCTGGACAGCATTCAGGACAGCGTCCTAACGTCCGAATGCTGTCACGTATATTGTTCAGCTCCCGTGGTAGCATTTGCAAATATTCAGATACGTAAAAAGCGTGTAGAGATGGTAAGTGAGTACTGTACCTGTGTTCAGACGTGCAGCTCAGATGTGTAGCGCTGAGTGAGCGTCGAGTCCATTAGCGAACCCAGCCCTGGCTCGTGCATATCAATCATTTGATATAAAACTATTACTTCCTCAACCAAGCTGTCAGCGTGAGGGAAACTGTGTTTGACACCCATGTTTCTGTCGTGTCAGTTTCACCAAAACTTTTTAAAATGAAGATGAGAATTTGCTTAGAGTGACATCTACCGCTATGGGTGTGTATTGCTTTAGAGTTTTTGTTTCTTTTTTTTTTTTTCTCTCAAACAAAAATAATATTTTCATGATGACAATTTTAGGAATATTTCTTGGGATTTTACCCCAGCAGAATATTCTAAAATCAGGTTTAAAATGTGCTGTCTTGACTTTGTAAAGATGAAATTTACCAACTAGGCAAAGTAGCAATAAACTATTAAAAATAAATAAACTAACATAATTTGAATAATAGTTTCTGTAACCTGCACCAGATTGGAAATAAATAAATATCAAAGCAATTTCTGTCCAAAAAGATTTGTTATTTGTTTTGCAGAGTAATTGTGAAGTAATTTACTTTAATTGAACTTTGCTTGATATGAGATAAGAAGACAGTAAGGAGAAATATATAAATTATTACTCTTGAATTAAATACAAATAGTTTTAGTAAGATTTATAAGTACATTTTTATTTTTTTTATTTTATATTCTATTGTTAGTTTTATCTGTTATAGTTATTTTATGATTATTTTAAATAATCTTTTTTAATGTACCTTGCATTTGACTTCCGTTATTGTTTGTTGCTTAATTTAATAAATACTGGATTTGCTGACGTAAAAATAACGTGGACATTAACATTTGTATTCATCGTTAAGATTTTAGGTTGAAATGTTAAAATTTAGTTGTCCGTATATTTAACCCATTTTTTTTGCCTTGTATTTACTTTTATTCGTGATGTGACTGTGTGGTTGCTCGAGTTTGGGTAATTTATTTAAATGATTTAATGTTGAACAATAATTACAACATCTAAAACAAAAAGTATGCATTACGCTACGCTTTAATTTTATAATCGTGAAAATATATCAATATACACATGTTGTCTTTCTCCTCCTGACCGCTGGGCGGAGCTACACAGCCTCGCGCTCCTTACAGCAAACACCGCGAATGAAAAACACGCGTGTGATGCTAATGTGAGCATGATAGCTAGAGAATAACAACTCGCGTTGTGATAAATATAATCGGTTTAATTCGCAAAATGGTTCGTAAATTGAAATTTCACGAGCAGAAACTCTTGAAGAAAGTTGATTTTATTAACTGGGAGGTTGACAACAATTTACACGAGGTTAAAGTGTTGAGAAAATATCATATTGATAAGAGGGAAGATTACACTAAGTAAGTAACTGTTAATAGTACTCAACTTTATAGTTACTTGTTTTAAGAAAATGTATCTTTCTTACATGCACGTGGAAGTGAATGATAGTGTCTGTCTTTATTTATAAGCCAAAACATGACTTATAAATCTAAAACGTATGATCTCTCTCTGTAGATACAACAAACTTAGTCGAAATATCAGAGAATTGGCACAGAAAATACGGGACTTGGACGAAAAGGATGGTTTCAGAGCTCAAAGCACAGCCCTTTTCTTGGAAAAACTGTAAGTTTGGGAGCATCTTGATGATTTGTGGGCACTTGAGCAGCGGTCATGTCTAAAGATCAAGTGTGTTTCTCTTTTTTTTTTGCAGTTATAGTGTCGGTTTGATCCCCACTAAACAGAACCTCTCTCTTGCGAATGAAGTCTGTGCTTCTGCCTTCTGCAGGTGAGATGCGCTGCGACATTTGATCATGGACCATTGTATTAAGGTGGAAATAGAAAAACAACACAATGTGCTGGACGGGTCATTTGTTGGAACATCTGTTTCTGTTGCCTGTTCCTTTTGTGTAGTGTTTTTGTCTGATTTCTGTTATTTTCTCCAGGAGACGACTTCCCACAATCATGCTGAAACTGCGTATGGCTCAGAACCTGAAAACTGCCATAACCTTCATCGAGCAAGGCCGTATCCTTCATCAGAAATCACTCTGAACTCTACACACACTTATGTTTTCTGCTGTATATATTACATACATATTATGTATATATGTCATCTGAAAGCTGAATAAATAAGCTTTCCATTGATGTATGGTTTGTTGGGATCTGACAATATTTGGCTGAGATACAACAATTGAAAATCTGGAATCTGAGGGTGCAAAAAAATCGCCTTTAAAGTTGTCCAAATGAAGTTTTTAGCTATGCATATTACTAATCAAAAATTAAGTTTTGATACATTTACGGTAAGAAATTTACAAAATATCTTTAATATCCTAATGATTTTTGGCATAAAAGAAAAATTGACAATTTTGACCCATACAATGTATTTGCTATTGTAGCTATTGCTACAAATATACCCCAGCGACTTAAGACTGGTTTTGTGGTCCAGGGTCACACATTATCTGCTTCACTTTTTAATTGACAAATTAATGACTTGCTTGTATAATTAGATTCACTTGATCTTCGAATATACTGTAAGTTCATTAAATTTTGAAGGAATAGTTTAATCAGAAATGAAAATTTGTCATAACATTTACCCTCAAGCCATCCAAGATGTAGATGAGTTTGTTTCTTCATCAGAACAGATTTGGAGAAATGTAGCATTGCGTCACTTGCTCATCAATGGATGCTCTGCAGTGAATGGGTGCCGTCAGAATGAGTCCAAACAGCTGATAAAAACATCACAATAATCCACACCAGTCCATCAATTAATGTCTTTTGAAGCAAAAAGCCACGTGTTTGTAAGAAACAAATCTGTTCTTTAGCATTTTAATTTTAATCCATAATGCTTTCTCCAGTGAGAAAGTCCATCACCTGTTGTCCGCTCACGTCAAACTCCACTTTAAAATTTATTTGGAACTGTTTTGCACTGTTTTCGCTGGTAAATGGTGACTTTTTCACTGGAGGAAGCATTATTATGGATCATGGACTATAATGGGTTATGGACATATATTAGCTGGGAGTAACAGTTAATAACGTCTTAGTGGATTTATTTGTTACAAGCATGCAGCTTTTGGCTTCACAAGATGTCAATTGATGGACTGGAGTGGATTATTGTGATGTTTTTATCAGCTGTTAGGACTCTCATTCTGACGGCACCCATTCACTGCAGAGGATCCCAAGTGATGTGATACTAAATTTCTCCAAATCTGTTCTGATGAAGGAACAAACTCATCTACACACTCATCATTTTTGGTTGAACTGTTCCTTTAAGTGGAAATATTGTAAAGAAAATGAATCTCTTTTCATTTCAATTTGCATGAATGTGTTTGAAACGATTTCTTGACTGAGCAACAGATATTCGTGTTGGGCCTGAGATTGTCACTGATCCCGCTTTTCTCGTAACAAGGTTAGTTATGACCCTAAGTACCTTTTTTGCTGATGCACGCTGAAGATGAAAAACCCACAATGTTCATTTTTATATAATTAACTTTTATATGAAGCTGGGGCAACTGAAATGTAAAGTTATTGTACAATACTCTTACAGGAGTATGGAAGACTTTGTCACATGGGTGGATTCATCCAAGATCAAACAACATGTCATGAACTACAATGAGGAGGTATGTATATGTATCAAAGTATATTCTGAACATCATGTAGAGTCTATACATAACTATACAAAAGTTTGGGGTCAGTAAGATTATAATACTTTTGAAAGAAATTTGTTAGGTTTAAAAAAGTTGTTTTTATTTGAATATATTTTACAATGTAATTTATTCCTGTGATCAAAGCTGAATATTCAGCATCATTCAGTCTTCAGTGTCACATGATCCTTGAAAACCAGTTTTTTTTAGGGTTCTTTGGTGACTAGAAAATTCAAAAGAAAATGATTTATTTGAAATAGAAGTCTTTTGTAACAAGTGTTTTTACTGTCACTTTACTGATCAATTTTAATGTGTCCTTGCTGAATAAAAACTAATTTCTCTAAAATATTACAAAAATACTGACGACTTAGTTTCGAACAGTCATGTAAACAAACCTTTTATTAATCAAATGATTTCAGGAAATTTTGCATATTAAATTCATACAACCCTCCTTGTATGAACTAATAGTCTGACATCAGACAGGTGTTTTTTTTTAAAGGCACTAAAATGTGAAGAATGACATTTTTACATGTATAGTGTAAGCATATAAGCACCGACAGAGTCAGATTTTATACTATTAGGAAGTTATGAAAAAGTTATTAAACCCATTTGAGCGAATTGCTCATTTAACATTACAATTTTGTTTTTCTTTCAGCGAGATGACTTTGACCTCATTGTCTAAATCTCCAAATACAAGAAATTTGGATTTCAACCAGAAATGGTCAGTGCATCAAGAGCAGCTGTTCATTTGTGATTCATCAAAGAACAAATGTATATATTTATACCTTGTCGGACATAAAGTGACCAATTATCGTCTTGGACCATTTTAAGTGAACGCATAGTGTGACTGTTGTGTATTTGCCATTAATAACTGTAAACAATTACAATTAATTTGTCTGAATTTACTTTGTTCCTACAAAAGCACCTTTACATTGTGCATTCATATCACAAATAAAAGTTATATTTGACAGAGTGGGCACCTAAAATCTGTCCCAACAAAGATGCACCAATGTTCCACCACCAGCTACACATGTGATTTCATATAAACTCCACATATACTTTGCATAGCTCTGTTATCAACATCTTGAACACAGACAAGGCAACGAGTACATCGTTAACACCTACCACTGAGATATGTTATAAATAAAGCAGGGTACAACTGTAAAAAGACAACAGCATCATGAACTCGACAAAACTTCACAGACAGCTACATTCAGTGTCTCAAACAGACACGATCTTAAGGCCGGAACAGACTCTGGTGTCTGAACCATTTTTGTGAGCGAGGCCCTGAGTTTCTGCTTGAATTTGTCACATACATTCACAGCCACCAGAAGCGCACATAAACAATGAGTGTGATTAAAATCACAGCGCCGGCCGCCACTTTAGCATACGTGGACCGAGTGTTGAGGTACTTGGCATCGCTGCGGTACTTCTTCGACAGGTTGGACAGATTACTAGCTTTGGTATCCAAAGCTGCAGAAAGAAAACACAGAATACTATATAATACTTTTGCTAATAAAATAGTTTTTTTCCTTACTCAAATGAGCTTCAAATACTGAAACCGGCTGCAATAAGCGTTCACTCACCAGATAACGCTTCTCCACGCTGGAGCACTTCCTCGATATTAGCAACCATGATCCTTTGCACATCGTGTAACTCTGAATTGATGTTGCCCAGGTTTCTTCGTGCTCTGCTGTCGATGTAAGACTTTTTGGTTTTCTGAATATATGTGTCTGGAGACAAATGGGAAATCTTTTGATCTATATTGTCAACCAACTGCTGATCCTTTTAATTAGTTGTTTATATGCTACCGCTTAAAGGTTTGTGGTCAGTACATTAAAAAAAGTCACCTAATGCTCACCTAAAACAAAACAAAAAAAAACTGTCATACTGTGAAATATTAACAATTTAAAATAGCTGTTTTCTGTTTGAATAAAATGTAATTTATTGCTGTGATCAAAGTTGAGTTTTCACTCCAGTCTTCAGTGTCACATGATACTATCATTCTTGATTTGCTGCTCAAGAAACATTTATTATTATTATCAACATTGAAAACGGATGTGCTGCTTCATATTTTTGTTGGAACTTGGTACTTTTTTATTCTTTGATGAACAGGAACTTCAAAAGAACAGCTTTCTTTTTTTTTTCTTTAATAGAAATCTTTTGTAGCATTGTACAAGCCTTTAATGTCACTTCTGGTCAATTTAATGCATCCTTGCTGAATAAAAGTATTATTATATATATATATATATATAAAAAAGAAAACCTCTTACTGACTCAAAGTTTTGAACGGTAGTGTGTATTGACTATGATCTTTCAAATTGCATTGATATATATATATATAAGATGTTTCTTACCAAATTCGATAAAAAAGTACGGCCGTGACACTGAAGGGACTTTAGTCCCGTACTGCTCACTGAATTCTCCCTCCAGATCCTCCAGATAGGCAAACGCCAGTTTCTTGGAAAATCCTGCTTCACACAAGGCCAAGTAACACACTCCTTTCTCAATGACGTAGCTGGAAAACAAGACGAGTTTATGAAGTATGACGACATCCAGAATAAAACGTGTGTCTGTCAGGGTTGGGCAAATTTTTCATGTTCATGAGTGAATTAGAATTAAACTGGCCACACATCCTGCAGGATGCTGAAATGGAATTTTAAATGGAGTGACTGCTTAATTTAAAAAAAAAATTGCAATTGAGTAAATTCTTCTATCACACAACATACACATTTTATTAGCTCCACACGAGTTTGCAACAAAAAATAAATCCATCATTAATGTCAACTAAATATGCATATTTATTGTATGATGTTTTTAAATTTTTTTTTTCCCATACACAAATTGTCCACAGTATTCATCTTTATGGAGATTAATATTAACAACTAAATTTGAATCAAATTATTATATACTGATGTTTGGATCAATAAATAGTTTATTTATTAAGAGAAATTATAATTTTTTAAGCTGCGAGTTCTTCCACCAAGGTTTCTAAAATATTAAGTTAAAAGTTCATTTATTAAATATAATCAAATACATAAGTTTATTAAATAATGTAATTTTCAGAAACAGCTAGTGACCTCAATAATTTATAAATACTTAATATAAAAATAGAAATAAATAATTTGCTTAATGAAAAAATAGATTAACAACCCTATAAATCATACTGTATCTCATTGATTTACATTACAAGCTATCAGTAATTATTTTACTTTTTGGCCATATAAATATCAGCAACTGTACCTAATTACATATTTTACTGAATTTTGGTATATGAATGAATATATGAATAATATGAACAGAGGTGAATGAGTTCAAGTTCCATATTTTCACTATATTCTACTATGCGAGTCAAAAACAGTGTTAACGCATTACAAGTAACGCAAGTTACGTAATCAGATTACTTTTTTTAAGTAACTAGTAAAGTAATGCATTACTTTTTAATTTAGAAGGAAATATCTGAGAAATCAGGAGTAAGTGCAGAGCGTTGTGTGTGAACGATGTTACTGTAGTTCTACACTAAATATGAACATGTATTTACTAATCTCACCTGCATAAAAACAGATTCAGTATTCTTTCTTAATGAATAAAAACAGTCAAATGCAAACTCAGAATATTATACAAACCTGCAATAAATATGTTAAATAAGATCATTTATGTATTTAATCCCATTTTATCAACCAATGTCTTTGCTACTGACCTTCGATGATCCAATTCAACCATACTAATAAGCAAAAAATTTAGTTATTGCTTAGTAGTGTTGAACTTTCTTCTCCTGTGTCATATTCTTCATGCAATTTGTTTGAGCTGCGCCCTCTACTGTACAGACCTGAATTCACACTTCCTTCAGCCTGAGGCGTATTCATTTCACTTTTGGTGGGAAGGGGCTTTAACACCCAGATTTTAAAAGTAACGCAAGAGTAATGTAACGCTTTACTTTCCATAAAAAGTAACGTGTTTCTTTTCCCTTTTTTTCTTTTAGGGAGTAACGCAATATTGTAATGCATTACTTTTAAAAGTAACACTGCTCATAAAAGCCTGATGTATCAAATACTATACTCAACAAAAACACTTAAGCAAACTTTTTAAAAGATCTCAATTCAGATTCAGTCATGCAGTGTGTGAATGCGTCCGTGTCGGTTCTTACTGAAAGGCCATGGCTCCTGCCTCCAGCGTGCAGCGCGCGGGACTCTGGTCGTTGAGTTTTCTGCAGAGCTGCTTGGCTTGACTCTGATACTTCTGTAAGTCTCGTCCTGACTGGAAACATCTTCACGTTAGTGACTCGAACATATTATGTAAAAGCACCGTACAATCACAACAGCAAAACAAACGAGCAATAACAAAGACTCTGTAAATAAATCACATCGTGCGTTTTAACTTGGTACAAATGCTGTAGTTGTGGTGCTGATGGGTTCATTCACACCTGCTCGTCCTCCTGCATCGACGCGGCGAGCGGCAGGCTGTCCGCGACACGAACAATCATCGTCAGCAGCACCATTTCGCCTGTTGTCTTTACTCTTTAACTTCGGTCTGTTTTGAAGCGAAGCGATTGATTTGTTGACCGAGTGGCAGAAAGTGACACATTTGAACTGACAGCAGAGTTCAGATGAGCTGGCCGGAAGAGGGTGTGTTACCTTAAATCCTTTCCGGCTTTTGCATTCCAAAGGTTCCGGTTATTTACTGATTGATTGATTTAATTATTTGTTTATTAGACTATAAAAATAGAAAAAAAAAAGACAAGAAAAAGAAATAAACAATTAGAAATAGTACCTCCAAAAGACACATAACTAAAAAAAAATAAAATAAATGTAGCATGAAATCCATAAATAATATTATTAGCTTATTATATACACAATAAAGGGAATATTTTATATTTTTTATTAAAAAAAATGTATATATATGTGTGTATATATATATATATATATATTTATTAGATGGACAATCATAGTTATATTACATTTCTTGACAATTTTTGACAAACAATAACATTCATTAGATACAGTAATATAATGTCAATTAAAAACGCATGATTCACGATGTATCCTTACAGTACAAAAATAATACTTTAAAAGGCTTACAGTATTTACATTTTAAGAAGTAAAAATTATTGTAATATAATGCTTGATTTAATTTCCCAAACAACAATTATAGGCTTTTGGTTACTAAATCAACTTCGGTTAATATGGAAAACTAAAAGTAATGAATGAACTCACAAGCAACGTCACCCCGATATATTTTTTAAACCCCTTTTTAAATCATGTTTTTGCAATCTGTAAATCTGTCATCAGTAGAACCTCTCTGCGCTCGACCGCTTCTGTCTGTACGCACTGATCGTTTCGCCCGACTATTCAGCGCATCGATTATTCACGTCTGTGGGCTGATCTGTATTGAGCCGATCCCGCTTGAACGCTTTTCCTGATCACGAACAGCACGATTAAACTCTGCGTCTGCACTGAAGGTAAGATCAGCCGCATAAAGTGGTTTCTTATGCCCTTACCTCATTCTGTGTTCATAATTTCGTGAATTCGAGTGAAGCGTATCTTTGTGTTGCGACCATTGTTGTTGTCGTCCTGTTCTGGTGAACATTACCAACAAATCACATCCAATCCACTTTGATTTAATGTGCATCAATAACAGTTTGAGGCTGCAAGCGATCGCGATGATCTGCAATCGGAGCGCAGCTAGTTTTGTGTTTGTTTATTATTTGGTTATGAAGTGTTTATTATTATGCACGTTCGCTACTAGGCCACAATGTTCGCTTGCTACAAGATGCAAGGTTAGATATGGAAGAAAACCCGTCATGGGTGCTCTGTGATGACTGTTACTGATATTTTTTGCCTAAAGGCCATTTTTGTTAGTTCATGTCTCGTGCACAGTCGTGTCGCCCGGTGAACTCCGCATCACCGCACATCTTTATGTGATAGGAACAGTTGTCACTTGTTTCTGAGCGCTGTGGTTTGTATGTGAGTAACGGTTCTCACCTCCGAGAGCGATTAGTTCAGCCTCACTGGATTGGCTGCCACTGCTCGCAGCTCTTTTGATGCCACACAAGGGCCCTTTATGCGAGGCTCCAGCTGGACATGCTGCATGTCTGCTCTGATTGGATGATTCTCATGCACGAGAAATGACGTCTTCCTGCAATTATAAAAGTCTGCTCTTACGAGACAAATTGGTTTAAAACTGATGACCATGTTAAAAATATGCCTTTATATATTATATGTGACCCTGGACCACAAAACCAGTCAGAAGGGGCAAATTTAAAAAAATTGAGATTTGCATATTTAAAAAAAATAAGCTTTGCATTGATGTATGGTTTGTTAGGATCAGAAGATATTTGGCTGAGATATTTAAAAATCTGGAATCTGAGGGTGCATAAATCAACATATTGAGAAAATCACCTTTAAAGTTGTCCAAATGAAGTCCTTAGCAATGCATATTACTAATCAAAAATTAAGTTTTGATATATTTACAGTAGGAAATTTACTAAATATCTTCATGGAACATGATCTTTACTTAATATCCTAATGATTTTTGGCATAAAAGAAAAATTGATACAGTGTGTTTTGGGCTATTGCTACAAATATACCCCAGCGACTTGAGACTGGTTTTGTGGTCCAGGGTCACATATGTTTGTCCATTAACATTCAAGTCAGTGGTGGTGCTACAACTGAAAATATTCAGCTAAAGCAGGGAGAAAAAAAAGTGTGTGCCAGTTTTGGAGGGCTGAAATTATTGTCCGAAATGGTGATGTTTGAAGCGTTTTGACTGCGAATAATCTACAGGTAAAGTAGTAGCAGTAACAAACCATAAGGTAACCATAACAAAAAAATGATGCTAGAGTAGAAAGTAAAATTTGTATATATCTCATTGCCAGACAACTTTACTTGAAGAATTGATTTAATAGTACCCAAATGTAGTTAATTTATTGAAACTTTGTTTTCTGTTTCAGTTTTCAGCTAGATGAAAACTTTAATTTATATTTCAATATTTCGGCAAGAAAGGAAAAAATCAATGCAATCACAGTGAAAACATTGACTTCTTTCTCTCAAAGACAAAAGAAAGTTATACAGGTTTGGAACGACTTGAGAATGAGAGTCAAAAATTTCTTTTTTGAGATTTTGCGAAATGCCTAAATCTCAAAAACTACTTGCCAAACTTCCATTTCAAAGACATTTTTCAAATCAGTTCTAAAATCTGGCATGAATGGTATCATATGAACGTTGTTTCTTACAGTTGGCCCAGCCTGTGCGCATGTGCGGCGTAGAGCAAAGGCTGATTGCTAGTTTTACCATAAAGACCAGGCAGTGTTGTGGTGATTTGGAACACAGGACTTCACAGCTTTACTAGAGCTGCCATATTGGGCATTCCAGCTTCTTCCATTCATTGTTCTAGAGTGCAACAGTCGGGTTTTAGAGGTAAAAACATATACATTTTCTCCATTGGAAATTGATTTTTAACCTTTAAAGAGAGACCTGTTGTGAGCTCCTCGTAGCTGGCTGGCTTGGTTTATGGCATATAATGGTTTAACAAAGACTTTTTCTAAACACCTTTTGAGTTTGTTTTAATGCATTTGACCAAAACGTATTGAAAAACCCATTGACTTCAAAAATGCTAACGTTTTAGGATTCGTTCCTGCATCACTCTATTGGCTGTTCCCGTTTCTCCCATTCATTGCAATAGCAGTGGTCCATCTCAGCTACACACAGTCTCTGGTTAAGCTCATTTAAATTTGTTTTAGACCATTAGACATGACATTACAGTGCCTTGGAAGCCTGCCTGAAACCAGTGTTCTTAGGAGGAACTTTGATACACAGAAGCAATGTTTATTCATTGAACAACAAGCTGCACAATCTAGGCCACTTCTGGTTGTCAGATGTCCATAGTTAATATGGCCAAACTGTACCTGCAGTTACATGCAATGACGTTATTAATGGTTTAGTGTCCAAAACATCTGTAGGAATTGTTTTATTTCCCCAAATATATTTTCAAAAGATTTTGTTCCAAGTCATTTTCATAGTTATGAGTAACTCATATGACCCTGTGTTTACGTTATGTGTTTAATCTTCACAAAGCTGTTTTTTTCTTATCAGCTCATTTCTAGTCTATTTCTAATGACTGATGCCCAAACACACCAGCATCCGCTGCTCAGGCCAGTGTCTCATTAACCCAAATTCATATCAGCTGCTCAGCACGAGCAGGAAACATACATGTGACACACCCAGATATGAAACTGAAGTTCAGCATTTATCAGTACAGATAGGCCTACACTAAGCTCCATGTTAGACTACATGCTACTGTGTTATTGTATGTTTATGTAAATTGCTTTGAGTACTAAATGCTTGTGTTTTTGCTGCAGAACTCATGCCTGTGTTTGTTGGGTCAGGTGCAGTAGAGAGTGCCATGCAGGAAGGAGAGGAGAGGAAGTGAGGCGATGGGCTGCACCTCAGCCAAGCAGTTGTCATCTGTACCCAGTGATGAAGAGGGCCGGGGTAAGGCCTACAGCAATGGAGATGCCTTCTCCGGTCAGTGTCCCAGCTGTGTGTCCACAGATATTCACTCTAGATAACGCGATATAGAGCCGGAGTCAGTGTTGAATTTCATTGAAAATTCCAATTTGGTCTCATTGAATTCTTTAAATTTAGATTTAAATTGTGTATTAAATTTAAACATGTAGTTTGTTATTTTATTTTGCAGTATAATGTTACTCGTAAAAATCATATTATTAGGGCTGGGTATCGTTCAAAAAATTTCGATATCGATACCTTGAGTTCGATACCGGTTCCTGAACGATACTTTTTTCGATTCCAATTTTATTAAATCAGATTACATAATCTCAAAAAACGTTGGTTTTATTTTTTTCAGCTTGTTGACATTTATACAGACTCAAAGCCTCATCTCCTGAGCCACTGCACAAAGGAACATATATATCCAGCACAATAAATCAGTGCAAATAGTTTTAATAAAGTTCAAATAGTTTTCAGTTTACACATCTGTTAGGCTATGTTTAAACTAGTGCGTGTTCGTTTTAAAACGCATAGCTCAGACAGATTCATCATTTCTATTCATTTATTCTAGGTTGTTAAAGGCTTCAAGAAATTGAAAATCTTTATCCACTTTCATAAGTGGGTGTTTTATTTTCTTTCACCATATGTTTTATTGTTATTGAATTCTGTGTTGTAGTGAATTATTTGAATGCATAAAAACAACTTAGTTTATTCAAATTTATTCTTAAAATAGCCTTATGAAATGTTTTCTTTTTCCTCAGAAATTCTGTGTTCTGTATCTGGTTTTCAAATGAAGGCATAAAACATTAATTTCATTTGTCTTTAAATTATTGAAAATCAAACTTTATTTATTTATTTTGGCAAACAAAGGGGGTTTACTATTAAAATTAAAACATGGAAGAAATGTTGTGTGATCATTACTTTAAAAAAAATAAAGTTTTAATAATTTTAGTAGTAGTAACAGCATGTACATTCTGCTGAAGTAATGTATTTCTGCCACAGTGTCTTCTCAGTTAAACCGAACTTTTATTTTGACGGGTTGCCGTGAATACCTTTACAGTTTTGTGTGTATATGATATGACGCTAGTTTTACTCAAATCAAACGTTAAAATGCTCATGAAGTGACTCTCAGAGCAAGTTCTGGAGATGTTGTTCATGTGTTTATGTCCTCATTCAGTGAGATGGCAGACCGCGAGGGGAGGGGCGGGGGGTGATAGAGGCTATTTACACTAAGTGAAAATAGCAGTATTCTTTAGTGATATGCTATTTACACAGTGCAAATAGCTTTAGATTCTATTTATTCTATGTTAAAATAGCAGGATCCTGCTAATTACTTACTGCAAATATTGAATAAAAGGGTATGATTAATTGTGGCGAAAAACATTATTAGAGAAAAACATTACTTATTGCAAATAGTGGCAATTATCTGCACCTCTGCATTGTAATACATTATAAAATAGTATGCAATAACTTATTGAGTGTAATTTTTTAAGTTTATTTCAAATTATTAAATGGATGCCACCTTATTGGGACAAAAGCTCTCCCTACACCTACCCTACCCGATACTTTATGTTCAACTTTTTGATTATTTCCTTCATTTTTATTAAAAAATAACTGCTTTTCTGAAGTGATTTGAAATTTAAAAAGGGAGAAAAAAAGTTCGCCAAAAGGCAGATTCGAACCCCGGTCGATCGTGTGAAAAGAACGTTAGCACATGCTTTACCATCTGCGCCACTGAATCCGACAATTAATTACCGTCTTTTGGAAATTTTACTATCCCAATCATACGTTTGTGGGTGGAGTTAGTGTAAATGGCCTTTTCCAACAACATGGCTATTTGCACTTAAATAGACACTCAGATATTTATTTTATTCCCAACAATTAAACGGTTGCCCACAGAAAAAAACAGGGGGTGCTGCAGCACCCTCAGCACCCCCACTTCCCGCGCCCCTGCTTAGGTATCGAAATTTGGTACCGAACGACAAGACGTTTTTCGATACTCTATGATATCGAGGCAATTCGGTCGGTGCCTAAAAAGTATCGAACTCGATACCCAGCCCTACTTGTTATACACACAATATATATACAGTGGGTACGGAAAGTATTCAGACCCCCTTAAATTTTTCACTCTGTTATATTGCAGCCATTTGCTAAAATAATTTAAGTTCATTTTTTTCCTCATTAATGTACACACAGCACCCCATATTGACAGAAAAACACAGAATTGTTGACATTTTTGCAGATTTATTAAAAAAGAAAAACTGAAATATCACATGGTCCTAAGTATTCAGACCCTTTGCTGTGACACTCATATATTTAACTCAAGTGCTGTCCATTTCTTCTGATCATCCTTGAGATGGTTCTACACCTTCATTTTAGTCCAGCTGTGTTTGATTATACTGATTGGACTTGATTAGGAAAGCCACACACCTGTCTATATAAGACCTTACAGCTCACAGTGCATGTCAGAGCAAATGAGAATCATGAGGTCAAAGGAACTGCCTGAAGAGCTCAGAGACAGAATTGTGGCAAGGCACAGATCTGGCCAAGGTTACAAAAAAATTTCTGCTGCACTTGAGGTTCCTAAGAGCACAGTGGCCTCCATAATCCTTAAATGGAAGACGTTTGGGACGACCAGAACCCTTCCTAGAGCTGGCCGTCCGGCCAAACTGAGCTATCGGGGGAGAAGAGCCTTGGTGAGAGAGGTAAAGAAGAACCCAAAGGTCACTGTGGCTGAGCTCCAGAGATGCAGTCGGGAGATGGGAGAAAGTTGTAGAAAGTCAACCATCACTGCAGCCCTCCACCAGCTTTATGGCAGAGTGGCCCGACGGAAGCCTCTCCTCGGTGCAAGACAAATGAAAGCCCGCATGGAGGACTCCAAGATGGTGAAAAATAAGATTCTCTGGTCTGATGAGACCAAGATATAACTTTTTGGCCTTAATTCTAAGCGGTATGTGTGGAGAAAACCAGGCACTGCTCATCACCTGTCCAATACAGTCCCAACAGTGAAGCATGGTGGTGGCAGCATCATGCTGTGGGGTGTTTTCAGCTGCAGGGACAGGACGACTGGTTGCAATCGAGGGAAAGATGAATGCGGCCAAGTACAGGGATATCCTGGACGAAAACCTTCTCCAGAGTGCTCAGGACCTCAGACTGGGCCGAAGGTTTACCTTCCAACAAGACAATGACCCTAAGCACACAGCTAAAATAACGAAGGAGTGGCTTCACAACAACTCCGTGACTGTTCTTGAACGGCCCAGCCAGAGCCCTGACTTAAACCCAATTGAGCATCTCTGGAGAGACCTAAAAATGGCTGTCCACCAACGTTTACCATCCAACCTGACAGAACTGGAGAGGATCTGCAAGGAGGAATGGCAGAGGATCCCCAAATCCAGGTGTGAAAAACTTGTTGCATCTTTCCCAAAAAGACTCATGGCTGTATTAGATCAAAAGGGTGCTTCTACTAAATACTGAGCAAAGGGTCTGAATACTTAGGACCATGTGATATTTCAGTTTTTCTTTTTTAATAAATCTGCAAAAATGTCAACAATTATGTGTTTTTCTGTCAATATGGAGTGCTGTGTGTACATTAATGAGGAAAAAAAATGAACTTAAATGATTTTAGCAAATGGCTGCAATATAACAAAGAGTGAAAAATTTAAGGGGGTCTGAATACTTTCCGTACCCATTGTATGTATATATATATATATATATATATATATATATATTAATCAAATGTGACAGTAAATACTTTTACATTGCTATAAAAGATTTTTATTTCCAATAAATGCTGAGAATGCAAAAAATCCTAAAAAATGTTTCTTGAGCAGCAAATCAGCATATTTGAATAATTTCTAAAGGATCATGTGACTAGGGATGGCTCCATACCATAATTTTGGCTTCAGTAGGATACCAGAATGTAATACCTCGGTATCGATACTAAATCGATACCATAGGTGACAAATAACCAGCCTCAAAAGATACGTGAATTGAAAACAATTTTATTAAAATAATATCTTATTAATCTTAATACCTTTGTATCAAACTGTAACGAAAAACCTACAGGGAACATAGGTTACATTTTGATGTTGGAGGGAAAAAAATAATAATAACTGAAATAATACAATGAAAATATATTCAAATCTTCTTATCTTTTCAGTGCAATCACATAGTGCAATCAAAATGTCTCAATGTAACAAAAAACCTACTGGGAACATAGGTTACATTTTGATTGAGTTTGAAGAAAAAAAATACAATTGAAGTAATGCAATTAATGCAACAAATGTTGCTTTATTTTAGTGTTATTCTAACAGTTATTCAGACTCAGATAGTCAAAGAAAAAGCATTAAATATAAATGTCACTCTCTCGGCTGCTTCATATTAGCGGTCGGCAGCACGGCAGAAACATTCCCTTCATATTATTGATACTAAAATGAATATAGCAAAACTCTTGCTTATTTCAAATACAATTAATATTCGATTGTATGAAATGCAAGTGCATATATTACGTGACCAAAACTTCACTGGTTCTAGCGTGTCACACACACACATTTGCGCTTACTGTATCACATCTGTATGTACGCTGATCAGTTGTAAATAAAATTTAAAATTAAATCTGAATTTATGAATGATGCACTCACCTGTCGATCTCTTAATTCTCTGAAAAGATCAGGATGAGCAAGTGACAAATGCTTAAAAAGGTTTGGTGTTGCTTCCTGTGGCAACACATGATTTATAGCAACGCTTGCAAACAGGTGCAGTAAGGTCAGTTCGTTCACCTTTGTCATCCGTTTTGTATGCGAAGTAATGCCATATTTCACTTCTACTGTTCTCTTTATTTATTCATTTCGGATGCGTTGATAGTTTCATCGGTTTGATCCATCGCGTTGTTCTGTTGTCACCTTTACCGATTGCGCAGCAATTTGGGAAGCACTGCAAACTACAGGTGCACTTCGCAACAGCAGCATATGAAATACCAAAATGAGCAAAATTATATTGTACCGTTTGAAATATTATATATACCGGTATTTTTCTAGTACCGGTATACCACGCATCCCTACATGTGACATAGGACAGAAAAAAAAAATGTAAAACAGATAAGTCTAAACGAACTTGAGAAGTGGCATAATTTTGAAGCTCTTCTTGGTCCCGCAGTGGGAATACAGTTTATAACAAATCAGCTTTTACAGTCCTATTAGTGTGAGTGGTGGTTTAGCAGGTGCTTTTATCCAAAGTGAATTACAGTTCAGTTATTAACGACAGTCCCTCTGGAGTGACCTGGATTTAACTGTCCTTGAAACAGTGATGACAGGTCATGCCTTGTTCTTCTGGGGCTGAATAAGCAACCTTAAAGTCAATATAAAATAAAAACGTACCATATTTACTTTCGTAGTTTGTTACTGTTGTTGTCCTTGATCCATAAATGCAAGTTATTTAAAAGAAATGTCTTGGTGAGTATTGGTGGTAATTTGGGGTTATTTTGTTAAATACGTTGTTGAACTCAGAAAGATTACATGACCGAAGTAAAATGGATTAAGAATCCTGTGTCCAAGTGATTTTAAGTGTAGTTTACTCTTTCTGTTTAGATGAGTACAAACTAAAAGGAGTTGAGAAGGTAAAGTACATGCATGGAGAAGAGGAGCGAACGAACACACGAAATCAAGAGAACTTGGTAAAGATTGATACATAGTATTATGTATCTCCAAATAATCAAGTAGTCACAGATAATCATAATATCCTGTAGAACATTAATTTTCCCTCTTTATGTCTTGCAGGAAAAGAGCACATTTTTGCACAAGGGCAGGCACAAAGATGCCACCGGGAATAGTAATAAGATAAGGTGAGTGTGTTTGGTTTCTGCTCTAGTATTCATTAATGGGGAGATGATGTCCAATGAGATGTTCACCAAGCCTTCATTGTTCCTCAGTATCCACTCTTCAGAGAGCCAGCAGGAGTTCTTCAGGATGCTGGATGAGAAGATTGAAAAGGTGATTGAAGTAGAATCACTATTATTATTGCTTAAAGGTTGAGAGGCTTTCTCAAGTCCCTAAAGCCCTTAAATTTTTCAGTTTTTTCACACTTTACATGTTGTTTGTCCAATGCACACTAAATGGAGTATACATTGAAAGGCTATGTGGTCAGCTGTACGTTTGCACCAAAACCGAAGTATACTTCAGGCTTAAGCGTTTGCATAAAAACTGAAGTATACGTAAGGGATAATCAACGGCTATGATTATCTTAACATATTAAAGATGTTAACAATATTTGTGCTGCAATATTTGACCGGAATGATAAACATGACGGTTATTTTCGTCTGTATTACTATTCAACTGTAACTGTATGTTAATATGGTTACCAATGTTTATAGGAAGCGCATTAATATAGAACGTGATTAAACTGACCTGGAACTACCTGTGTAGTTCAACGAGTTTAATCAACACCTGCCAGCCAATCAGAATCGAGTATTCAGACAGACCATAGCATAATTTGAGCTTAAGTATTTGCATAAAATCAAAGTATACTTTGGATTTAAGCATTTGCATAAAACCAAAGTATACTTTAGGCTTAAGTGTTTGTTTAAAAACAGAAGTATACTTTAGGCTTAAGTGTTTGTTTAAAAACAGAAGTATACTTTAGGCTTAAGTGTTTGTTTAAAAACAGAAGTATACTTTGGATTTAAGCATTTGCATAAAAACCGAAGTATACTTTGGGCTTAAGTGTTTGCATAAAAACTGAAGTATACTTTGGATTTAAGCATTTGCATAAAAATAAAAGTGTACTTTAGGCTTAAGTGTTTGCATAAAAATAAAAGTACACTTCAGCTTATTCATGAGTAATTCACTTCAGAAAATGTAAAAATCTAGTCTCTTTTAATTGCTGTTTTTTTTTTTTTTTTTTTTTTGAGGTAACTTCCCTTAATATGACTCTTACATTTACAGGGACGGGACTACTGCTCGGAGGACGAGGATATGACATAGCATGCTGAGACGTTTGACTCACGCCAACATTGAGTCAATCCTGTCCCAAAGTTCTTTACACTTTCTTTCCATGCCTCCTTACCCAATAAGTATTAATCTTCAAGAGTGTGGGTTCAAGTGACATTCAACCCAGTTATCCACTCCGTTTACAATCTACACACTCTCCCAAATGTCTTACAGGTCACTATTTGGAACTCTTGAGGAGTAGTATTTAAACGGTATGGGGGCATGGAAAGGCCATGGTTAAGGAGACTGGGATTTGGCCCAAGATTTGAATGGGAAAGCCATTTTCAGACTGTTCCTCAATCCCTTGCCTTACACTACCCATAAGCCTTCTCCTATTCATAGACTACATACAGTGGAGAGAGCCATGCTGAGAATCCTGGATTTCGCCCCCCCTTTGACATGGACACTACACACGCTGGACTAGCAGTGGAGATGATATCTCCTAAGGAGGACATACCTACCAAGAGACTTGCGTGATTCTGTCCAGCTCATGCTGTTGAGACACAGTAGGTGAAAGTGTATGGACAGAAACACAAGGCCATTTCTAGCATTCCAATTGTTTTTTTTAACGAAGTATTTTTCACCCACAGTGTATTATGTATATGTATTTTTGACCTTTTTCTTTGAGTTATGTTACAACGCTCAGGACAGCAGTGCTGTATGTATCATCACTAGATTTGTTTGTTAGATGAGGGCAGTGCAGTTCCTTCAGGGCCGGTCTTGAGGACGTGTTGGGCGGTGGAGATAGATCACAGCATCTAGCCATGTTTAGAGACACCAGTTACAGCATCTTAAGGTCATGTAGTTTTCAAATACTCATTTTACTCTATATAACAGGTGGATATCATACGTTCGCTTGACATTTATAGTCACTATTCTTGAGTTGAAAACCAGTACAAGTTTCAAAACCAGCCTTCAGAAAGTTTTACATAGATACGTTTTTATTACCAGGAAGTGCTTCTTCCTTTTACAGTATGACAGTAATTTGCCATAGCCTTAAGCACACAGTATTTTCTTTTGAAATGAGATACAACAGTAAGCCATTAATTTCTGTATTTTCACACTAAAGTGAACAGTATCCCACATATATGCTTAAGTTCTCTATATACACAGTTGGGCCAAACTAAATTGCCAAAAATGCAAGTGTGATGCTGAGTGAAAGAATAAATAAATACACAATGACCAACTAACCAGGGAAAAGCATCTGGTTTGTTGATGTTTTTTTCTTCATATTTTGAAGTAAATGGGGTCCAATGTAGTTTTGTATTTTTCTTTTACAAAAAAAGGGGTGAATAATAAATGACAAGTTTTGGGAGAACTATTCCTTGGTTCACCCAAAAATGAAGATGCTCTGATCATTTACTCACCCTCATGTCTTTCCAAACCTACATGACTTTCATTCATCTGAAATACAAATGAAGAATTTTAATGAACCTGGGAGATTTTTGTCCCAAAACCTTTAGGCTTCAAGAAACATTGTAAATAATCCACATGATTAATCCAAGTTTTCTGAATAAACATGTTGGCGTTATAGATTAAATTTATGCTTTTATTCACACATAAACATTGATCGACACATTGAGCACATCAAAAATGGTCAATGAAAGCTCGACTGAACTTGCTTTATGCATGAGAACCAATGAGGTTTGTTTTTGTTAGTCATGCAAGCACTTGAGTGACTCTTCAGAAGACTTGGTTGGATTAAACCGTTCAGTTCATATGGATTACTTTTTTCCGAACTTTTTTTAACTTTTTGAAGCATCAAAGTTTTGGTTTCATGGACTTTCACAGGAGGACAGAAATCTCTCAGATTTCATTAAAAACATCTTTTATTTGTGTTTCAAAGATGAATGGAGTTTTAATGGGTTTGGAAGAACATGAGGGTAAGCAAATAATGAGAATTTTAATTCTGGGTGAACTATCCCTATAAGATGGATTTTATACAGGATTCAGATACCCATGTATTTTTCAGCTTTCTCTGCTTGTTTTTTCTCAGAATGTGTCATTTTACACATCTGACATTTCAAGCATTTGAGTAAAAAAAGAGCAGCTCAGTGGTGTTGTGTTTGTGTAATACTCTGTATTACAGACAAAAGCGGCATGGATCCACTCATACAGACAAATACGGTTCATGTCTAAGCTGATCTTATAAATGCAGTCTCTCTCTCACCTTCAAAGATAATGAGTTCATAAATGCATTCAAACTGGCTTACATCAGTCACATCTGGAGAGCTAGGAATCACAGTCTGTCTGTATCATCTGGGTGTTTCTCTCATGTCTGTAACCTCCGTTTGCGATGCTGTCGGCGGCATTGGTCTTTAATGTCCACTGGAGGGTCAGGGGTCAGAAAGCCATCACACAGTCTCTGATACACCAGAGTGGAGTCTGAAGCCACCGCACACAAGAGCATTGGGGCACCTCTGTCCAATATACACCGCAACCTGTGAGAGACAGAGGAAATCACATTATCATATGTGTTAAAGCATAATCACATTAAGGCTTATAAGGCAGGTATGAGACCTTGTTTCAAGTCATTTGTCCTTGCCAGGTACCATCTTAAATACACCTTATGTTCGGTAAGACTTCATATAATATTTGTTAGTGATATGAGATGTACGTGCCAATCTGATGTACGAAAATCTGTTTTATGACCTTTTTAAATGTGCATTATTAGTCAAGGGATATTGTAAAGCACTACCATATGTTCTTTTTAAAATAGTGTAGTTATGAATGTCACAGATTTTAAGGCAAATATGTGAAAGCTGCAGCAAGCTTCTTCTTTTTTTGAATACCCAACAAGTACCACAGAAATATATTTCCTGAAAAATCGCCCTATACTAAACAGAAAAAAACAGTTCTGTCTGAGTGCTTTAGCCAATCAGAACACAGATGTAGCTCTCAGCCAATAGCGTGAAGCTAGAGGTGGGGTCACTTGAGTGCATTAGAGCCCACACACTTTTTCAACAACATTGGTTCAGGAAGTATTCAGGGGGGAGTCTTTAGAAGCCATTAACCAAACCAAAGAGCTGCAAAGCAAATCACAACATTACAAACTTGTTTAATTAAAACGAGCTGAATTAAAAAAAAAAAAAAAAGTATTTGAAAATGAGACAATTAAGTACAAGACTTAATTGAGAGAAGGTAAAAACTACAGTCCCATGAAGCATAAGAACACCCTGTCAATTGTAAAACATCCGTCTAGTGTGTGTTCACATAGAAAAACAATGCAAATAGTAGCGCAGTGTAATAGAAAACGCATTATGTGTGAACGGCCCCATTAGGAAACCTGTTTGGAAACAGTTCTTTCAATTCCGTTTAGTACCTCTAGGGGCCGCATAAATATGTCACAGAAGCTTTAACACGTCAACGTGGCCCAAAAGCTGCTTAGTAATGACAGTATTATAGTAAAAGCTGACTGTGTCGTACTCTCTGTGTTTGATGGATCTGTGTGAAGGCAGAGGGTAGATCATCTGGACTGTTTCTCCTTCCTTCTCTCGACCCTCCAGCAGAACCGCCTGTAACTCTGGACAGGAAACTCCAACCACCTCTTTCCATTTACGCACTTCAAAAGAAAACAAAAGGGTTATCAATCTTTTTATAAATTCTATGTTCCACTTCTAACTAAGTAGCCTACTGTCCTCACCTTCCGTCAGATCCATGTACACCAGGAAGGCAGCATATACTTGAGCACTGTCACCGACATCTAAATGCATCAGGTCTTGATACTAAAGAGAAGACTTAATTAAATTACACTTGTCCAAATATGCAGTGTATATATCACTTTATATTAAAAGGAAAGCGACTCGCTCTTACTACGGCGTGCTGCTGGATCCAGTTCGGAGGATTTGCTTCGTCCATCATAATATACATCAACTCTCCTCCTTTTTTTTTTAATCCATAAATCTCAAATTTAATCAACGCATGTCACATACAAAAATAGCTTACAGATTCACCACGTGCACATATATCCATCTGCACTCGTAAATTACGAATCCTACTACTGCAAAGGCATATCATGAATATTAAACAGGTTGCGTGGTAACTGTCCTGGGGCGTCCAATCACGTGAGTAAGTTAATATTCATAAAGCAATATCCTGGACGTTCATTCGCCAGCTTGCTGGAGCGTAGCGTCTACCAGCCAATCAGCGATGTTTACTGGGCGAACGTCATCAAACGTAATTAATATTCATATACCTTCGCCATAGTAGTGTTCTTGACTGCACAAACTATCCGTCCTAAGCAGTGTTTATGTCCGTAAAAAGGTAGCTCTATAGTTAGACAATGAATTTATAGTTTTTGTTTGGACGTAGCTGCTCTCAGACCAGGTTTAATGCTTCTCTACCCCGTGTATATGTTGATAAGTTTTTGGACACAACCAGATTGTTATTGTCGTCCCTTTATTAGAGTCCGTGTGGAAAACACTACAGTATCTCAATGGGCCGACACTGAGTCTCTGATTTTAGGACAAATCTTACACATTGTCTTTTCAGCAGTCAAAAACACAATTATCCATTCAAACACTATTCATTTTACAAAAGAATTACCCACTTTACAATAACACACTTATAAATAATGTATGTCTGCAGCTTAAAAAAAATAGACTTCTTGCATCCTTTTAATGGTCCACATATACTCTGAAAACATCCATATCAGGAAGACAGTCTGAGCTATTCTCTTGATACAGTGAATTTGTCCACCAGTGTTGAGGGTAACACATTACAATAACGCAAGTTACGTAATCGGATTACCTTTTTCAAGTAACTAGTAAAGTAATGCATTACTTTTTAATTTGATGTTACATGATGTTACTGTAGTTCTAGACTAAATGTGAATGTGCATTAATTCATCCCACTCTCAAAAAAAACAGATTTAGTATTCCTCAAAATGAATTAAAACAGTGAAATGCAAACTCAGAATATGAGCAAACCTGCAATAATTAAATATGTTAAATAACACAAATGTATCTAATCCAATTTTATTAACCAATGTCTTTCCTGCCGACCTTTGATGATCCAGTTCAACCATACTAATAAGCAAAAATGACTTTAAATAAACTAACAATTGTGCTTCATTGTTGTTGTTTTTATTGCTGAAGAGTGTTTTCCTTCTTCTCCTGCGTTCTACTTTACAGACGTTTATTTACTTTTCCTTCAGCCTGAGGTTTATTCATTACACTTTTTGGTGTGAAAGGGCTTTCACATTTGCTATAAATAGAACTTCTTATATTACAAACAAACAATCAAGCCCTGCTTATATTTAAAAAGTAATGCGAAATTAACGTAATGCAGTACTTTCCATAAAAATAAATGTAATTAGTTACTTTAAGGAGTAATGCAATATTGTAATGCATTACTTTTAAAAGTAACATTCCCCAACACTGTTGTCCACAATCCATTTGCAAAAGCCATAACAAAAAAGGATCTTTAAAAGCTGATATGTAAACTACCTGCACTCAGTCAAATAAACAACCATTAATACACAATAGAAACAGTGTGAATGTGTTGAACACTACCATTCAAAAGCCTATCCGAAATACAGTAAAAAAAAAAAAAAAAAAAAAAAAAACAGTAATATTGTAAAATATTATTGCAATTTAAAAACTATTTTCCATTTTAATATACGGCAAAATGTAATTTATTCCTGTGATGAAGCACTGAATTTTCAGCAGCATTACTCCAGTCTTCAATGTCACATAATCCTTCACAAAATCATCTTAATATGCTGATTTTCTGCTCAAGAAACACTTTTTATTTATGATCAATGTTGAACAGTTGTGCTGTTTAATATTTTTGTGGAAACCGTGATACATTTCTTTCAGGATTCTTTGATGAGTAGAAAGTTCAAAAGAACAGCATTTATTTGAAATGGAAATCTTTTGTAAATTATAAATGACTTTACTATTACTTTTGAATAAAGTATTAATTCCATCTTACTGAAACTTCTGAACAGTAGTGTGTATCCTCATTAAGTCCTTACTAAGGTCCTGAGGCTCAGTGTGGCATCACAATATTCACTGTTGTATACATATCAAATACGTCCAGACCACTTGAAAGTCTTCAGGAGCTGCAAAGTTGTACCTGAATCTTCACTTCACTCTTAACCATCTAAAACCACAACAAAGATGCAACACAGACAGCGTTTTACTCAACATTATTTGTTCACATTAAATATAAAGAAAATGGGTACTTTTATCAACATATAGTTTATAGTTAACAGTGCATGAACAAATTCTTACCTCTTCCTTTTCTGCAAGTAAAACTGCACCAGCCAGTGCACAGCGAAGGGCCAGATAACTGTTAGCGCTACAGTGATAGGGGACAAGTTTAAAGGCCACCAGGGCAACCTCTAAAAAAACAGGATAAATACAGACACGATTAATAATTTCTATTAATATAAAGAGGCACTTCAGACGATGACATTCCAAGTATTTAAAGTAACATAAACAGACCTTTTTTGGTGACTTAGAGTGCCGAGCTTTGAGGGGAAGGATTTCAGCCTAAAATAAAACAAAACAAAACATAACATAAGCATATAAAAGATTAAATATCAACTGTAACTGTACTCAAAGTTTTAATAGCAATTTAAGGTTTTATGGTATTTACTCTAAAAAAAACTAAGATCTGATTTCAGAATATACACTGCCATTCAAAAGTTTGGGTCAGTATATATTTTATTATTTTGAACTTTCTATTTATCAAAGAATCCTGAAAAACTTTTCAAATTTGATATACTGTAATAATCAGAAATGTTTCTTGAGCAGCAAATCAGCATATTAGACTGATTTCTGAAGGATCATGTGACACTGAAGACTGGAGGAATGATGCTGAAAATCCAGCTTTGCATCACAGGAATAAATAACATTTTACAATGTATTACAATAGCAAACAGTTCTTTTTAATTACAATAATATTTCACATTGCTTTTACTGTATTTTGATCAAGTAAACGCAGCTTTGGTGAGCATCTAGGCTTGTGGTTTACATGTATTGAGCCATATTTTGGTGCTGGTCTTACTTGTGATGCTGTGAGAAGCTCCAGTGTGGTCAGTCTGTGCAGCACATCCTGCATATTGTCCTGTAACTGTGACAATATCACAGCGATCTGTGGGTTAAACGCCTGTTTGTCTGCCCTCTCTTCCGTCTCCCAGCACTGACCATTTCCTTGGCAACTGTGCTCTGATAAGTTATCATGTTCATCTGGTAGGTTAGTTCCTGTTAACTGATGGCCTGAGAATATATGAAATATAAATCATCCAAATATGCTTCAAATGGTTTCCAGATCAGAATTTAACATTGAGTTACAAAAGTGTATCTCCAGTAGAGAATCTCTGCTGCTGACATGGTTACATAAACACAGCATATAATACAATTGTAATGAAACAACAACATTTTAAATACTTTAACCCTATAACGCCTGCTTTGTCATAGAATAACTTTTCTATTGTTATTAATATTTTAAGACGAACATTTAGTAGACTGAAGCAACTTAGGTTTACTTGATTATCCATACACCATTATTTTGAAAAAAACATGTTAAAATGTTAGTATCAAATATGATCCATCAAGCTTTTGAGGAAAAGTTATTTGTACTGCATTTGATTATTTGTTAGTGACACTTGATGTTTATATGTATTCTGCTATCTCACTGATTTACATCAAAAGCTATCAGAATTACATCTTACATTTTGACCATATAAATACCAGCAACTGCACCAAAATTAATATTTTTGCACCCTCTGAATAAAATGAAGGTGTTTTTCCCTCCTCAAGTATGAGCTCCATATTCTCACTTTATCATACTATATGAGCAATAAAATCCAGATGTATTAAATATTATATATTTGATATATCATATTTGATACATCTGAATTTTTATGCATCAATATCAAACATTTTTATATTTTGATTAAAGTTTCAATAAACAAAAAAAATTATTTCATTGGCCTTACAAGCTCATAGTGATGAAAGGAAATAAATACCAATATAGACTACAATAAAGGCCACAATGCAATAGCAAAACAGTCTTGCCTTATTAGGAAATGATTCCTAGCAGAAGTATAATAGTATTCACTCGCATTGTACGTTTATACAAATGCTGGTGGAAAATTGGCTTGTTGATCACATTATTGGTTGTTGACGTCACGGTGCTCAAGACTTATTCAAACACTGACTCGAGCCCAACCTCTTCCACTGCCAGCTGAGATTCTGTCAATTCGGACCGGTCCAAGTGTCGGTGGGTGGGGGACGGGGGGTGTAGCTCCCTGCGGCTTTCCATCCTGACTCCCACACCGAGGCTCTCTGTTTCCCTCTTGGTGCATGTGGGCCCCAGCCACGCTCACATCTGCCAAATGGACCCTGGGAACTCCCGAACCCTAGGGAAAGCATCACATGCTCCCATTTATATCGCTCTGGCATGACAAACAAATACATTTCTTCCTTTCGTTCTCTCTCTCTCTCTCTTTCTCTCCAAAAATGTCACAAGCCTATCCTAACTCTCTATTGATGGACTCCAGCTGATGTCACTCAATTCATGTTTTTGCCAAGCATTTCGAGTCATACTTTGTTTTTTGCCAAGAATCACTTAACACTTTCAAATCTCTGGTGATGTATGATGCATCGGAGTGACCTCATAACATGATGGATTCTATGGACTCAACCCAGATTATAAATCACATTAACGATTGTTGTTTCAAGAGTTTGTCTGAATTTGAAGACTTCAATACTAAGGTCAACATGAAAGTGTTTAATAAGTTAATCAGCTTATTAATAAGAACATTGAAAGAACTGAAATAGCATTATACTATAGAGTGAATTTCACAAATCTCACACATGTCCAGGTCACACTGAACCTCAAAATTAAAAGAAAAGGTAATCCTATTTAAGCCAAAAATCATAGGACAATTATGAATATTTTTAGGACCTTTTTTTTCTTTTTTTGAATTCTTTTTGTAGTTCCAAATAATCATATAGACGAGATTTTTTTGCATTATATTTATATAAAAAGATTTTAATTTTCTTACAAAAGATTATTATTTTAAATCAATTCTATTTATCAAATTAACTGTATCACAGTTTCCACAACCGTTGATAATAAGAAGAAATGTTTAAGAAGTCAGCATATTAGAAATGATTACATTTTAAAATATATTAAAATGAAAATAATATGTAATAATATTTTAAAATATTACTGTATTTTCGATCAAATAAATGCAGCCTTGGTAAGCAAAAGAGACTTCTTTCAAAAAAAAATTATGACTCGAGCCATAAAATTACTGCAATACAATATTTTTTTATTTAAATCATAATTAACATTTCTATATTACAGAGAATTATGATTGTTCTACAATAGGATTTATTTTAATTATGCAAAATGTATTTTTTTTTTCTTTTTCTTTATTTTTAAGCTTCTTGAGCCTGTGAAAGAATTGAAATCATCACTGGAGACTTTACCTTCTCTTGTGTTGCTGGATTTTCCATTGAGTCACCGTACATCTCATCGTCTGAGTCATCTGCGTGATATTTGGTGAGAATGATCATAAAAATCATATTTTTCAAACACAGACACGCTCTTTGCTTTATATGCCAATGCAGTTTCATTAAATGACTGCTAAATCTTTTTTAATCAGAGTGAAAAATGTGGCCCCCAAGTTTTGTATTCTCCAACACAACTGCTAGTGGGATAAACCATATATATACACCTTGGGCCTAGAAATGGAGCTAAAGACCAGAAACTCTACCATGAGCCAATTCCTCCTCTTCCTCCTCCGTGTTCAGAGAACTATGAGCGTCATCGGCTGAGGAGGACGTGCTGTTCTCCTCACTTCCATTAAACAGCGATAAACCTCCTCTCCCTGCTGCAAATGTGCTCGAGTCTGCAGAATAGAAAAGAGCTGAGAAGTCCTCAAATACAGTGGTATGAATCATTTCAGATCACTGTCTTGCCGTTTTCACAAAATAAAGACAAAGTTGTTGCTGTACCTTTCCTCCTCTCCTCCATCTCCATGTCATCTTCCTTACTTTCCCCATTAATTTCACCTTCCCCCTCTTCAACTTTCTCAGCAGCATCATCATCAGTTTTTTCGGCGTAAGTGTTTCCTGTTTCAAAATTCATTAAAATATGAAATGTTGATTAAACAGGCACAGATAAGGACAAATCTTATGGTTAAGCACTTCAAATGCTTCTAAATACAGTACCTGTGGAAAAGGGTGCTGTTTTACTGACGGCTTCATCTTCATCGTCATCATCATCATCATCCGCCATCTCATAAAATGGGTCAAGAGCGTCCATTAATTCTGCCATCCTGTCTGTGACCGGAAGGGTTTCAATTATCTATGATAAAACATTTGATTGTTTCTGGTTTAAACTATTTTTATTGATACCTCAATATGATAGAGCTTCATCTCTGCAATCTATACAACTACCAACCAGCTGTATTTCCTGAACATATTCCATCATGGCTTGTTCCTTTGACATGTTTCCCAAGGTTTTCCATGCCTCCCTGCAAAGAACATGTGTGTCTGGGTTTAATACGCATATTTATATTTACAAAAAGTAAACGTTTCAATTGAATAGATACACCATATTCAAAATGGGCATGTAGGTTTGAGTTAAAAATCATCTACAAAAAAAAAAAAATCATATTTTGGTGATTGATATTTACCATTTAGCTTTACCAATAGGATCCCAAAAGTTTGGTTTTGGGGTGTTACATGGTCCTGCTGTAGCTTGTTTGTAGTAACTGTAGAATATAACCAGCATATCATCGGACAGGTCATAGGAGCCTGTGTGAAATGAGGAAAGAATTATTAAAATTAGATATTTTATTGTAATTTTTTTAAAAAGCCATGTAGTTCAATACTTGACACTGATGTTTAATACTTTATAAAGAGGTATTACCATCTTCAGGTAAATTTCGGATGACTTTAACAGCCGCTTCAAACCTCCTCTGAATGGATTTGGGATCTTCCATTGCCCTTCGTGTCATGCACAGGACTACATCCTGATTGACAGATTGTCAGAAAATGCAATAAACATTTAACCAACAGACGTGGACCAATAAGCATATCACGTTAATAAGGTAATTATTTAAATGTAAACTTAATACTTATTTGATATGTTAATTATATATTGCACACCTTCGGTTAATTAGTAGTATAATATCAGGTTAGTTAATTAATTAACCATTAAAAATTAAAAATGAACCTTTCGCCATACTAAGAAACTACTGTGTAAACTCTTTTTAAAAATGCCCGAAATTTAGGACACTGAACAACAAAAAGCAAAACACCACATAAAATTATTACCACTCGCCTCCTGTGTCCCGTCCATCTGAAAAAAACTGTTCAGTGCGTCCTAGGTATTAACTGAAGCAGATGCAGTTCGGGTAATGTAGTTTCCAATGACGCCGGAATCAATAGTGATGAATAGAATGTAGCGCGCCTTTAGCCTAAATGATCCACAATGCTTTGCGAAAGGATATTTAAACGGCTTTTGCTCATGCAGAGATTTTTAGCAAGAAGCTGTCCAGTTTCAGAATAGATCAATTCAGAATATACAATAGTTTTATTATTTTTAACAACATCGGCTCCGTTGGATAAATTTTCTAGGTCTTTAATGCTTTTTACTTGTAAGGCTGTGGGCGTTTTGGCTTTTAAATTTTTAGTGCTTAAAAAGCATAGTGCATAGTATTTGTTCATAACTTATTGTCGCATTATTATTACTTTATTTTATTATACCAATATTTGTATAGCATTATCATCACGGTATAGCAAGCCTATGATTACCTCTAAAGAAATTTAAAACAGCGGCACATTCTTAATGTCTAAAAAACATTGCCCGCAACAGTGGACAAAATAACACAAAATCTTAATACAGCCCTCGGTGCAACTCTGCTGTTTGTCCAATATCACATTCTGGTCAGAATGCTGTTGTAGAAAATCGCGGTATTTCTCATCGCTGAGAAAATCGTACTCCTCTCCCATTGGCCCGTAACGAATTCTGAGAGCCGAACAGCCAATCACAGCACAGTGCGTAAAGCGCCGCGTTGAGAATAGTCGGCCTGCTGAAAAAGAGGAGCCAACGGGAATCCCACAATGCCAGGCGAGGGACCTCCTGTCGGAGAGCGAAGCTCCGCTGGTTTCAATGAAAGAGGGGGAGAAGAGCAATGCAGAGGGATGTAAGATGGCAGAGCTACAAATGTTGTTAGAGGAAGAAATCCCGGCTGGAAAAAGAGCCCTTGTGGAGAGCTACCAAAACCTTTCAAGGGTCGCGGAATATTGCGAGAACAATTATGTGCAGGTATGGATCGAAGAAATTACCTTCTCCTTTCATGTATTGTCTGAATCAGTGTGGATGTGACTGAAACGCGAGCACTGCATATGTAGCGTTACAGAGGATCCTCATCAAAACGCTTACGAGGGCGCAGCGAGGCGTGATATCTTCCTTGAATATGAATGCTGAGCGCTTGTATTTGGACGATGTTTGCGTTGTTTAGGGCTGATGCACACAATGCACGAATTCACTTTCGGAGGGTGTGTCAGAGACGTGCCGCTTTCGCTACGATGGATGGAGACAGATCTTTAAAAAAAAAAAAAAGATATAATAGCTTAATGGTCAACATATCGCCTCAAAGGTTGTTAGCAAACCAATCTAGTTTTCCGATGTCTAATAGCATATTGCAGGTCAAGCGGCGTCAATGTATCGACTGCAAATGTGTTGGAAGCCAATACGTCATTTTTCGAACTAACACGTCATGCTCTGGATGCTACAATGTTTCATTTGTCCGCGGGATTCTGCTGTTTGCTTTCTTTCGGGGTCCAGACGGGTGTCATGCCTCTTGGGTGACCGTGTGAATGTGATGAAAGCCCAGATATTCGATATTCATTTCAACCTCTAAACGCTATTGAACTTCATCCACGTTTTATATGCCGGTGGAACGTGAAATAAAAGCGTTTCACCACCAGTGCAGTGAATATCATTTATGCGCGTGTGTGTTGCAAATGTGTATTGCCTGTGAGGCAGAATGGCGAGACGCCTAGACGCGAAATGTCGGTGATGGTGTGAATTAGTTATTGCTGACACACCTGTGTGTTAATGTGTCTGTCTCTCACTCAAGCCTTTTCACTCACACAGCGAGAGAGCCTGTTGGGAAGCATGGCTTCGGATGTCCAAATGTTGCAGTATGTTCTTTCAAAGTAAACGATAATCCCAGAAGTTCATTTAATGTATCAATCTTTTGTTTTGATGCATGTCTATTGTGTTTTATTAAAGCATGCCTGTGACATTCTGCAGTGATGATGAGTGGAATAAGAAAGAAATGATCATTCCTTCGAATCACAGGTTCATGCATCACCAAACGGACATTTAGGTGGATGATGATCAGTTGTTTAGTTAAACCTTAGTATTTGTTTAACCCTCAGTGCTCTACATATGGACTAAGAGCATCTAGTTATATAAAACACAAGTTCTTTAGACACAGCTTTACCTGATATTAGGTCTGGAAAAAATAACATTCACTTTGAAATTCATTTTGGTGAAATTTGTGATCGGTGGGATGTTCTTAACACCGTACCATTTGATCTGGTTTCATCTCATAGCTAGTTTCTGTTTCTCTCTCACTACCCATAAAGCCAGCTATAGATTCAAATTTACTGAACTTAGGAAAAGCAATATATATGTATGAGGAAGAGGTTTAATTTAAAAAAAAAAAAAGTAGTTTGGTTTCACAGCTCTGTCCCTACTTTTTATCATATTGATAAATGCGGCTTTGTTTTGGGGAATGTTTTGGATCTATTTGGAAATATATAGCAATGTTTTTTTGCTGATAAAATGTGTTTAATGAAAGGGGTGTAAATGGGACATTTCATCATGATATGATCTGACATCAATTCTCTTAGCCAGCAATATAATGTTTGCCAATACGATACCTTAGACCATGATGCGATACGATTACATTTTGATTCAAAGGCCTTCGAAATGATATATCATCCAGTTACAATTTTTACTATCTATACACATTATATAAAATAACAATTTAGCTAATTGAATTCTCTGACGGTTGCAAATCCTATATTGACGTGCATGACAAAAAATACACTTCAGTTTTATAAATAATGTAGGAAAATTAATTTAAAAAGCCCATGAGATTATATCAGTCATCTGTTGACGGCTCATTATTGCGTTGTGTAATGAAAACCGTGACAACAGTCGAGAGTTTTTCAGTCTTCTGTTCTCTAAATTGTGCAAATCTTATAGATTTGAAGTTACAACCTTAATGTGAATAGTTTTTGCCTTCACATTTGTGCAATATCACAGTATGGTTATAATACTCTGGTATGTTCTGACTAATAAAAATAATTTTTAATAATACATTTAGAAAGATGCAAACAGTATGAGAGCAAGAATGTTGGGAATCTAATGGTGTTTTGCATATTTAGTGGAGAGCCTCTGTCTTTGAACCCTCATGTGAGTGATTTAGCAGTGATACGTTCTCAGATATTCACAGAGGTCTAAATGATTCAAAGATGTTTCTCTTGTGGCTTTGGTGGGTGAATCGTTCTGGTCCAAAGCAGGGCTCTCTGGCACTAGACAGAAGTTAGTCATGTCTTTCTACCCTGCCCTTTGAATCAGTATTAAAACCATTTGTGAATGAATTCTAGAATGTGTCATGTAGAATGAATCATAGTTTAGTAATGTGTTCATTTGAGCGTGACACAGAATTTGTAGACTATCTTCCAAATTTAGGGCATTTTGTTTCTTTTGAAAAGAATTGATACTTTTATTTCGGAAGGATGCTTTCAATTGAGTAGAAAGGAGAGTTAAGATTTCTGTTCCTTGCCCACCAGATTTATTTGTTTTTTTTCAATAAATTATTACTTTTATCCTGTAAGGAGTCTTTAAATTAATCAAAGTGACAGTAAAGGCATTTTGTAATGTTAAAAATGACCATTTCAAAGAAATGCTTTTTGAACTTTCTCTATTCAATCCTGAATGCATCAGAGCTGTCGCAAAACTGTTAAGCAGCACAACTGTTTTCAACATTGATAATAATAATAAATGTTTCTTGAGCAGCAAATCAGCATATTAGAATGATTTCTGAAGGATCATGTGACACTGAAGACTGGAATAATGATGCTGAAAATTCAGCTTTGCAATAAATTACAAAATGTGTTATTTTTGTTGTTGTTGTTTTTTTAATGTCAAATCAAATTTAAAATGTATCAAAAAATTTAAATTGTACTAGTTTTTTCAAAATAGTCTATAATTTGATCAAATAAATGCACTGCAGTCTTGGTGAGTATAAAATATACCATAAAATAAAGGCTTTTTAATATAAGTTCTCGAGTGCCTTAGCTTTGCAACACAGATTTATAGACAAGTTTTCCCTTGTGCCAAAGAGCACAGAGATATTAGAGAGTTTTGCATCCTAGTAGCCCTCTTTTTTTGCATTTTTGATACCATAAAATCAATTTACAATTTACAAACCCCAAACTTTTAAATATCGGTGTACATTTAGAAGTATGAATAGGAATCATAGTCAAAACTTATGACATTTTGGACATAATAAGTGAAAGCCCAGTAGTATCTGATAAATGATCACATTATTAATTATTAAAACTAATTCTAAATCATAAGTCATTCATTGTTTTAGAGCTGTTGGGCAGCAGTCTAAGTAGGACATTGTGGAATATCATCACAGCCAGGACATTCAAGTGTCCATTCATCTGTATTTCCCCCGTGGCGACGGACACATGGTCTGAGAACAGCTGAGAGGGACTGACGAGTAGGAACAGGTGGTGTTTGAAGCAGACCTGCACTCAGTGCTGCATGCTTGTCGCAGGCTAATTGTTAACAATATAAGATTAGAGTCAGCTATGGGATTCATGTCACAGTATTCTGACATGGTCACTATCAGTATGCTACAGCTAATTCAGTTACCTTTTTTTTGTTTAAGTGATTGCAGCAGAGCGAGGAATTCATTGCTATTCATAATTGGTAGATTCAAGACCAAGAAGATTTGGTAATTATGCAGCAAAGTGCTGTTTGCTATTGCTCATATTTGAGGTTAGGGATTTGAACAAACCCATATATTTACATTAAAGGAGTGAATTGAACACTATTTATGAACCAGAATCACAGAGACTTGAAAAGTAGGCTTGTTTTTGACTTTGACTTGAATGAGCAACCACATAGAAATGTGCTAAAATCATATAAAACATTATTTCCGTATATTTAATTCCTTTTAAAAAGCAGAGTGAGAAGTCCACATGTGTTTAGTGTTGATGTTTGTTCATGTCTGTGATGCTAAGCTAACTAGTAAGTCACTGAGGAAACAGGAAATTGTTTGAAATGTGAAATTTTTTGAATTTCAGAAACAATAAGAAATGGATTAGCGCTAAAATGGTGTCTCAGTTGCATCATGCTCTTGTCTGAAAACTGTTTAACTAAAGTTTTTCATTGCCTGCTGGTTTCATCAGATTTGTTTAGGATCATTTGTCACATTAGTTTACAGAATTTCCTGCTTTATTACATGACTGTATAAAATACGTCTTATCGGTCATTCACGGCATTCTGTGGTCAAATGTTTTTGTATAATGACTGCTAAACCACCTGTCTCATATCTGTCATATCACACTGCAGTCACTTTCTTCTTTCTCAAATCATTATATTACAGGGGTCTTGATCACTTCCTTTTTTTGCAATAATAACTCTAAATTTTTAACGTAAAAGTTACATAAATTTGTATACATGCTATTATCCAGATTTTAGTCAATTTTTTTAAAAATAGTATGTTTATTTAAAGCAACTTACAGTATACAGTGCCTTGCAAAAGTATTTATACCCTTTTTTTTCATATTTTATGTTGCTGCCTTGTTAAACTGTTTTAAATTACTTTTCTTCGCACATCAATCTACACTCCATACACCATACTGGCAAAGCAAAAACAGAATTGTCACAACTTCATAATTTTTATTTATTTATTTTTTTTAACTGAAATAAGTACATTGCATAAGTATTCATATCCTGAACTAAATATTTAGCTGAAGCACCTTTACAGTCTCAAGTCTTTTTTTGTTTGATGTGACAAGCTTTGCTCATCATCATTTGGCAATTATCTGCCATTCTTCTCCTCACCTCTTCACCTCTCAAGCTCTGTCAGGTTGGATGGGGGCAGACGCACATTTTCAGGTTTCTCCAGAAATATTTGATTGGGTTCAAGCTCAGGCTGTGGCTGGGTCACTCGAGGACATTCACAGAGTCGTCTATAAGCCACTCTTGCTGTGTGCTTAGGTTCATTGTCTTGTTGGAAGATGAACCTTCTGCCCAGTCTGAGGTTCTGAATGCTCTGGACTGGGTTTTCATTAAGGTTATCTCTATATTTTGGTGCATTGAGCTTTTCTTCTACACTGATGTGTCCCTCAGTCACTGCTGCTGAAAAACAGCTCACAGCATGAGGCTGCTACCAGCACACTTTACTTTTGGGATGGTACTCTGCAGGTGATGAGCAGAGCTGGTTTCCTTCAAACACGATGCTTGGTATTAAGGTTCATCAGTGCAGAGAATCTTGTTTCTCAGAGTCTGAGGGTCCTTTAGGTGCTGTTTTGTAAATGCTAAGTGTGTTTTCATGTGTCTTCACTGAGGAGAGGATTGAGTTTGACCACACCATCATAAAGCCCAGATCGGTGGAGTGTTGCAGTGATGTTTGTCCTTCTGTAGGTTTCTCCCATCTGCATATATGATCATGAAGCTCAACTAGAGTGACCATCAGCTTCTTGGTCACCAGTCTAACCAAAGTCCTTCTCCATCAGTTGCTCAGTTTGGCCAGGAGTCCAGCTCTAGGAAGAGTCCTGGTTGTTTCAAACTTCTTCCATTAAGGGTAACAGAGACTACAAGCTTCTGTGAAACTTCAATGAAGCAGAATATTTTCTGAACTTTTCCTCAGATCTGTGGCTTGACGCAAACCTGTTTCTGAGCTCTACAGGCAGTTCTTTTGACCTCAGGGCTTGGTTTTTGCTCTGATATGCATTATCAGCTGTTAGACCTTTTATTAAGACATGTGCGTCTTTCCAAATCATACCCATTCAATTGAATTTGCTACAGGTTAACTTCACTCGAAGTGTAGTAACATCTACAAGCAATATGAATGCTCCTGAGCTAAATTTCAACTGTCCCAGATAAGGGTATGAACACTTATGCAATGGAATCATTTTAGTTTTTTATTTTTAATAAATTTGCAAAGATGTTAAAAACCTGTTTTTTGCTTTACAATCATGGTGTATGGCGTGTAGATTGATGTAGGGAAAAAAGTATGGTATGAAACAGGGGTATGACTACTTTCACAAGGCACTGTATATTTTACCGTACAGTTGTTAACATTTTTATGTTTTTGAAAAGTCTTTTATGCTCACCAAGTTTGCATTTATTTGATAAAAAAATTAAAATAAAGAAAAATGTAAAAAATTGTTGCAAAATATTATTGCAATTTAAAATAACTTTTCTATTTTTACATATTTAAAAAAATATAATCCATTCCTCTGATGCAAAGCTGAATTTTTAGCATCATTACTCAGTGCCACATGATCCTTCAGAAATCATTTTAATGTGCTGATTTACTTAAAAACATGTCTTATTGTTATCAAAGTTGTGCTAACAGTTGTACTACTTAATATTTTTGTGGACACCATGGTACATTTTTTTTTTTTTTTTTTCAGAATTCTTCGATGAATAGCAAGATCAAAAGAACAGCATTTATTTGAAATGGAAATCTTTTGTAACTTTATAAATGACTTTACTGTCACTTTTAAAGAATTCATCCTCGCCGAATAAAAGTATTCATTTCTTTTAGAGAAAAATCATACTGACCCAAAAGCTTTGAACAGTAGTTCACTTATAATGGATAATCCTACAGAACCTTTATCTAGTATTCTACTTACCCATCTCTTCTCATGTCGCTCTTAGAATCACTGACCTTTCATCGGGAAGCCAATGTCTTTTTCCACATGACAGTCCGATCTGATGTAATATTTCCTCTAGAGTCCATTAGGAATTCCAAGATGCTTTTTCATCATCATTCACAAGAGTCACGACAGCTTTTAGTTTGGGAAATCATTTCTTGTGGATGATTGGCTTGAAACTATTTTTCACAAGCACCTTAGGAAGGAACATCTTTTTTTGGTGGAGCATAAAATAATATACTTTGAGAAATATCTCAGTGTTTCTTGTCCGTACAGTGGAAGTCAATGGTCACCAAAACTGTTTGGTTACCAACATTCTTCAAAATACTTTAGTGTTCTGCAAAAGAAAGAAAATCAAACAGCTTTGGAAATGGCATGAGGGCGAGTAACTGATGACAGAATTTTCATTTTTGTGCAAACTATGTCTTTAAAACTTGTGGTATCATTATTTTGTATTCTCTGCTTAGGCACAAGACAAGAGGAAAGCCCTTGAGGAGACCAAAGCCTATACAACCCAGTCCCTGGCGAGCGTGGCCTATCAGATCAATGCCTTAGCCAACAATGTGCTGCAGCTGTTGGATATTCAGGCTTCACAGCTGCGCAGGATGGAGTCCTCCATCAACCACATCTCTCAGGTCAGCCCTGGGCACCACAACACCAACAAAACACAACCAGGTGTTCCTTACCCAGCATGCTTTGATTCATTGGAGATTCAAAAAAAAGATCCGTTATCTTCAGACTACTTTTAACACAGTGAAAAATTTAGAGTCAGGGTTTGAATTTTTTATTTTATTGTTATAAATCCAGAAATTAAAGGCACAATATGTAAGTTTTTGCTGCTAGAGGTCGCATTTTCAAAACGATAACAAAGGCGAAGCTTGATGACGCTATGAAGGAGAGTGGAACGATGGGAGATGTTGTTGTCACCATCCAGAGATGTATGGAATTCACGAATCATGATCACGGATGAGGTAATGAATGAATTTTTTTTATTACCTGTACCTTGCACAGTTACTCAAACAGCAAATAAATTATGCAGAGAAAGCTAGCAAAGAACATTTACAGGTTCAAAGAATATTATGACTGACTTCAGTCTAGCGCGAGTATAAGCACTCTCAAAAAACTCCCATTATAATCAGTAAAGCTGACTATGCACTGTTTGATGAATGAATCTCTTACTTGCATCATACGTACATCTGCACTTTGTTGTTTTTGATGAGAGAATTCGCGAGAGAGCAGAATTCAGTCAGCGAGCGTGTGCACCGAACAAAACTCCGGCATTTCAGCGATGACTCATCTGAACGCCTCTGATTGGCCATTGCATTCATAAGCTCAACAGACTCGTGTGTGTGTGTGTGTGTGTGTGTGTGTGTTTGTGTGTGTGTAAAAACGAGTAAAAAGAATCATGGTGCAACATTGAGCAAATCTAAATTTAATGCAGTCAACACTTTTAATTTCATTTTTATTTTATTTGCGACAGCCGTAATGCATTTTAATTTAACTGTATGGCAGCCTTTTTTTTTATTTTTTTATTTTTTTTTTATACAAGCGCAAACCGAGGATAGTGTGGATATTGCGTTATTGATAGGCGACAATGACCAGGGACAAGCCATTATTTTAAAAAAAAATGAGAATTTCTCTTGGGAACTTTTGGGATAACGTAAGTACACAACTGCATGAACTATATCACACTGTGCAAGTGGTTTTTGGATATTTTATTACAAAAATCTTACATATTGTGCTTTTAAAAAACAAAGAGACAAAAATATCACCTACAGTGTTTTTTTTTTTTTACCAATATACTGGATTGAACATGTTGGCATTTATTCATTTGTTCTTTCATTCAGTTAAAAACTAAATTTAAATAAACACAACAGTTGTAAAAAAAATATTTCTGACTAGTAAATTTGATTTAAATCATTGTGTGTTAACCTTCTGGCAGCTCCCTGTTTAAATTACTTCGAGGTAGGTAACTCAAAATCCTTTCCATGATATTATTTTTTATTTTTACAATGACACAACTAATTTGCGACCACAGTAAGGAACACTATCTTGTTAAAGTAATTCTGCCTGAAATCAGAGCTGCTACTAATTGAAATTAAAGCAATACCCTGTATTTCTCAACACTGTCGCTTAAATGACTTCTAATTAAATTTGGAAAATCTTAAATTCAAATCAGTCTCTTTGCTAATCTACTAGTTTTCACTTAAGACAACCATTTGGATCTTTACTGATGCTTTCTGAGAAATATTTACTCTTGCTTACAGCAAAACCTAAAATTAACACAAAAATGATCGCCATAACTTATTGACAACTTTCAATAAACCCGCTTTGAAACAATTTTTCAAATTTTCAATTTTTCCCAGTTTACCTGCCATCGAGTGTTGCAATCGACCCTTGCAATTTTGTCATATTAGCGTGTGAGAGGAGCACCAAATGCAAAAACGATCTCACATGCTCTGCTGTTCCTGACTGCCATCACTTATTTATGTAATATGCATAAATAATTAGATTTACACGGACTAGACTAGAGGGTGATTAACTGCATTGAATATGTTGGAAATTAAATAATCATAATGCTTGACATGCCGTAATAACTAGAGCCTGAGCTCAGTCCTATCTAACGTAAGCTTAGTTTTACTGCAAGCCATGATTTGTAAAGAGCATCTCAGACACTTTTAGTCTCCTCTGTACATGCATCACCATTTGAACACAATGTAGGAGTGAATTCTTTCATCCAAAGTGGGAGATGGAGTGTGTTTATTAAGGGTAATAAGAGATCCCGTTCCCCCATTATGTGCTAGAGTAGATTTGCAGAGCCTTAATGGAAACTAGATCTAATGATTTGCCTTCTTCTGAAGTTAAAAGGCTCCTGTGAACTAGTTTGCCACCACTTGTCTCTAAGAAGATAGACACAAATGGCAGGCAAATTATGTCAGAAAAGTCTCACATCCCATCATCGGTGTCCAGACATCCAGGCAGGAGAAGTGGTAAGAGCTGTTGTGTCTGCCATTTTAAACAGAGACAATTCATCCAAAATCAGGAAATTGCCATCCTTCCCCAGAAGAAGTCATTTAAGAATCTAGTTCTTGGGATAGTAGAAAATAAAACCAAACACATAGTGACAGAAGTTAAGCGTTTCAGAGATCAACAAACCATTTTACATGTAATGCCTGTGACAAGATAATGCCAATAACATTTGATCCAATGAGAAATTGTTTGTTTTAAAATATTGAATTCTGAATCAAAGATATCTGAATAGTCAGTGAAAATTCAAATTCCTTGTAAGTTCACAAAAAAAAAAGCGTGAGAATCTGATTTTATGAGCAGATTAGGAGATCATAAAAGGTATTTGTACACTGGAAAAAAAAGGTTTTGCACACATTTGTTTAAGTAAAATTTAAATACGGAATTAAGTAAAAACTACTTAACTAAGTTATGTAAAATTAGCAAAGGAAATAATCACGTATGTAAGCAAGTAGACGGCTCGTTATTCTTTTAAAGGCAATATGTTATTAACTGAATGAACACCGAGACCTGAATACTTGCCACATGATACACAATGATGGTGATGAGTAAAAAATGTCACAAAACAGCAAGTTACTTAACCTAACAACAAAAGCAACCATAAAACTGTAAATACATCTCGAACCTTCTTACCTTATTAATTATTCATGCCCAAGTGCATGATGGGAACAACGGGATCATGACGTTGATATTTTTACAAAGATTGTTTAAGTAAATAACAAACAATTCCAAGTAAAATATACTTATATTTCAAACTTTAAATTCTACAAGCTTAAATTGAGTACTAATATTAAATTTACTCTATTTGTTTTTTTTTAATTCTTGCCTGAACTAAATTATTTAATGTAAAAATTACATTTGTTTTTCTGTAGTATTTACTTCACCACAAAATCATTTTTATCAGTGTATGTAAAATAAACATTTGTTCCAAAATTGTGTTATTACTTATATAATACATAATAAACAAGCCTTCCAAAATTATATTTATTCTACATTTAAATAAGGTAATCTTTTTAAAACAAATATCTCATGTTCACCAAAGCTGGATTTATTTGATTAAAAAAAAACAAAAAAAAAACTGTGAAAACAAACATTAATATTGTGAAATATTACACTTTTTGCAATTTCTCCAGTCTTCAGTGTCACATGATCCTTTTTAGAAGTCATTCTAAAATATGCTGATTTGGTGCTCGAAGCATTTATTATTATCAATGTTGAACTGGCAAACAGAAAGTTCAATAGAGCTGCATTTATTTAAAATGAAATTTTTTATAAATCATTATAAATGTGTCTTCTGTCACTTTTGATTAATTTATTGCATCCTTGCTGAATAAAAGTACTAATTTCTTTAAAAAAAAAAACGGTATATACAAATTTAAAATGTATCAGTAATTGGACATGTTCTGAAATGTAAATAATTTTATGTATGGACAGATTTATATGAATCCTCTGTGAAGGTCAATAGATACTGAATTCTTTGAATTACTGTATTTATGTATAATGAGATCCATTAAAATTTTTTAATGTCATTCAATTTATTTATCTGTTCCTATCCAAATATATGTGTGCAAGAACCTTGCTTTACATACAAATGCCTACGAATACTAATGAGGTCACGTTTCATTAGTATTCGCACGTCATTCATACACAATTTGAAGCAGTATATACACTGGGACATGATATATTTACAATTCAGAATTTCATCCTTGTGTTTCACTTAGACTGTGGACATTCATAAAGAAAAAGTTGCCAGACGAGAGATCGGGATCCTCACCACCAACAAAAACACATCTCGGACCCACAAAATCATCGCCCCCGGCAACATGGAGCGGCCCGTGCGCTACATCAGGAAGCCCATAGATTACACCCTGCTGGATGATGTGGGTCACGGTGTTAAAGTAAGTTTGACATGTTTGATGTTTACTAGACAAGCATCAGTCTTTCTATTGTTCATACTTAGGTTTAGGGTTTTTGAATAAATTATAAATCAAAAGTCGCATGTAGAATTAATGTTGACTTGTTAGCTTAGAGAACACACACACACACACACACACATTATATATATATATATATATATATATATATATATATATATATACAGTGAGGAAAATAAGTATTTGAACACCCTGCTATTTTGCAAGTTCTCCCACTTAGAAATCATGGAGGGTCTGAAATTGTCATCGAGGTGCATGTCCACTGTGAGAGACATAATCTAAAAAAAAATCCAGAAATTACAATGTATGATTTTTAACTATTTATTTGTATGATACAGCTGCAAATAAGTATTTGAACACCTGAGAAAATCAATGTTAATATTTGGTACAGTAGCCTTTGTTTGCAATTACAGAGGTCAAACGCTTTCCTGTAGTTTTTCACCAGGTTTGCACACACTGCAGGAGGGATTTTGGCCCACCTCCACACAGATCTTCTCTAGATCAGTCAGGTTTCTGGCCTGTCGCTGAGAAACACGGAGTTTGAGCTCCTCCAAAGATTCTCTATTGGGTTTAGGTCTGAGACTGGCTAGGCCACGCCAGAACCTTGATATGCTTCTTACAGAGCCACTCCTTGGTTATCCTGGCTGTGTGCTTCGGTCATTGTCATGTTGGAAGACCCAGCCTCGACCCATCTTCAATGCTCTAACTGAGGGAAGGAGGTTGTTCCCCAAAATCTCGCAATACATGGCCCCGGTCATCCTCTCCTTAATACAGTGCAGTCGCCCTGTCCCATGTGCAGAAAAACACCCCAAAGATGATGCTACCACCCCATGCTTCACAGTAGGGATGGTGTTCTTGGGATGGTACTCATCATTCTTCTTCCTCCAAACACGTTTAGTGGAATTATGACCAAAAGTTCTATTTTGGTCTCATCTGACCACATGACTTTCTCCCATGACTCCTCTGGATCATCCAAATGGTCATTGGCAAACTTAAGTTGGGCCTGGACATGTGCTGGTTTAAGCAGGGGAACCTTCCGTGCCATGCATGATTTCAAACCATGACGCCTTAGTGTATTACCAACAGTAACCTTGGAAACGGTGGTCCCAGCTCTTTTCAGGTCATTGACCAGCTCCTCCTGTAGTTCTGGGCTGATTTCTCACCTTTCTTAGGATCATTGAGACCCCACGAGGTGAGATCTTGCATGGAGCCCCAGTCCGAGGGAGATTGACAGTCATGTTTAGCTTCTTCCATTTTCTAATGATTGCTCCAACAGTGGACCTTTTTCACCAAGCTGCTTAGCAATTTCCCGTAGCCCTTTCCAGCCTTGTGGAGGTGTACAATTTTGTCTCTAGTGTCTTTGGACAGCTCTTTGGTCTTGGCCATGTTAGTAGTTGGATTCTTACTGATTGTATGGGGTGGACAGGTGTCTTTATGCAGCTAACGACCTCAAACAGGTGCATCTAATTTAGGATAATAAATGGAGTGGAGGTGGACATTTTAAAGGCAGACTAACAGGTCTTTGAGGGTCAGAATTCTAGCTGATAGACAGGTGTTCAAATACTTATTTGCAGCTGTATCATACAAATAAATAGTTAAAAATCATACATTGTGATTTCTGGATTTTTTTTAGATTATGTCTCTCACAGTGGACATGCACCTCGATGACAATTTCAGACCCCTCCATGATTTCTAAGTGGGAGAACTTGTAAAATAGCAGGGTGTTCAAATACTTATTTTCCTCACTGTATATATATATATGTGTGTGTGTGTGTGTGTGTTCTCTAAGCTAACAAGTCAACATTAATTCTACATGCGACTTTTGATTTATAATTTATTCAAAAACCCTAAACCTAAGTATGAATTTTTTTTTTTTTTTTTTTTTTTTAATAAACCATGAAAAAAAACAAGACCTCAATTCTGTCTATACTACATGTCGTAATTTATGATTAAAAAAAAAAAACACGTATAAGCGTACAGAAAAAGGTAAAAAAGAATCCAATGTTGGAATAAAATGTGACTAGTTAATATACAATAAAATATAAGAGAACCTGTTATTTCTATCATGTTGCTGTTTTCAAACTCAAACAATGAAATTCTGTCATCATTTACTCGAACCAAACCTGTGAATTTCTTTCTTCTGCTGAACACAAAGATAATTTGAAGAATGTTGGTAACCAAACAGTTGACGGTAGCCACTGACTTATGTATTTTTTTCCATGCCATTGAAGTTGATGGCTACCATCAATCATTTGGTTACCAGCATTCTTCAAAATATTTTCTTTTGTGTTCAGAGTAAGAAAGAAACTGATACAGGTTTGGAACAACATGAGGGTGAGTAAATGATGACAGAATTTTCATTTTTGGTGCACCATCCCTTTAAGTGTAGTTCAGACCGTTTATAATCATAACTGGATAATTTTGAAATGACTTTTCCTTGATGAAATGAATAAAAATGATGCGCAAACTACACCTGACTGCTTTACCGTATTAACAGTATTCAAAAGCGGATTCAACAAACTGATAAAGAACTTGATCCATCATGATCGTGTGTGTGTATGTGTAGACCCTTCTCGGGTTTCCCTCACGATATTCATGTTATTAAATTATTCATGTCCATCAGTGTCAGTTTTGAGCTGTTATAATGACATCACTTTGCTCTCTGGACCCTCTTACCGATGTTATCACATTAGATTGTCACTATCTGAAGTGAGATGTAATTAAGAAAGATGTCTTTGCCTTTTTACGTTGACCTTTATGTGTCTTTTATGGTTTTTATGGGATAAAGCCATGATTGGTGTGGATGGTGTGTTGTCAACATTATTCACTAGCTGTTCAGCCTTTTCAGTCCCTGTACATATAATTGAGGCAGATCTTGAGGGCATGTGCCGGCAGCTCACCCCGAGACCTGTTTTAACTGCTTCATTAGTTTGGTACTGATGTGCGCTGGCCTTTTCCCCCTCGGCGGAGTAAACGCCCGCAGGCTGCCCTCATACTGCCTCTGTAATTAGGACACTTAACTCATCAAATGATGCTCTCTCTGTGTCCGTCACCTGTGATTGACATACTCCGAGGACACGCCTCTCTCCTCTGCTATCAGTCACAACTTTATGTTTGCCATTATCATAATTGGTGGATGTTGGATTGATAACAATTTTTCAAAATTCAATAACAGTACAAGTAAAATTTTAAAGTTATCAAGCTCAATTATGTTACCACACCAAAATCTAATATGTTACTGAACATTACTAGTATTTTTTGCAACAAGGTGTTTAAATTACAATTTTTAATTATTTAAAATTCTTACCTAATAAATAGGTAATAACAAAGTAAGTACTATTTTATATTTACCATGGTACTGAATGAACTACTCATAAATAAATAAATAAATAAATAAATAAATAAATGTATGTATGTATGTATGTATCAATGTATGGATAGACAGAACGGAGATAGAACACACATAATATATATATATATATATATATATGTATGTATATGTGTTTTTATTTATTTTATTTTTTATAATATTTCACAATATTACTTTATTGCATTTGGCGAACATTTTTTCTTTCAAAAATGTAAAAAAAAAAAAAAGCTTACCAACCCCAATGTTAGTATATACTTCAGTCACAAATGTCTGATTTTATCCATTAAATATATATTTAAATATTTTTTTACATATTTGTATTTGACTCTAAAAGCAGTTACCAAATACTGTTAAGCATTATATCATTTTCATTAATGACTTACTAAAAAAAGGTATTATACATTGTTAGCAACATGTTTGAGGAGTATGGGAGTGTAAAATTACATTTTTCTATAATTTTATGGCATATTAACTCGTATTAGTTTAGCTAGATTGTTGTGGACCAAATACCAACAATTCTGCGAAATACGTATTTGAGGCAGTTTTCTTTGAAAGATGGTTAACATATGTGACCCTGGACGACAAAACCAGTCTTAAGTATCAATTTCTCGAAATTTTGATTTATACATCATCTGAAAGCTGAATAAATAATCTTTCCATTGATGTATGGTTTGTTATGATCGGACAATATTTGGCTGAGATGCAACTATTTGAACATCTGGAATCTGAGGGTGCAAAAAAATCTAAATATTGAGAAAATCACCTTTAAAGTTGCCCAAATGAAGTTCTTAGCAATGCATATTACTAATCAAAAATTAAGTTTTGTTACATTACGTTAAGAAATTTACAAAATATCTTCATGGAACATGATCTTTACTTAATATCCTAATGATTTTTGGCATAAAAGGAAAATCGGTCATTTTGACCCGTACAATGTATTTTTGGCTATTGCTACAAATATACCCCAGCGACTTAAGACTGGTTTTGTGCTCCAGGGTCACATATTTGCTGTACAGCTATGATTATAGGTTTTTAACTTTTAAAATAATCTGTAATATGTGTTAAATTAAATTTAGTTGTTTACTGGCAAAATACATGCCATTGTCACGTCGCGTTATAATAAAGAACATTAGGGATAATTATATATTAGAAATACAGTGTAAGCTAGAAAAGACATTTGATTTGATTTCATAATTTTGCTTTCTGTAGTAAATGAACCTGATTAGATGGTAATTATGACTGACGTTTATGTGATTATCATTCAGTTGTTTTGTGTGAGCAGCTTTGACTTTCTGCTCTGTCTGTCTTGATTCCTATCAGTCAAATTAGATCAGTGTGTGTTTGTTCTTTATTCAAAGGTCTTTTGTTTCGCTTCTCCTCTGTCACTTTTTCATTAAGTTAAAGTGATTAAATAACACGATTTATCTTCTCTCTTCCTTAATGCTTTCACTTAGTGGCTTAAAGCAAAGGTAAGTACAGCCTTACACAACCCACAATGCTTTCTGGCTCCTCCATCACTACCACTGGTTCTTTATTTCCATGCATCAAACTTTTTTGTAAAATTTTGTGTAATGAACATTATAGTGCATTTTCATAATTCAATATGACAATATAGACTTTTTTTCATTTATTTGTGAAAAACTGGTACTATTATAGGAGTGTAATGGCTTCGTAAAATTCTGCCTGCATACAACACATCATAAAACCATCATATTTTACTGTTTTGTTAAGTATAAATATTTCTTTGTAGTTTATGTTTACAGCTGATTAGCATTTAGAATAAACAGATATTATCATGACTGTAAATGTTGTCATAATGTTGTTTTCCCTGTCAAATGTCTTTCAGCAAGGGAATAACCAGCCAGCTCGGGGAGGTGGAGGAACATTATCCAGGACTAACCCACCCACACAGAAGCCCCCAAGCCCACCCATGGCAGGGAGAGGTACCCTGGGGTAAGTCACACTATATTACACTTTTCATGTGTCAATGCTGTTTTAGTGTACCTCCATTATTAGAATGTTATAAAATATGCTGTCTTATGTGATTTTGTTATTTATACCGTCACAATTTTTGTGTTATTAGGAGTCTGGCATCTGAACATAATCATTTTTCGTATGTAGTTTCTACTGTAACAAATGTGTGTTTTTGTTTTTTTCAGACGAAACACACCGTATAAGACGCTGGAGCCGGTCAAACCTCCTGTGGTGCCTAATGACTACATGACCAGTCCAGCTCGCCTGGGCAGCCAGAACAGCCCAGGACGCACTGCCTCGCTCAATCAGAGACCCCGAACGCACAGGTACAGCTCACACATGAGTTCACAAGACAACACAGGTCTTCTGATGGGACTGGAATATACACTACTGTTCAGAAGGTTGGGGATTTTTATTTTTGAAGAAATTAATGCTTTTATTCAGCCAGGATGCTTTCAGTTGATCTATAGTGACAGTAAATAGTTTTATAAAACGTAATAAAAGATTTATGTTCAGTTTTCTGTTCATCATAGACTCTTAAAAATGTAATATGGTTTCCTCAAAATATTAAGCAGCACAACTGTTTAATTTAATGTGAAACTGAAGCCTGGAATAACAGCTGCATCACAGGTATATATATATATATATATATATATATATACAGTCATGACTAAAAATATCGGCACCCTTGGTAAATATGATCAAAGAAGGCTGCGAAAATTAATCTGCATTGTTAATCCTTTTGATCTTTTATTTTAAAAATTCACAAAAATCGAACCTTTCATTGGAGAATAAGAATTTAAAATGGGGGGAAATATCATTATGAAATAAATGTTTTTCTCTAATACACATTGGCCACAGTTAACGGCACCCTTTTATTCAATACTTTTTGAAACCTCCATTTGCCAGTTTAACAGCTCTAAATGTTCTCCTGATGCCTGATGAGGTTAGAGACACCTGACAAGAGATCAGAGACCATTCCTTCATCCAGAATCACTCCAGACCCTTTAGATTCACAGCTCCATGTTGGTGCTTCTTCTCTTCAGTTCACCACTCATTTTCTACAGGGTTCAGGTCAGAGGACTGGAATGGCCAGCAGAAGCTTGGTTTTGTGCTCAGTGACCCATTTTTGTGTTGTTTTGAGGTTTGTGTTTGGATTATTATGCGGTTGGAAGATCCAAACATGGCCCATTATAAGATTTCTAACAGAGTCAGTCACTTATTGATTTTTTATCTGTTGATATTTGATAGAATCCATGATGCCATGTGACTAAACAAGATGTCCAAGACCTCCAGCAGAAATATAGGCCCACAACAATACAGCAGTATATATTCGCATCAAGTTCAAGACACTGATGCTTGCATATAGAACAACCACTGGCTCAGCACCCGTTTACTTGCACTCTCTATTAACAAACTACATCCTCCAGAAATCTGAGATCTGCTAGTGAGCGACGCCTCGTGATACCATCACAGAGAGGCGCAAAATCACTCTCTAGATCATTCTCATTCACCATTCCTGGCTGGTGGAACGATCTTCCCACCTCTATCCGGAATGCTGGATCCCTGTCAATCTTCAAGCAACAACTGAAAACTCATCTCTTTCGACAGCACTTGACTTCATCCTAAACTTAAAAAAAAAAAAAAAAAAAATTATCTTTACTTATTCCTTCCTTTGGTAGTTTGTATTTATTTGAACAATGTCTGAGACTTGGTGTTGCAAGCACTTCGTATGTCTGATTGCCTCTTCAAGATTAATCGCTCGATGTATTCCCCAATTGTAAGTCGCTTTGGATAAAAGCGTCTGCTAAATGACTAAATGTAAATGTAAATGTAAATGTATATTTCATTGTACACATGGGGTACTTTTTATCCCTGTGTTCAAACCCATCTTGAGTGTTTGCTGCTAAAAAGCTCATTTTTTTCAGTTTCATCTGACCATAGAAGCCAGTCCCATTTGAAGTTCCAGTGGTGTCTGATAACTGAATATGCTGGAGTTTGTTTTTGGATGAGCGAGGAGAATTTTTCTTGAAACCCTCCCAAACAACATGTGCTGATGTAGGTGCTGTTTGACAATTTTTATTTTTTTAAGGTTTTCTGACCCCGAGACTCAACTATTTTCTGCAATTCTCCAGCTGTGGTCCTTGGAGAGTCTTTAGCCACTCAAACTCCCCTCCTCACCGTGCATTAGGACGATATAGACACACGTCCTCTTCCAGGCAGTTTCATAACATTTATGTTGATTGGAAATTCTTTATTATTGCCCTGATGGTGGAAATGGGAATTTTCACTGCTCTAGCTCTTTTCTTAAAGCCACTTCACTAATTTGTGAAGCTCAATTATCTTTTGCTGCACGTCAGAAATGTATTCTATGGTTTTTCTCATTGTGATGGATGATTAAGGGAATTTGGGCTTTGTTTTCCCTCCTATTTATATTTCTGTGAAACAGGAAGCCATGGCTGGATAATTTCATGTTCATAATCACCCTGGAGTGCTCAAAATTGTGAATATGAATGGGAATATACTTCAGAGATATTTTACTTATAAGAATTACTAGGGGTGCCAATGTGTATTTGAGAAAAAAACATATTTATTTCATAATGATATTTCCGCCCATTTTAAATTCTTATTATCCAATGAAAGGTTAGATTTTTGTGATTTTATTTATAATTTTTTAAATAAAAGATCAAAAGGATTAACAATGCAGATGAATTTTCACAGCCTTCTTTGATCATATTTACCAAGGGTGCCGATAATTCTGACCACTACTGTGTGTTTGTTTGTGTGTATATATTTATTTATTTAAATTGTTAGAATATTTCACAATATTACTGTATTTTTGATCAAATAAAAATAAAAAATCGCACTAACCCCAAACTTTTAAATGGTAGTGTATGCTGAAGTCCTGAAGTCCTGAAGTAATGTCCAGTTCAATTTATTTAGTCTTTTACAAGAGATAGAATGTAAAAACACTGAACATTGAATACTGGGTTTTGCGGTGATATTTTTTTAAAGCTTGCAGTTGTGAGATAAAAGTCAAAGTTACAAGAAATAGTCTCAATTTTGAGATATAAAGTCACGATTATGAGAAATAAAGGCCCAGAAATTAGCTTGTGTGTGTGTGTGTTTCTAACCTTTAAAAATGATTTATGTTGGTGCAGCTTTGGAACATCCCTAAACTCTTATAATCTCCATCTTTATTTCCTTTTCCTTTCTTAAAACGCTGATGTGTCAGTGAAGTTATGGCATTCACTTATACTTATTTATTGGTCATTTTTAAAATTCTATGGCGCTGTTTAAATGAAAGTATAAATCTGGAGGTCTTCTCTATGCTCATAAACTTGATTCACCTGTCATTGCTTTCCCAGCGGCCTCGTTATACTCACTGAGGAAAACTGAAGGTGAATGAGGTTAAAAATAACTGTAAATTGTTTCTAAACCTTTGATTTATCACATTTATTCTCCAGATTCAAGTTATAAAAGGTTTTGATAGTACCATAAATTACTTTATTGATGGGCTGAGAAATGGATGCCACTTTGTGATTTTTATGACAATGCTATTTTATGGTTGTTGGTTTAATAGCTCTTTGTAACCCATTGTCTTTCTTTGTCTCAGTGGCAGTAGTGGGGGCAGTGGCGGTCGAGAGAACAGCAGTAATAGTATGGGAATCCCTCTGGCTGTGCCAACACCCTCCCCTCCCAGTATGGCACCAGGTGACAGCTCACATTTTTCACAGTGGCCGTTAGCACTGGGCAATGAACAACAACATATCAAGATGATGATAAAATTTATGTCGATAACATTGATAATCAATATGGAAAAATTATCAATATGGCATATCGCCCAGCCCACTTGGCCATGCTAGTTTTGAAACAAGTTATTTTGGTCATTCCTCCCACCCCTGATTGAGTCATCTGTTTTTTTGTACTTCTGTGACTGTCCTTTTCCTCTATCCTGTCTGCAGTAGTTCCTCCAGGTCCAGGTTTGGGCCCAATCCCGATGTCTCAGTTTGGAACAATCTCCCGGCAGATCTCCAGACACAATTCCTCCACCACTTCTTCCTCTGCCTCTATGGTGTCAGCCACCGGCACCTACCGGCGCGCCCCTGCCAGCTCCTCCCAGTTCTCTGTGCCTCAGCCCCACCTGAACGGGGGTCCCACATACCCCCAGAACACAAGTGAGTTCAGTTCCAAGTTAGGGAGAGATATTTAGTGACCCTAAAAAGTATTCGGACCACTAAAGGGATAGTTCATCCAATTATGAATGATGATTCAAAAATAAAATTTTCCTGTTCATTTACTCACCCTCAGGCCATCTAAGATGTAGGTGTTTTTTTCTTTAGTAGAACAATAAAGTAGATTTTTAGCTGAAACCGTGGTTCTTCTTGGTAATTCAGAAAATGCAATTCAGCAGCTACTGTCTTACGGAGAGTCAAAAAAAAGCATATCAGGCCACACAAAATGAATACCCGTGACTCCTGACAATATATTGAGGTCTTATGAAGCGAAACAATCAGTTTGTGCAAGAAACTGAACATTATTTATAACATTATTATCTGTAGCCTCAGGCAAACGATCCACGGTGATGTCTGGTTCGGGCGAAATGAATGTTTTTATGTTTTGTTTGTTTCTCATGGTTTATGTAAAAAGGTGAGTTGATTAAGAGTAGTTTATTAACTTTATATGCTTTAGACATTGTAAAACACCTATGTTTCACATCATTATATGGTACTTTATTTATATAACTGTGGATATGTTACATCATTGATTGATTACGTAAACAAACTGGTTAATCAGTTATTAGAACCTATTTATTGAAAGGAACTGTCTGAAAGAACCAGTTCACTGAAAATAATCAGATTTCCCTGTTTGTCTGGATTGCAGCTAATAATGTTGTAAATAATGTTCAGTTTCTTACACAGACCAATCGTTTCTCTTCATAAGACCTCAATATGTCATCAGCAGCCACGGTTATTAATTTTAACTCTAAAAATGACAGTAGCCATTGACTTGCATTTTATGAATCACAAAGGACTACCGTTTCAGGTAAAAATCTTCTTTACTGTTTTACTGAAGAAAAAAAGTCGCCTACATCTTGAATGGCCTGAGAGTTAGTAAATTAACAGCAAAATTTTGTTTTTGGGTGAACTATAACTTTAATTTGCACTTTAAAATGCCTCAATGCCATTGCATTAGATAACGAATATCAAGCTCAAATGTGTAATTTCTCAGCCACTAGCAGCACCAATCACTTCTCTGTAATAAATGAGGTTACTGGCAACTAGCAGACCTAGTAACCGATGATCTGCCTGCTTTTCTGCTTTTCTGCTTTTCATCTCTTCATGTCACAATAACTCACAACGGCTTTTACCTTCTGTCTGTTTATCTGCCTGTGTGTAACTCTTTGGGCTTGTTTTTTTGCCTGTTATCATCTGTCTGTCTGGCTGAATGTGTGTGTGTGTGTGTGTGTGTGTGTGTGTGTGTGTGTGTATCTGCGCTCCGTGTGACTCCAGTGTCTGTCGCTCCACCACCTCCTCCCTTGGCGCAGCTGACGCCCCAGATTCCTCTCACTGGCTTTGTGGCCAGAGTTCAGGAGAACAGTGAGTAATGCACACAGAAGCTTAGTGCTTAGACCTTCACATATGGTCTCCGTTCACCTACCTGCAGCCTGCACTGAATTATTCTCTGAACCTGAAATTTTATATTTAATATTTCTATTTATTAAAATATAGATATTTTTAATAAAATTTAAACTGTAAAGTCTCTTCTTTGATAAACATGTTTTTAATTTCTAAATTAAAATGATTTTTGGGGGGCAAAAAGTTAAAATTTTCAGAGTGGTACAACAGTCCTGATATCATAATGAAGAAAAAATCATTAGAAACAAGACATTTTTAAAAGGTGTCGGTGTTATTGGCGTTATTGGCATCTCTTTTTATTATTTCTTAGAAAGAATGCAACAAAAATTGATTGAAACAGTTTCGTTACAAAAAAAAAACATTAAAAAGTATTTTCTTAGCATTTTCTTGTACCCGGGAATTATTTGATTGCATGAATAAAAACAGATTTCTTTACTTTAAATGTAATGCGTACTGTGCCATCTTCAATATTAAGAGAAGCATTTCTAAATTTAGGATTCTGATGTTAAAATTTAATTATTCAATTCAATTCAAGTTTATTTGTATAGCGCTTTTTACGATACAATCGTTGAATTATGTCATATATGATGTCATAGTGAGGGTTTCTCCCCTTGTTTGTCCTCCAGTAACAGACAGCCCGTCTCCACCCCCTCCTCCGCTACCTGAGGACACGCCCTTGTTTGAGGAAGCAGCTCCACCTCCTCCACCTCCACCTGTGGATTATGAAGAAGAAGACGCAGCTCTGGTGCACTACAATGACCCCTATGCTGATGGAGACCCTCACTGGGCCCCAAAATCCTACATAGAGAAGGGTAAGAGAGCACCCTCTGCCTTTGAGCTGACATTTCTCCCTCTTCAATAAAGGACCTTCATAGATACGGTAGATAGATGGATAGACAGAAAGATAGATGGATACACAAATGGATGGATAGACAGACAGACGGATGGATGGGTAGGTAGGTAGGCAGGCAGATGGATAGACAGACAGACAGATAAATGGATGGATAGATATATAGATGAATAGATGGATGGATGGGTAGGTAGTCAGGCAGGCAGGCAGATGGGTAGACAGACAGATAAATAGATGGATAGATATATAGATGAATGGATATATAGATAGACAAATAGATAGATATAGATGGATAGATCGACAGAAAGATAGATGGATAGACAGGTAGATAGACAGATAGGTTAGATGAAAGACAGACAGACAGACAGGTTAGATGATAGATAGACAGACGGACGGATAGAGAGATGGATAATTAGACAGACAGAAGGATGGATGAACAGGATAGATGAATAGATGGGCACAGATGGTATATAGATGGATAAGTAGACAGACAGACAAATGTGGATGGATGGATGGATGGATAGATAGACAGATAGAAAGATGGGTAGACCGATAAATAGACAGATGGATGTGTAGACAGACAAGCAGATGGATGGATAGATTGATAAACAGACAGACAAATGGATAGGTATATGGATGTATAAATAATGGGGGAAAATAAAATAAAATAAATGGATAGACAGGTGATGGATGATGAATAGACAGGCTAGATGGACACAGATGTATTTAGATTTAGACAGGCAAATGTGGATGGAGTGATGGATGGATGGATAGACAGATAGAAAGGTGGGTAGACGGATGGATGGATGGATGGATAAGAATGGATGGGTGGATAGACATGATGTACAGACAGACGAATAGATGGATAGATAGTTGGATCGATAGACAGACAGACAGATAGATAAAAAGAGTTTCTAGCCCATGCCATACTAACCATGTCTGCTCTGTTTCAGTGGTGGCCATCTATGACTACACAAAGGACAAAGATGATGAGCTGTCCTTCATGGAGGGTGCCATCATCTACATCATCAAGAAAAATGATGATGGCTGGTTCGAGGGCGTGTGTAATGGTGTGACCGGACTGTTTCCTGGCAACTACGTCGAATCCATCATGCACTACGCTGACTAATGCTAAATCCCAGAGACGGCGTACAATGCAGCCAATCAGTGACAAACATTGCAAAGTGCATTAGGATATGACTGAATGTTTGTTTTCGTCCAATCGCCAATGTATCCAAGCATCTGCAGTGCTCAAGGTTTGAGGAGACAGAAGAATATGAAAAGAAACAAGTCTCACTGCTTTCTGGTTGGGTTGCCTCATATATTTTGTACATATATTACAGTGAGACGTTGCCTGTAGGTTGTTGCTAGTGTTTGTTTCTGTGCGTGGTTTGTCATCGTATAGAGACCCGTATTTGCCAAGTGTCAGCTAGGGCTAGTTAGTTTTGATTTTTCCAAAACCTTTTTTCTTGTTTTTTTTTTTTTAGCTAAACTGTCAAGCTCTTCCTTTACGTGAGGAAGAAATGTTTGAATGTCATTTCTGGAATACTATTATGCCTGGAGAATAATTAGGCAACAGTGTAAAACCTACGTTTCGCCTTCAGGTTTTGCTAATGTTTTCTATAATTTTACCTCATGACTTTAAGGTGAAGGAAAAGACCGATGCAGTAATGTGCAGAGATTCTCCTGCATATCAGACTAAACTTCATAAACCTGTCAAAAACCTGTCAATTACGAATTATATTTTGCTTCTAGACAATGATGCCTTTTTTTTTCTTTTTTTTTGCGTTATGGCATTATTTTCATGACAATTAAGCACATTTTCTCCAAAATTCTTACTATAATGCATAAACAAAAAATCTCATTGCTGTAATGTCTTTCTAGTACTGCCATTAATTTATGCTGATTTAAGTATGAAAAAATGTATTACAGTAATGATAATCAATAATAGGAATTGCCTAAGAAAAAAATGCCTACATTACACGCAAAGAATTCTTGATGGTCCTACAGGCTTCGTTTCCTTTATGCAAAACAGTTCTTTTTCTTTTGTGACCTAGACATGTTTTCATGAGATTCACCCATATACTGTGAGTATAAACTGTGCCAAGCTGGTCTTTGATGGTTGTTTTTGTTGAAACTGCTGAAGTATTGTGAACTTTATTATGTTGCACTGAGCGGGCGACACTGGCTCACTAGCGGAGCCAGTCTCTAGCATTGCCCGCAGATTCGAGTTTGTTACATAAAGTAGCAGAAATCAGTTTCTGTCATTGTATATTTCATGTAGGGGGACCATGCAAAGCTGAATTTGTCTTTCTGTTTTTGGCCAGTTCAGAAGTTTTGCTGAATTTAGATGATAATCCATAGATTTCTTGGGGGGTTTAGTGTATAGTACTGATGAATGTGAGCTCATAACTGTTAGCATGGCACAAACATCAAGATGACTCTGGTTTCTGGTTTTTAGAAGCGTCTCAAACTGCTGTTGAAGGCGAGCAGTGTTTTAATTTATTTAATCCAATGAAATATCTGTGAGAATGTAACTCACATAGAGCTGTCTGAACAATGACCACTTAATGTTAAGCATTGCAAGGCCTTGTCATATGATGTGCAAGTGATCTGTAATTTAAATGTTCCTTTGCAGATTATCTGCAAATAATATAATCTCTATTATCGTTTTGTATATATAATCTGTTTTTCTTTTTATGTACAGTCTCTTTTTATAATAAAGCACTCTCCTGTGCAACATACTGTGTTGGATGTGCTCAGATGCTAGGAAGAATTTGATTTTAATACAACACAACACATAAAAATAGCACATTTTTAAGCAACGTTTTAGTCAGTCACTGTCATGGAAATTTACAATAATCAATTATAAAACTAATCTGTCTTTCTACACCAACTCGGGGGGGAATTCCCGTTCCCAAATACCACAATCCTATACTTGGGCTAATTTCTCTCCCAAAGTATGGTGACGGTGTGCCGTCAAGAATCTATATCACAAACAAACTCTCCCGTTACTGGTAGGTTACTTACAAATTGTAGTCTGTTACTGATTACAAATTACCTGATGAAATGGTAGTTTAATGGAATTATTGTATTATGCATATTGGGTAATGTGTTCTATGTATTTATTACTTTTAGATTACTTTTGACCTAACTCATAAGAAAATATTTTCCATTATTTGTTATCAACTCCATGAAGAGTATTAAACATTACATTATGCCAGGCTTTCTCAAACTGGAGTTTGTGAATGAACTGCAGGGGGTTTGTTAGTTGATAAAGAGCAAATTAATTATTTAAATCATAAAAATGCCTAATTTGACGAATTAGCTCATTTTAAAATAATTATCAAAATAAACACTTAAAAATAGTAATATTTTATTAGTTTTTCTGCATGTCATTACCTGACATCAGAGAACTGTGAACATGTGACTGTGTTCTCAAATTACCAAAATATTAACCTAAGTAAATATTTAATGTCAAAGGGATTTGACTGCCAAAAAAAAGTTATGCATTCTGTTTGGTAAGCATGTGTGGATTACACTATTTGTGCATTTTGATTTGTGTGTTAAAAACAACAACAACAACAAAAAAAAAAAAACGAAAAGCCCTCCAGAGACATAAATAATTGTTTAAATGACTGAGTGACAATAATAATAAAAAACAATAATAATCAAATAAAATAATCAAAATGCGCTCATCAGACGTTGATTAGATTTGCATTGTGTGTACCTCCACATGTTGCTTTAGATCCTTTGCGGTCGATAGGAAACCTACTGATAGGGCAAACAAATACCATATGTGACGCTGGACCACAAAACCAGTCATAAGTAGCCAACAATACATTGTATGGGTCAAAGTGATCTTTAGGATGTTAAGTAAAGATCATGTTCCATGAAGATATTTTGTAAATTTCTCACCTTAAATATATTAAAACATAATTTTTGATTAGTAATATTGTTAGATCGGGTCTCCACGCCAGATAATACTTAGGATCCGGCCCCTGACGCCAGATCCCGTCAGAAAATATCAGTTTGTCCAGTAACAGAACAACTAGTCAGCAGAGCTGTTGATACCCAGAATGAGTGTTTAACAGTCTAACCGAGAAAAGCCAGAGAAGACCAGAAGCAGGAGACGAAGTGATGATGGTAAAAAGTAACAGAGTTTATTGAACAATCTTAGTTGCAGACTTCGTCTGACCAGCACAGATTCAACATTTATACCTGTTATACCAAAGCTGCTTCACAGCAACATCCCATAAACCTTGGGTTTCCATAAACATTCCCCCTTATCTATCTCTATTCATACAGACAAAACATTCATGAGACTGAACAACAATGAAAATGCATAAGCAAGGAAAAATTTATAAGAAATATGAAATATAGAAACATAATAAATTAATAAACATAACAAATTAATAAACAATAAAAATACTTAATATAATGATAAATGATAAAAATAATCAAATAATAAATCATATGAATGACTAATGATTATATATATATATATATATATAATGATTCTAAATGAATAAACACACACAATTTGCATTTGAGATCTAAGGGTCCTTCCCCCCCCCTTGATCATTGTATGACAAAATCAAATGATTATTAAGGGGAGTGAAGGACCCGACGTAACAATATGCATTTCTAAGGACTTCATTTGGACAGCTTTAAAGACAATTTTCTCAATAATTTTGATTTTTTTGCATCCTCAGATTCCAGATTTTTAGTCGTATCTCGGCCAAATATTGTCCTATCCTAACAAACCATACATCAATGAAAGCTTATTTATTCAGCTTTGATGAATAAGGTGATGTAGGGTGATGTAGAAATCTCAATTTTGACAAATTGACCCTTATGACACATATGGGTCACATATGAACAATTTACTGCCATTGTGTGAATAACGTATTTTGTAAAAAGTCAATATAATCTGATTATGAGCATTTTAAAATGTAATATCATTTAATTAGAGTGTTTAATTTTCGGAATCTGATTATGTAATCCAGATTACATGAAATCAGTTACTATTCAGCATCGCCAAAGAGCATCAGGCCTTTAGCATCTGTCCACTATCACTGTTTCAGCTCAGTGCAAAATCTGTAGTACTTCTTTTTCCAAGCCACAGCATAAAAGACAAAGAAAAATCAGAAACTAATAAAGGAATTCACAAAAATTCCATCATGCTTCAACACTTTCTTTGCCACTGTTTTAAAGAAAACATCAAAAATTCCCACCACAGAATCAGTTCTTCTAAATGGACAGCAGAGGGTGATGTGTGTCTGAAAAGGAAAGTCCATTTCTATAACCTCACAATGATTCCCAACCTCGGGTACCAGTGGAGAGTGTGTTTTCCCCCACTATGAAGCAGAAATACTTTAAAATGGTAAGTTTATGTATTTTTTATGAAGTAAAATGTACATCTCAAATCTTCATTTTGTCAATGTCTATGACACTAGAAGTGGAATGTATGTGCATAAACATAAACATGCACTGGACTGTACAGGCAGCTAGCTTCTTATATGTGTTTCAGAAAGAGACTTAATCAAGTTCATGATAGCTTGTGTTCCTAAGTTCCAGTTTTATGAGCAAAATTTAATGTGCAAGCTTAAGGCTTGGCTGAATTTCTAATAAAAACTGTTTTACAGCTGGGAGGGATGTACATGGAAAGGAAGTTTTATTTATTTTGATGAATCATTAGGACATTGTTTTCATCAGTGTTCTTTCAGAGTGCTACGAAGAGCCTGCCAACTGCATTTACAAGAATAAACATTTTCTAATATAAAGCAGCCTAAGGTTTTGTTAAAATAATTCATTTGAGACATTAAAAAAATTCAAAATATCAAAGTAAAATGTTTAATTTGGCAAAGTGAATCAGTTAGGGAATACTTTAAATGACCTTGAACAGCATACAATGCTACGGCTCAGTGCAATTTTGTATTTTATCATATTTGATACAGGCAACTAAATTAGAATCAAGAAATGTGAAACAAACCTCGGTACAATAAACTGAAACTAAAATGCACTGGACTGTTCAATTAAATCATTTCCCAAAAATAAGTCTGTAAAATATAAAACAGTTTTATTTTTACCATGCAGTCATGCAAAGAACACAATCAGTATAAAAAAAGAATATATTGACTGCAAATGTAAGGGAAAAACAGACGTCCATTAGGCTTTAATGAGTACTTTGAAGAGAGAGGACAACATCTATTGTTACCATATGAAAGTGAAAACAGTGGATGTAAACAGCCAGGTCTGGTTTCTCCTGTGTTGCCAAGAGCTCAGCAGCCACATCTGTTTGTTCTAGAGGGGAATCTTCAGGATCCTGGGCTGAGGTGTTTTAGAGCCTCTGTTGGCCACATGCTCTGGGAATAAAATGCATGCACTATTACAAAGAAATTATGAAAAATAATATTATGAAAAACACTAAAATACAATCATTTAAATGACCAAACGGGGGCCTTTAGCTTTAAAAAGTACAAATATTATTATATCACAAAGTTCTGTCGTTATATTCAGCATTTAGAGTGCTTGTGTAGGCCTATATGTATTGCATCTGGCAAATCAAGCAGTAGCTGTTACATGAAAGGACATAATAAAGACACAAACATGTAATTCATTCATACACAATTACACAGTTGCATTTAAGAGGTGTGCATGACTAGATGTGAACGTGTGGGAGCTGCTTCTGGTGGTTGTCAGAAGTAACACCACAAGCTTTAAATGATCCCACAGCAGGTTATGGCTGGCAGATGAAAACAAACACATGTCAGTTGTAATTAAAGATGTCGGTTGTAATTACAGATGCTTAAGCATAAAATTAACCCTGTACTAGAATGTCAAAGAGCTCAAATGATGATGATTTTATTTGAGAACACTGTTAAATATATATAATTTACATAGGCTATTCTTAAGAAACATAGATTTGGGGAGATGCATTTTTTTCAATACTATGGAAGTCAATGGGGACCAGCAACTGTTTGGTTACCAACATTCATCAGAATAAATTATTCTTCGTTTTCAGCAGAAGAAATAAACTGTAACAACTTGAGGGTGAGTAAATGATGACAGAATATTAATTTTTTGGTTGAACTATCACTGTAATGTGAAACCAAAACAACAATAACGATAATAAATAATAATAATTGATTAGAATGGCGATGACTGAATTCCCCTTTGAATTATGATGTGTCCATCAAACGCCATGATAAATCTATATTCTCTACATTTACCTTCCTAATATGGAGTGCATTTTAAAATTCTTTATAAATTGACCATTAAAGCTGACATGAATAGTATTATATCTGGGTGCTCTATGGGTTAACTGAGGCTTGGCGAAACCTGTTGCCAATTAAGCGTGTGGAATGCCACATATAGACATTTCCTCAGAACTTCTACCACAGGGTTCAGAGCACATGTTCCCTTCCAGACAGACAATATAACCGCTTTGGCAGTTTAAAATGTTTGTTTTATTCTCATTTTTGCGTTCACAGTTTGGAAACAGTTGTTGGAACTGACCATGTGGACAATGTGTTTGGCTCTGATCTGATTCATTCTCTGGATTACAAGAGACCCAAGCTTAAGTGTCTTTAGGATTTTTCTATCACGCAGTGCACAAGCTGCGATGGAAACTCAGAGGTTTTTATTTCTCATCTGTCTGATGATGTGTGGAGGAGACACTGAAAGAACACCTGAAATCTGCACAGGAGCGCACTGCCAAAGGTCTCCATCCAGATCACCTGATCACCAGAGCAGATACTCAATTTATGCTCCAAGACGCCCATCGGTTCCCTACACGGTAATACATCCGCAGCACAGTAGGACTGGCAGTCCAAAAGTAAACCCAAGGACCATCACGGCAGAGGTGTTCAACCCACAGCGATGCTCGGGAGGAGGTTGTCATGGCTCGCCAAGACCGACAAATAATGATACAAACGAGTGCAAGGGAATCGGATGTAAACTACCTGTAAGGATGCGACAAGATCCCAAACAACATTCTACAGGGTCAGATGTTGGAAGAAGCAGACTTTCTTTTGTCCATATGCAGGACAGAGCCGAGCAAGTATTGGGAGAATTTCCGGAGTTGGGAACTCGAGGGGGGCCATCAATTGGAATTCAGTTAACATGCGACATCAAACCAGGTAAACGGTGATCGTGTGCTTGGTATTGTGAGACCAGTCCTGTGTTTCTGTAAAAGTGGTAACACACTTGTTAAATTGCACACCATGCATTCATGACCATGCGAAATTGATTACATGTTGGATTGTTGCCTGCTCCCTCGGGCTATTTGTAGAAGCATGTCAATTTTATGACGATATTAAAGCATGCATGTTATCAGTAATTTAATGTGACTCAAATCTAAAGCATCATTTCAACAAAAAAGTCATGCTTTTCTTTCAATTTTGACCAGGCACAAATGAGGTCCATTCTGAAGATGCATTAGTGTTGCATTTGCACTTGGCAAAAGGTCAGGATAAACTGGTGGCCCAGTTGCAAGGACAGCAAGCTGAAGTTAAGCAACTTCAGAACACGCTGAGAGAACAGCAAAATGCTCTACTGGCCCACCAAAGAGAAATACTGGACCAACAACGGATTATGTTTGAAAAGATGGACGAAGTCAAGACCCAATACAACCTTCTTCTTGACAGTGTCAAACAGCTATCTGTGCAAGGCCCACAGGGTGTCATTGAGAGCCATTTGGATGGTCTCCAGTCCCAGGTTACGACGTTTTCTCAGGAGGCATTTGCAATGCATAAAATGAACATGGATGCTAGTGTTACAGATGCTGACAGACCTCTGCTTGGCTGTGGATCCTGCCGAGCAGATGAGTACTGCGACTTCAGTGCAGACCGGCCACGTTGTGAGAAATGCACTGTTTGCCCTCCGGGATTCTTTCTGGTGGCTCAATGTTCCATTCACGCTGACAGGATTTGCCAGGTACGTCTTCTGCTCTATTGCTGTAGCAGTATGCTGTCATTGAGGTTTATGTGAGTTTAAATAGTGCAAATGAATACACTTGCTGTCAAAGCTTGTAGTCAAATTATTAGGTAAACATCTTATCAAATACAAGATAACAACTAAAACTGTCCAACAGGACAGAGACGAATGCCTGGAGATACCAAACTTATGTAAAGAACGCAACCAGTGCCTCAACACACCAGGTAAGTTGGCTACCAGACTTCCAGACTTGTTTAAAAGGGGACATCAGAGATTGTCTTACTACAGGGAGATGTGGGGGTCTGTATTACTTACTACTGGAGAAAGTGCAATGGCTAACTTGAATCACATGTGCCTTAATGACCAATCACATTACAGCCTTGATGTCACTGAATTTCATTGTACGACATTCATTCGCCATTTACGGATAGCCTACCATAGGAATGAATGAGAAGTAAGATGAATCCCACCTGTCGCAAAAAGTCAGTGACGTCTTTTGTAAAACAGCATTTTTTTTCATGGTAAACAATCTAAAAGTATGGTTTAGTGTAAAACATGTTGAAGATTAGCTGATAGGCTGTCGATTCATTAAATGATACGCCGTTTGCTCTAAAAAGCTGTTTATTCAGCGTAGGGAAGACTCGCCTCCATTGAAATCCATAAAAAAAAAATGGTCTCTGGTCTCCTTCCCTGCGCCGACGCGTTAGCATTAGCCGTTACGCTTTTTTGGCTAAAGGTTGCAGGCTTGCCTTCTAGTGGCTTTGATATTCCCGCCCTCAGCGAGTTGTACGCTGTCCGCCATTTTCTCTGCACTCAAGCAGCTGTAGCGACAACAATGTCTCATAAGCAATGCAGGTGTTTTGTATTTGTATGTAAAAGTGAACATAAGAGTTTTCTCCCGACATCAGAGTCTCTGAGGATGCAGTGGATAATCCACTGTGGATTAGTTTTGTGTTTATGGTAACGCGTCACCGAATACACAAAAACAGAAGAGAGGGGGTGGGTGAGCAGTAGCTCATTAGCATTTAAAGAGACATGCACCGAAATGGCTCACTGTGAACAGAGCTGTTTTTGACAAGGTACAAAGGGTGTTGTTTTACATGACCATTGAGGAATTTTAACCATTACATGAAGACCCTAAAGAATCATACCAACTTGTGGAAAATGGGCATCTGATGTCCCCTTTAAGATTTACTTTCTAAGAGATTTACTTTCTAAAAGATTTAGATTTCTAAGCATAGTGCATTGTTTCAGGGGGATTTCGCTGCTCCGGCATGTCGGAGAGGGAAGCAGCTGCCGGGATGTGTGGGCACTCTTATTTTTACAATTCTGAGATGGAGGAGTGTCAAGCCTGTACAGAATGCGATTCTCAGCCAATGACATCCCCATGTTCGGCCTTGAATGATGCTGTGTGCACCAACCCCTCTGAAAGCAAACTCTCGCTTTCCTGGTCTGGTAACGTTGACCTAGCCAAGGGTAGTGCGTTTCCTGAAAAGCAACTTCACATCCGTGGTAACAGTGACGGAAGCCTTCTTTCCTGCACTGATGGTTGGCTAGTGCTCCACCAGCATGGGCTTGTTTGGGTTGACCATAACCTTGCTTTAAAACACGGCTGCCGCAGCTTCATTCAAGCATGTTTACGACTGAACGCCAGTGAAGATGAAGGTCGGGATCTGAGTGGGATGCGTTTGGAGCAGCGGGAGGGGAAATCTCTCCAGAGCACCAGTGTGAGTGGAGCAACTTCTGTGGAGCCAGGTCATGTACTCTACCTTACTCTCAAGAGCGCCACCAACCAGTGTAGCCAAGACAGTGAAGATGTGCACCTTCAGAGCAGCCTAATCTCACCTTTCAGCTTGCTCTGGTTGTCCCATGACACAGGTGCGGTTGCAATGACTGCTCAGGCCGTTGCTTCTGCGCATTACCACACCAACTACCGTCCTGCCTTCCGTACGTCAGCCATCTCTGACCCTTACATGGTCGGCTTGACCCATGACAACCGAGGAGTGCGCTTCAGAGAAAGTGGCACTGTGAAGTTTGTCCTCCAGCAAGCATTGTACTCCATGGGTCAAGCCTGTATCTCTGAGGGCTTCTACTTGCTTGCATATGTGAACCACAACGGAAGCAGCGCTGAGCTGACCCGTGCATTCAAGCCCGGCGTTCACTACAGAGACACATCTATTTCTCTCTCAGCAGCCACCGCTGTGGATTCTGGGGATATGCTCACCTTTGAGATCCTTGCACCCGCACAGTGCAATGTGCGCTACTTCGGTGACGACTCTGGGATTAGCATGCTCAGTCTGGTGTGGATCCCTTCAGCCGTGTCCACTGCCTTGTCGGCTTCTGTGTCCAGGAAAGGTCTCCCCTCTGGCGCAGTGCGGAATAAAGCCTTGTTCTTCCATCAGACAAGTCCAGCGGTTCCACAAGTTGCACTTGCTGGAACCAAAGATCACAGAGACTTCATCTTTCGGGAAGCAGGGACGGCAAGTGTGGCTTTAGATCTGCGGCTTATCCACTCTTGCAGTCTAATCAAACTCACCTTGCTCCAACAGAGCGGGTCTCAGGGGGTTCAGCCAGCCCCTGTAGCTCAACAGATCGGTGGACACATGCCAGAAGGAAGCGTATGGGCAAGTGTGGGGCTGAGGGCATCGTTCCAGGTGCGTAATGGCACTGTGATCTTCGCTACAGTGGACTGCGTGAGAGGGCGCATCAACCAAATTGCCCATGATGCTGGAAGTAGCATGTCTATCCTCTGGGCAGTTGCATAATCATAGCATGAATCTGCTAGCATGACATCAACCCTTTTGAAAAAACCAGCATATGATGGTTAGGTATGTTTCGATGCATGGTAGCTGGCTTGAGCTGGTTTAAGCTGGTCCTGAGCTGGTTATAAGCTGGTTATGAGCAGGAGCTAGTTGCTTAGTACCAGCTCAGGACCAGTTTAAACAGCTCAAACCAGCTGACATGCTTCAAAACATACCTAACCAGCATATGCTGTTTTTTTTTTTCAACAAGGAAGCTACTTTTGGATTATGTTTTTATTTAGATCAGGGGTGTCAAACTCAATTCCTGGAGGGCCACAGCCCTGCAGAGTTTAGCTCCAAACCTAATTAAATACACCTGATCCAGTTAATCAAGTCCTCCAGGCTTATTTAAAAACTACTTGGTTTGTGTGTTGGGGCAGGGTTGGAACTAAACTCTGCAGGGCTGCGGCCCTCCAGGAACTGAGTTTGACACCCCTGATTTAGATGCAATTGATTTGGTTGCGTTTGAAAACATTTTCTAAGCTAGCCAACCAATTAGTAGCTTGTTTCAGAGTAAATTTCTGGTTTAAGTAGCATTGTGTCATCAAGTATGCTTTTTAAAAACTTTGCCGAGGAACAATTTGTGAAAATATTATGAAATAAACATTTATTCTTTTTTTGCTTACAAATCTTTGTGTAATAGGTTTTTGTATGGTTTAATTTTGTTAAAATAATTGCATCTAGTTCTATTTGGCAGTTTTCCTTTCATTATATTTGCACTTCATAAAACTTCATTATCTAAATGTATTTCATTAATTATTTGCTTTGTTTTCCTTATAAGTGAGGGTATGTCGTACAGCATGTTTTGTATCTTGCCTGTATCTTTGAATAAAACATTCAGTGGTAGCCGTATGTTGTTGTTTCAATCAGTCACAAAACTTTGATTTACTATTATAACCATTTATTACATCTTTGCAGAATTTAGTTTCAAGACTTTTTTCAAATGTCAATCCAGATCCTTTCGCAACAAAAGCAGAAAAAGGTAGTAAACATTTTCCAATTGTAGCAGGAATCAAATGCAGGTGTTTGTGGCACAAAGTACCAGATGGCTTTGATGGTGCTCTTTAATATGCAGGTTTTATATAAAACAGAATAAAAGTAGCCCTCTGGCCTCCTTTATATATGTGCATTGTTATTCTTAAAGCATAAATTATGACATTTCATTTATTACAGGTAAATCAAATGCATCCTTAATGTTTCTATAAAAAGACCATAGCCGAAACCACATCCTGAAGCTACACTAGAACTGAAAATAGGTTTATAATCTTAGGAAGCATGTACACAGACTTGCGGTTTTCCAAGACATTTGTTTAATATTAAAAGCTTTACTGGGAGCAGGAGATGACGTTGATTTAAAGTTATTCCATGAGGAGAAGAGTGTGATAGACTGAACCCTTCAAAGGGCCAACATGAAACACTGAATTACAGCTACTTTAACAGGGTCAGGTCAGTGCTCAGAGACGGCCCTCACCATACAGCCCGCTATAAAACTTCACACAGATGGAAATTAATTAGTGTTTAAGAAAAGAAATAGATGGTTAATATCTGATTTAACCATTGCTTGTTCAGATCCCATCGATTTAGAAAATCAGACATGCAAATTTCATTTGATTAGCTTGATAATCTTCATTCCTACCGAATTTTGAATAATGTGTAAAATGTTACTAATATAATTTAACACATGAAATGTGAATCAAGTCTTTTGCGCTCTGTCAGGACAGCTGACATGAACCTTGTGGCCTTCTCTGAGCGCAAGGGTTAAATGTCTGATGAAGTGATGGTACAGGTGTTCAGTGTTAGAGGATGTGATAATACTACTGCTGTGTTGAAGCCTGTATTGGCTTGAAGTAAAACATCTGGAAATGTTTAAATTTCATTGGGGGAGCTTAAAGTGTTGGATTCCTGAGGTTTACACTAAGGGTTTGGTGAACTGTCCTCAGCCTGTAAGAGTGAGAATAGATTGATAAATTATTCAAATATCATATGATTTTGATGTACCTATAGAGGCTTTTAAAGAAATGTTTAATCTAAAAATAAAAATTATTTTTACAAAAGAAGATATTTGGAATATGTTTCAGTGTTTTGTTTTTTTGTTTTTTGTTTTTTTTTGAAAGTCAGTTGTGATATATGTTATTTGGACTTCAAAATATCTTCTTTCAGAGAAGATAAAGAAAGTGTGCATGAATGTTTTCCCAGAGGTCTCACAGCCATCCCAATATGAAAAGAGCTACATTTTCTTAGAAATACTTTAATTTTAACAAGCATTTATTAATTTTCATTACCAAGCATTCAAGTCAAGTCAAGTCACTATTATTTGTATAGTGCTTTTAACAATGCAAATTGTGTCAAAGCAGCTTTACATCAGCTTGATATAAAGCTGGGTGGCTTTATATCAGCTTTACAGTATTTAGATGGGGAAATAGTGTGTCGAAATAGTGTCATTCTCCTCTGGCCAGACAAAATCAGCAGTTTAAATCTAGGCTAAATCAGAGTCAGATTGTGTAAAGGACTCGTCTGGTTCCTGTGGTCTTGTCCCGATGGCCGTCTAGGAGACCGGGTCTTCACTGGGGATCAGTCTCTGGGGCTCATCTAGTTGTCCTTGTCTCTGCTGACGTTAAGGGCTGTAGAGGGCATCTCTAGATGCTGATCCACCATCTGATCTGGATACAGTCTGGATCTGGGTGGCTACAGTGACCTCGGAATAAGAAAGAAACAGACTAATATTAGCATAGATGCCATTCTTCTAACGATGTAACAAGTACATCGGGTGTTTTGGGAAGTGTTCCCGGTTACGGTTGACCTAATTAATGCATCCTAACAATCCTTTAACGGATTTGAATTATAGAAATGCAATAGTGTATTATGTGTAAGCCAGGTTAAAGAGATGGGTCTTTAATCTAGATTTAAACTGACAGAGTGTGTCTGCTTCCTGAACAGTGTTAGGTAGATTGTTCCAGAGTTTGGACGTTAAATAGGAAAACAATCTCCTGCCCGCAGTTGATTTTGATATTCTAGGTATTATCAAATGGCCAGAGTTTTGAGATCGCAGCGGATGTGAAGGACTATAATGCGATAAGAGCTCGCTCAAATACTGAGGTGCCAAACCATTCAAGGCCTTATAGGTAATTAGCAAGATCTTAAAATCTATCCGATGTTTGATAGGCAGCCAGTGCAGTGTTGACAGAACTGGGCTAATGTGGTCATACTTCCTGATTCTAGTAAGAACTCTAGCTGCTGCATTTTGAACCAGCTGGAGTTTGTTTATTAAACATGCAGAGCAATCACCCAATAAAGCATTACAATAATCTAGCCTCGAGGTCATGAACGCATTAATTAATGTTTCTGCATTTGACATTGAGAGCATAGGTTGTAATTTAGATATATTTTTAAGATGGAAAAATGCAGTTTTACAAAGTAAAACATGTTTTTCGAAGGAACGATTGCTATCAAAAAGTATGCCAAGGTTCCTAGCTGATGACGAAGAATTTACAGAGCAGCCATCAAGTATTAGATAGTGATCTAGGTTATTACATGCAAAGGTTTTTGGTCCAATAATTAACACCTCTGTTTTTTCAGAATTTAGCAGTAAGAAATTGCTAGTCATCCAGTTTTTGATATCAACTATACATTCTGTTAGTTTTGCAAACTGGTAAGTTTCATCAGGTCGCGAAGAAATATAGAGCTGAGTATCATCAGCATAACAGTGAAAGCTAACACCATGTTTCCTAATGATATCTCCCAAGGGTAACATGTAAAGCGTGAAAAGGGGCCAAGTACTGAGCCTTGAGGTACTCCATACTGCACTTGTGATTGGTATGATACCTCTTAATTTACTGCCACAAATTGATGGCGGTCAGAGAAGTACGATTTGAACCATGCCAGTGCACTTCCTCTAATGCCAACATAATTTTCTAGTCTATTTAAAAGAATGTTGTGATCGATAGTGTCGAACGCAGCGCTAAGATCCAGCAGCAGTAATAGAGAGATACAACCACAAATCAGATGATAAAAGCAGTAAAAAAATGAGCGCAGTCTCAGTACTATGATATGGTCTAAAACCTGACTGGAAATCCTCACATATATCATTTTTCTCTAAGAAGGAACATAGTTGTGATGATACTACCTTTTCTAATTTCTTTGACAGAAAAGGAAGATTCGAGATCGGTCTGTAATTAATTAATTCTTTGGGGTCAAGTTTTTTAATGAGAGGCTTAATAACAGGCAGTTTGAAGGTTTTTGGGACATATCCTAATGACAATGATCAGTTAATAATATTCAGAAGAAGATCTATTACTTCTGGAAGCACTTCTTTTAGGAGCTTAGATGGAACAGGGTCTAACATACAGGTTGTTGGTTTAGATGATTTAACAAGTTTATACAATTCTTCATTTCCAATAGAAGAGAATGAGTGGAATTGTTCCTCAGGGGATCTATAGCGTACTATCTGATGCGATACTGTAGCTGACAGCTGCATGATTACAATTTTATCTCTAATAGTTTTTATCTTGGAAGTAAAAGTAAAGTTCATAAAGTCATTACTACTGTGCTGCTGGGTAATGTCTGCACCTGCTGTTGTTATATTTTTTGTTAATTTAACCACTGTATTGAATAAATACTTGGGATTGTGTTTGTTTTCTTCTAGAAGAAACGTAAAGTAAGCAGATCTAGCAGTTTTTAAGGCTTTCCTGTAGGAGAGAGTACTTTCCCGCCAAGCAATACAAAATACCTCTAATTTAGTTTTCCTCCAGCTGCGCTCCATTTTCCGGGCTGCTCTCTTTAGGGTGCGAGTGTGCTCATTATACCACGGTGATGGACTCTTATCCTTAATCTTACTTAAGCGTAAAGGAGCAACCGCATCTAAAGTGCTAGAAAAGAGAGAGTCCATAGTTTCTGTTACATCATCAAGTTGTTCTGTGCTGTTGGATATGCTGAGGAACTGAGATAAGTCAGGAAGATTATTTATAAAGCAGTCTTTTGTGGTAGAGGTAATGGTTCTACCATATTTGTAACAAAGAGTTAGCTTTACAGCTTTAGCTATATGGAATATACAGGAGACTAGATAATGATCTGAGATATCATCGCTCTGCTGCAAAATTTCAATGCCACTGACATCAATTCCATGTGACGGTATTAAATCTAGAGTATGATTTCGACAATGAGTAGGTCCTGACACGTGTTGTTTAACAAATAGAGTTCAGAATATCTATGAATGCTGATCCCAACGAATCTTTTTCATTATCAACATGGATATTAAAATCACCAATGATTAGGACTTTATCTGCAGTCAGCACTAACTCCGATAGAAGATCAGAAAATTCTTTAATAAAGTCTGTATGGTGCCCTGGTGGCCTGTATACAGTAGCCAGTACAAACATCACAGGGGATTTATCATTAACACTTGTTTCTTTGGATAACGTTATATGAAGCACCATTACTTCGAACGAATTATACTTGAAACCCGACCTCTGAGAGATACTGAAAATATTTCTATAAATTGTAGCAACACCTCCCCCTTTACCTTCTGGATGCGGTTCATGTTTGTAAGTGTAACCTTGGGGTGTAGACTCGTTTAAAGTAATGTAATCATCTGGTTTTAGCCAGGTTTCTGTCAGACAAAGCACATCTAGTTTATGGTCAGTGAACATATCATTTACAAAAAGTGCTTGTGTAGAAAGGGATCTAATATTCAATAAGCCAAGCGTTATCATGTGTTTATCTGTATTACATCTTTTTATTTGTTGAACATCAATTCAATTGTTACTATTACTTTGGTTTGGATGTTTTCTGTATTTTCTAGCTCGGGGAACAGACACAGTCTCTATAGTGTGAAAAATTAACCTTTAATTATTGTTCATATATAATTTTTTACAATTTGTAATTATTTAAAAAGAGAAATCTGCATATTTTTATATATGTTCACTGGCCCCAGTGCTATCTTTTGCAATCCCTTGTCTTCAGGTCTACCAAGAACAAACAAAATTATTATTTTTTTTTATTATTATTTTATAAGTCTACAAAAAAAAAAAAGAATCCACAACAGGGGTGTGTTTAATCTAATTTAACATGCTTTATTGATAATGTGCACTCAATATTCTTTGACCACTAGAGGGATATTGGTCTCTAACCTGATATTATTCATCAATTTCTTCTTCAATTTCTCCGCTCTCCTTTTCACATTATCTCCAAAAACAGACATATATTTTGAAGCATTGCAATAATTAGTTCACAGTGCTGTATTACAATATTAACAGTCACAACCGTATAACAACTGCTGTTCAAAAAAATAAATGCCCAGTGTTACAAAGCATTATCAAAGACTGACGCACTAACCACCTTAGCTCTTCAGCAAGAAACTTTTAATATTAGCATCAGCCATACATCGACATATTTGGTTTATAGATGTGAAAACATACAAAGATCCTGTGTGAACAGACAGAGTATTAAATAAAGCATCACCCTTTGTGCTCCATGATTTGTCCTGTAAAAGAAATGGATGATGAAGTACTGAGCTGTTACTCATGACTTTGTCAAGGCACATGTATTGTGAGTTAATGCAGAGGTCAAATTTACTGCAATTAAAAACTCTAAAACTATCAAATGGAGCACCTTTTTAGTTTTGGGAATGTGTTACGGCAATGTTTTGAGATGATTCAACCCATAATTAAGTACTAATGACAAAATGAGCTAACATGTGTTCTCTTGTACAGTAAGAGGTGATCCTAAGTGATTGTGTATGTGTTTTTCTAGGCAGTGTTGTAAGAACTTTCTTTCATCAGTAGGGTTAGTTATTGGCTCCACCTGACGGTGACTCAGTGAAGTATTTCTATGAGGAGCCTCTTGAAGTCACCGCCACACTCCGAGCTCAGGGCATCCTTCAGGGTCACGTCATATTTCTCCAAGTACATGTCCTTGATGGTCTCCAAATCCACCTGGAAGTGAATGTGAAAGTGGAAAAGACAATATAATTTTCCCTTCTAGCACTTCATGATATCAAAGCCATAATAATCTCTACCTCAGCGCGTCCCACAATAATACGTATGAGCGTGTCCTCGTCTGTCCCGGCTCCTTTCATGGCAGCGTTCAGACGACGGGCGAAATACAGCTGCGGGTTTTTAGCACATCGCACTGTTCGAACAAAAACAAATCACTTTATGATCTGTGTGGCTATCGAATATCAAGCACATGAAATCCTGCTGTATTCTTTTAGGAGCTTACAGTCACTGCAATATGACTCTGATTCAAAAGAGCGAATTTCCTAAAGGCTTTTGAATAGTTATAGTTACCCAGAGTAATGTAACAGTCCTTTAATGTTCCTGTAGCCTCACTGTCTATCGCATCCAGGATATCTGTTCCAGAGAGCTATGGAAAAACACAAAAGAGAAACCAGAGACTCAGAAAGAATGCTGAAATGGCTCCTGTAACGCAGTGGTGGGTATAGCTGGCGTTTGACCGTACAGTTTCATATATCTTGAAGGTGGCCTGAAGCTGTAGGTAGTTCCTGTGAGTGAGGATGTAGGTGAAAGTGCACTCGTCTGTTCCAAAGCGGCCTTCACCCGCCTGTGGAAAACCAACAATACGTAGGCTAGTCATTCACTCAATCAACATAATAACAGGGTTGCCAGGTTTGTTTGATAAAGCCAATCAAATACATTCCAAAAACCAGACCAATGACTGATAAAACAAGCCTAAAACCATCCCAATACCAAAATATGCCAAAAAAGGCCCTATTATGTATTCTCAAATTTCCTTTTATTTGTATTTTGCAGCTCTTTAGGGAGTTGATTGTATAATATAATATAATATAACCTTTAGTTATCACTGATCAGCAGTTGGTTGTTAAAACTCCTTAGATTCAAATTTTGTTGATGTGAAACTAAATTTGCAGGACAAAAAATCATGTACTTGGCAACTCAATAATGATATACTTGTATAAAATAATAACTAGTTATAAACTTCTCATATGCAGAGTTGTAACAGCAGAGTAAAGCTCACCTCAAACAATGATGTTGCATCTTGTTCTGCCAGTGCTTCATCCACTTCATAAGACTCATCCCTGTTGGCCTGCAGGTGAAGGTCAGTTCTTTATAGCAAATAACAACCTTAGTAGCTTCAGTGGATACATTTTTCCTGGTTAATTTTGGCCATAACTGCAGATACTGTAGTACACTAACACAAAAATATCCTCTTTAAGAAAAGGAATTCTGCACCATATTATATATATAAGGTGATCGTGACTTTTTATCTTTAATAATTCAGATTTTTTTCTCACAATTCTGAGAAAAAAAGTCAGGATTGCAAAATATAAAGTCAGCATTGTGAGATATAAACAATTGGAGTATTTCAACATATAAATCAATTGCTAGAAAAAAGTCACAATTACATTTTTTACTCTGTGATGGAAAAAAAACAATTTCAAATTTATGAGATGTAAACTCTTAGTTGCAAGAAAAAAGCCAGAATTCTGAGTTAACGTCTTTTCTTAGAATTTCTTAGAATTGTGAGATATTATCTCAGAACTGTGAGGAAAAAGTTAAGACAGTTGCAATTACATTTTATTCTTTTTTTTTCACCTGTGGCATAAACAAGCTTCCCTAATTAGTACAAAATAGCCAAAGCAAACGTATTGGACACAAGCTCCTTGGTGTTTTTATATTTTACCTGTAGGAGAGAAACCAGAAGATTCCTCACTTCTCCACTAGTGTCATCTTCAATATCAGCCTCCAGATCCCGCTCATGAACTGATGATCAAAACATCAGTTACATGACTATAATCCTGCATTATTTTTATTATCAATAATATTACGGTCACAATAATGAGGTAACAATAAATCATGCCTCTTCATTACATCATGAATTTACAATTATATCTGATCAAGGCTTACCTTGCATATACGCCTCTTTGCAATTCATAATATCCTGTTAATGAAAAATATACAAGTGACGTTTATCAGTAGGGATATGCAATCAGGTAAGGATTCCTTTTCAGCTGTGTTTGATGCTATAATAGTAATAGTCAGTGACTATTTCTTCTAATCTAATAAGGAATAACCTGATTGGTGCTGGTGCAGAGGATCTCCACCAGCACGTCCTCATCTGTCCCAGCACCCTTCATGGCTCTCCTCAAGTCTTTAGCCATGAAGATGTGAGGCGGGTCCAGCATGGCCACAATTGCTTTCTCAAAGCTTCCTGTGAGTTCATTCTTCAAGACTTCCTCCAACTCCTTGACAATATGACCACAGACCGAGAGGACAAAACTAAAAAATGGCTCAAACAGATGTTGATTCACTGTATATTTACCTATCAATAAATGAATCAAAAAAATAAATAAACTTGTAAAAAGTCATTATAGAAATCACTTTCATTCCAAGGATTTTGTGTGTAAATTTGTTATACCACTAATATTTAGCATTTTAGTCGATTTAGAGACGTTACGTAAAGAACATTAATGGTTCAATACAATACTTTCCATCTTTCCATGAGCTCTCCACAATTATTAAAAGGGCGAAAGCATAATAGTAGAAACTTTACACCAGTTACCTAATGCAGTCTAAATCAATATAATGTGGTGGAGAGGAAAATTAGAAATCATTTGGTCTATGGCTTATGTCATATATGAGAATAGAGTGTTCCTTCTTATAAGCCACTTTATATTTGGGAAAACTATATTTTTCATTGATTATGATTCACTAATGTACATTTGTCAATTAGCTGACATTTCAGAGATGTGACTCACATCGTCATATTTTTCAAAGTAGGCTTGTTTAATCTCCACCCGCTGGGCTGCAGAGCGGTTCGCTAGAATGGAAATGATGGTCTCCTCGTCTGTTCCTGTGAACAACAGAAGATGAGCTCATACCTCATAATGTCAGTCATTCCTCCAGCAGACTACAGGCCTCACAACTCACCGGTTCAGATTCAAAAGGAAAGGAAAGCTGAACATGAACTCACCCTCAGGCCATCTAAAATGTAGTTTGAAATTTAGAGATGTAGCAAGAAATGTAGCATTACAACACTTACTCACCAACGTATCCTCTGCAGTGAATGGGTGCTGTCAGAATGATCACAATACAAGTAATCCACACCACTCCAGTCCATCAATTAACATCTTGTGAAGCAAAAAGCTGTGTGTTTGTCCATCATTAAGGTGTTTTAACTTCAAACTGTCACTTCTGTCCAAAATATGGTTCCATAATCTATAATAACGCTTCCTCCAGTGAAAAAAAGTCCATCTCCTGTTAATCCACCAACATATTTGTTTAGAACTTTCTGGACTGTTTTCACTTGTAAACGGTGCTTGATCTGTGCATATTTCTCTCCTGATTCAGACAAGATGACTTTTTCACTGAAGAAGGCAATTGTATGAATAGAGGACTCGTATTTTAGCCAGAAACAACAAACATCTTTGTTTATTACAAACAGCTTTTTGCTTCACAAGACATTGTTTAGACTATTGTGATGTCTTTATGAGCTATTTGGACTCTCATTCTGACGGCACCCATTCACTGCAGAGGATCCATTGGTGAGCAAGTGATGTAATGCTAAATTTCTCAAAATGTATTCCAATAAAGAAACAAAGAATGGCCTGAGGGTGAGGAAATGCTCAGCTTTTCCTTTAAAGTCTGCATGAAATCAAAATTGACCTTCTTTACTTTGTAAATGCAGATTACTAGTCTTGCGGTGAAAAATTCATCTCTGCAAGTTAACCCAAAGAAGGGGGAAAAAAATCATCTTTGCAGTCTTTAATTTGTCGAAAATTTGCATCCCCTTGGAATGACTTTCCTTCTCTGATGATTTCAGATTTTTTCTCATTCAATATACCATTTCACTCGGAAATACGTCAGAATACTGAAGTGAAGCTGGTCATAAATTCTGTTTCATGCAATCTTCAAAAGTGCTATATCATCATATTGCAAGTAAAAAAAATAAAAATCACCTATTTTTTATGTCAGTGTTTTCCAACAAGTGATTATTTTTATTCAACCTACCCATTCCTTTGCAGGCCTTACGGATTGCCTTGATGTCTGCCACCACATCAAAGTCCTCATAAGGAGTTACTGTGGGCTGAAATGAAGATTGTGTAAGAAAAATCATGTGTTATGCAATTAAACAACTGCGGTTTTAAATTACAATTACATCAAGAGATTCTGAAATAGGTTAAGCAGTTTATTCCTTGTTGTATTGTCAAAAGATGTGATGAGTGAGTCCATCAGCATGTTTTTGAAGGGTTTGTGCATGAGATCACTGCAGCAGAGTCTGTAGGGGAGGAGGGGCTCTGTCTCTAACACACAGAGCTGAGTCATGGGATCTCTGGGCAGGGACGGGAATAGCGGAAGCGTCCTCTGCCTCGCCCACTGCCGTAATAACAATGTGCACTTATTGATAACAGAAACAGTTATTATTTTTTAAACATTCCTTTTCCTCTAAGAGAGTATAATACTGCTCAAATCACAGTTGAATACAAGAAATAATAGTAAATACAATATTTGTATACGGAAAAAAACTATTAAATATTATTAAAAAATATTTCGTTTCGAAATTTTAATAATAAAAGTGTACGAAAAATGTTAAAACATCGAAATAAAACATCAAAATGTAACGCTAGAAACTCGTTTGCATATAAGTATTTTTTATGTCGTCCGTAGCCTATATATTTGCTGCATCCGTAAAACAAACTATAACATCCAATACCGTTATCTGTAGTGAAATAAACTGAGAAAAGTGAAAAAAAGAAACAAATTTCAACTTGTTTTACTCACTTGAACGTTGCCCATCTTGTGATGCTGATGTGAGTCTGTGACTGCGCGCGCTCTCTCTCCAGCCGAAGACGCACTCCGCATCCCTGACGTCACCATGTGCGTTTTACATTTTTATCCGATTTCATTTTTATTTATTTATTTATTTTTAAATCAATTATAATGTTCTCAACAGAAAAGTAAAGCGTTATTGGTTTACTATATATGCCAATAAAATGTGTTATTACTGCTTGTTGGCTAATACCAAACCGACATTCTTTATTGAACTGATGAGATTATATAAACAAAAATATCTTTCTTCATTCACCAGGAATGAAACAAATGTGCGTAGGCTGATACAAAATTTAGTGAGCAGAATCATTTGATTTAAGACAAGAAAGTCTTTGTTAACTGTGTCCCGGCAGCATCAACCTACTCTCTGCATAAACAGTGCTTTGATTCCGTGTTTACCACAATAATAACATTTCTATGTTTCCTTGTAAAGTCATATATTGTAGTAGGTCTTGTCAAATATTTTATATTAGTTATTACATTTATTTTAATGTACACAGCTTTTTTAAAGAACTCAATAAAAGGCATTCATTCATTTATGTAATGCACATAGGCAGTATTGCTAAAAGAAGTAAACAGAGGCATGCATCTCTTGTCCTGCGTGAATAGCAGGAAATGCGTCGGTTTATGTAATGACTTTCAGCATTAATGATGGATGGATGCACAGCAAGCATGTTACAAAGAACTCGTTCACATTTGACACCTGAAACCATTGATTCGAACCGATTAGTGAGCTAACGCATGTGGTGATTTTTATTAAATTGCATTATTTTTTAAATCTGCTCTATTCTATAATTGTGTTGGTCCATATCCTGTTCTTTGACATTGAGAGCATTCATTCATCCACGTCTACGGTGAAGACTTGGCTCATAAATATTAATTAGGCACGTTATTGGGTGCTTCAAGGAGGTTACTAAGCAACGTCAGATAACGTTATTAAAATTATTGACCTGCGCTTTTATTTAGCAAAAATACAGAAGAGAACTACATACGGAGAATTCAGTATGACTATTTATACGATAATAAATTAAAATGCCTCCCATCTTTATGCTTAAACAAACCAACATGCAAAATATTCGGTTGCGCGGTCGCTAGTTATGCGCATGCGCACTGTCAGTTCTGTCAGCTGACTTCCTGTCTGAGGGAGGGACTGCTGCTAGTGTCCCGCTAATCCTCCAAATCCCGAAAAATACCACGGAGAGGGAAGGGAACGGTCCATTCCGCGCCTATCTGTGCGGACACTAAGTAGGTATGGTCATGTTTTTAAAATAAGATTACGCGAGGACCGAAAGTGTTTGAATTTAGACCGGGAAGAAGGGTTTTCATCATCGAAATGACCAGCGAAATTTCGATACAGGTCTCGAGGGAAGGAACAGACCAGTTCACGAGCTCACTTACTATTAATGACTCTTCGTCAGTTTGAATAATTAATATCCGTTACAAGATGACGGATGCGCGGTTGGCGATGTAAAAACACGCACATTTAGATAAACATCATGTCTTTCAGTTGGCAGACATCTTGTACTAATTATGCCGCGATTAAACCACACGGGACGAACACTTCCTGTTCAGCGCCTGTACATTGAGTGAATACTAACATAATTTACCGTTACGGTGTTTGCATTGCAAACACTTATGTTTACATAATCTCGCATTTTTGACGACATCAATACGTTTTATTATTGAAGAGCATGTCATTTGTCTGTCTAGCCATGCACCAACAAATATACTCTCTTAGTTTTCAAGATATGTGACCCTGGACCACAAAACCAATCATGATACTGAATAAATTAGCTTTCCATTGATGTATGGGTTGTTAGGATTGGACAATATTTGGCTGAGATACAACTATTTGAAAATCTGGAATCTGAAAGAGCAAAAAAATCTAAATATTGAGAAATTCGCCTTTAAAGTTGTCCAAATTAAATTCTTAGCAGTGCATATTACTAATCAAAAATTAAGTTTTTATATATTTATGGTAGGAAATTTACAAAATATCTTAATGGAACATGATCTTTACTTAATATCCTAATGATTTTTGGCATAAAAGAAAAATGGATCATTTTGACCCATACAATGTATTATTGGCTATTGCTACAAATATACCCCAGCGACTTAAGACTGGTTTTGTGGTCCAGGGTCACATAGATGCTTTTAACATGGGTGAATATGTTTATTTTATAGCCAACTAGTGTTTTTATCTCTTAAACTACATTATTTGGGTTGTCACACAAGCCCAAACTGTTGAGAGATCACCGTCCTGCCTGCTTTATCTGGTCTCACTTGTAGGGCTGAATGCCTCTCAAATCTTATCAAGGTCACACAGAGCTCTTCTATCAGCCAGTGAGCGTCATATTCATTTTCATTGTCCTGTGAATTATAGGAGTGAGCTCCCACCATGGAATGTGAGGTCTGAGGGACAGCCACCATGATTGGAGGACTGTTCATCTACAACCATAAAGGGGAGGTGCTCATCTCCCGCGTCTACCGCGATGATATAGGGTGAGTGAGTTCATCATGGGTGGAAAACGCTCTTAAAACTGCTTCTGATCTCAAGGACTAGACTTGTGAGGAGTTAGGCTTCCTCAAAACCACATAATCTGGAGACGCGCTGGTAAACAGCACCAAAACACAACCACCAAAGCTTCTCAGAACACCTTAGTAACACTTTGCCATCGCGTCTACCAACTTACTTTTGCACAGGCAAACTCTAAATGTTTAGCACTAGTGCGAAGGTGCACACGGTAAAAAATTATGCGAATATTAAGGAAACGATGGCGGACGGAGGTTTTCAAGATAAAGTAGAGTAAAAGACCTCTTCTTAAACCAGAGATGGTAAACATGTTGGTATTCTTGTGAAAAAAAAAGAAAAAAAAACATGCAGGCACTGTCACCACAGCCAGTTTGTTTTACTTTTCTTTTTGTTTTCATTTTGAAAAGCTTGATATCTTTGCTGTTTACCTTATGTTACGCTATGGAGGCTTTCTTTAGTTTTTTATTTATTTATCTGATTCCTCAGTGTTTGCTAAACATTCTGAAATTTATTAGTCGGTATATAAAACAGCATGTGGTGTAGGGGTGTGCCATATCATACCGTCCACGGTAATACCGGTATTAATTTTTACATGATAAAAAAATTGTCATATAGTGATATCAATGATATATAAAGATGCAATGGCGTATTTACTAGGGATGCACCGAAATAAGCAAAAAGACAGAATAAATTGTACCAAATAATGACGTGACGCGATCAAATAGAGGTTTGCGCACTAATGCAGCAAACATGACGGCAGTGTCGAAGCATTTAAAACTGTCAGAGAAAGACGCTAACATCATTACATCATTGCACCGACAGCGAGAGACCGTTTAGTACTGCATCACATGTCTGCGATGAGAAGAGGAAGAGGTGGTTGTTGCTGGTTACTGTATGATGATTAATATCACGAAATGGCCTTAAACAGTTAATTACACTGCAGAACATTATGGTTTTTAATACATGCATGAATTGCATTCAAACAGCACTGCGAGAGCTCGCGACGCTGACTCAGGGTTCAAAGTGCAAACCGCGAGGGAAATCTGCGCTCAAACTGTTACTCATCAGTTGCTCAGTAACACTTTTATGAATTTTTACAATGCATGTGACAATGTGATACGTGCATCTTCCCAAATTAGTAATGAGAATAATTTATTAATCTGCTGCTGTCAACAAAAAGAAGCACTGAGGACTTCCTGCGGGTTTCTGTCAAAATAAAAGCTCCATCAACATTCATAAAATGTTAGTATTGTAATTTTACTGTTGTTCTGTTAAATAAAATTAAAAAGTAAGACGATAATAATGATAATTACAACAGCTCTATTAATACATTTATTTTATCATTCACACATAGTGTTCAAATTGGGATCTGTAATATTTTGTAATGTTTTAAAATAATTCCCTTCTGCTCAGCAAGGCTGCATTTATTTGCATGAAGGGGATCTCAAAAATGGCCACAAAATATTATTTTACTAACTTATTAATTTTAAATTGTGCTTTGTTTGGTATAATGTCTGCTAGAATGTTAAAAAATGTTCAGTGTTAAATAAGTATTTTTAAATGGTTGTTTTGTATTAGTGTACAATGTTTAAAAATAATAATTTATTCCATGTAGTGTCCATTTCATTCATTTAATATTGGAGGCATCCAAGTTATTTGACACATTTGAACATTCTTTTTAAAAAAGTAACGCAATAGTTACTTTCCCTGGTAATTGGTTAGGCTACTTTTATAATGATGTAACTCAGTCAGTTACTATTTGTGAGAAGTAACTAGTAACTAATTACTTTTTTAAAAGTAACTTGCCCAACTGGTCACTACTATTGCGCTATAATGCTGCTTCTGCCACCTTATGACAATAGATTTACACTTCGAATTAGGTAGTCTGTCATCAATGACAGTAGTTCATTGGAAAAGGATGGAAAATGCCCTTCACTGTGTTTGCACTAATAAATGCTGCTGCCTGCCAGCTTCAATCACCAATAAAACACTGTTCCATTTTTTATTTATTTTTTTGCATAACGTCATAAATATCATTATCACAAATATTCTTGAAATATCGTCTTATAATTTTGAGGCTATGTTGCCCACCCCTAATGTGGTGTATGCCATGCCTCATCTTTTTGTAAACCTTATGCAAGCTAGTTTGTCATTGTAGCTTACTGTTTTATTGTTGTGCTTTTTAAGAATAACAATAAATCCATCTTTTGTTTTAGTCATAAAAAGTTAAATGTGTATAGATGTAAGCAAAACAGACAATTAACTTTTCTTGTAAAACGTGACAACAAGATTGCGAATTCTTATATCGTAGCAAAAGAGGAAATCCCGTTCACAAAATTCAAATCACAAATAATACTAGGCTACTGATGGAAAAGTATGGGTTGAATGTTAACCATATAACTATAAACTATGATAAAAGTTCATCAGCATGCATTGATTAATCCCATGATGTAGCAAAAGAAAACAAAAATATTGCGACGAAATCATGTGCTCGTGCGACCGACTGAGAAAGTTAATCACAAAAGAGCGACCAGTGGGAAGAATGAGTCCAGAGCCCTGTGTTAGAAATAATAGAATACATTTTGGGGCGAATAGACTGGACTTATTATTAATGCGCAAGCTCAGCAGGGTTTAAACTCTATATCATTGGGGTTATCCTGTTAGGGAAGAGGGAGGATGACAGGATGTTAGAGAACAGGAAGCATTACTCCATTCCATCACCATAACAAAACTACATTTCATTTTTCTGTAACCATAAATGAGGAAGTATTGTTTTTTCTTCCTTTCATAGAACCCCAGATCAAGTTTTTGTCCTCATAAAGATTTCATCAGTGTGTTTCCATTACTGTTGTCCATTTACACATGCAGCCCATGTTTGTCTATCTCTTTTTTCCTTGTATTTATTCCCCTCATGCTCTTTGTCCTTTGTACTGTTTTTCTCCATGTTCATTGTGGCTACTGTAGCACTAGGTAAGCGATCCTACTACAACCAATGACCCGAAAGCATGTTTTTAGACCTCAGCAAGCAAGCAACCAATCACTCTGACGCATGTCACCAGTGACCCCCAATCTAGGGTTGGGCAATATAGCCAAAAATAGTTATCTATCTGTGTTTTAAGCCTTTTAATAATACATCTAAATTTTTGTATTTGTATTTTTTTGCAATACAGAGAAAGAGCAAACGCCAAAAATATAAAATTACAGCCAACGAGTCAAAGACAAGACATAGCATTTTGTATATTATATTTTATATAATGTTTCAACATTATATAAAACATTTGTGAAAATAAAATGTCAGAATATGGGTGAAATAATGTTCCATCGTCATTCTGCGTAACAGATACATTTATGTAAAAATAACAACTCACTTATTCTGACTTGTACTCATTAAAATATATAAAAGAATAAGTGAAAGAGAGAGATAAAACAATATAACCATTAAAGTTCCGGCACACCAAGCTGAACGTAAAGCCATTGTCGAGCATCTGTCAGCTCAGTTTTTGCAGTGTTTTCCGCATTGGTTAGGCTCTACTTGGTCCCCATTGACTGCTTTTTGGCCTATTGGGCATTTTGAATCGGCGAAGTAGTGCACGATAAGAAAAGCGAAAGCAAGCAAAGAGGACACACACAAAAGGCTGTTCTGATCTTATTTTACCTGAGCATCCAAATACACGTTATCATGCAGGAGCAGAACGTACGTGCTATTTGGACACTGGCTGTAGTCTTCACAGTGTGCTCAAGCACAACATTTTAGCCCAGAAGCAGGTGATGCAAGGCGACAAGACAGTCGACTTTCATCGCTGTTAATTCTTTGTCGGTTTGGTGTGTCACAGCCTTTAAACCATTGTTACCAAAAAATAACATGCATAGACTTCCATGTACAGTTTGGAGTGAACGTCCATTAAATCAGTGTTTGGATCAAATGAACCATAGAAGAACTGATTCGTATAAATGAAGCAAACCTCTCAGCAATACTGATATTCTCAAACAGTATTCTCAGGAGTTTAGGGGTGAGTTGTCATGCTTTGGAAATGGGCACAAAACTGTCCTAACGTGGTTTTTAGGACAAATGGAAAAAGCATGTAAAACTTTGCAAGAAGAACCATTTGTTTGTTAATTTTCTGTCATCTATAGCATATTGAATATATTGTGAATATTCATATTGCCCAGCTCTATTGCAAGCATGTCACCTGACATACTTCAGTCAATAAGATATTGTGAAAATATGCAAATGCACCAGCAGCAGACTGAAATTACCGTGATGCCCTTTCCCTTTTGATTGCACTCAGGCATGAGATGACACATTTTAGTGAGTTTTGTGTATCTTGTATATTTTGACACATTATGCACCTTTTTGAATGAAATGTTTGTCTTAAAGGGGTAATCGGATGCCCATTTTGCACAAGTTGATATGATTCTTTAGGGTCTTAATTAAAAGTCTATAACTTTGGTTAAAATTTCTCAATGGTAGTGTAAAAAACACCTTTTTTCCCCGGTCAAAATCAGCTCTGTTTTCAGCAAGCCGTTTTTTTAGTTTGTTGCTTTAAATGCTAATGAGCTCTGCTGACCCCGCCCCTCTCTTCCGTGGGGTGACGAGCAGTACTGTTTACTTTAGCCACGAAACTGGATAACTAGCATGTTATTAGGAAAGGCGATTTGCAAAGATTCATAAAAAAAACCTTATGCTCACTACTTCTGTAGGTGAGGCTGGATCACGAATGATTTGTGCGAACATAGATGCATTTAGGCAGATCGGTGATCAGTGCATTCTCTTCAAAACGAAAGTAACGTTAATCCTTCAGCGGCTCAGATGTTGTGAGTTAATGATGATGGTTATATTCATAATTACGTCCAACAACAAAACACCTAAATCGCTTAATCTGAGACATTCTTGTCTTCCCCTGCACCGGGGTCAACACAATGGCGGTCGGACTGTTTACAGCTCACACAGCTCAGGTCTAAGATAAGACGGCCTTGTCAATCAACTATCATGGGAGGGGCCTGTACAGAACCATGTCATTCTGACAGGAATCTCAGAACAGCCTGATTTGAGAGAGGGGATTTTAAAATAGGGATTTAAAAAAAAAAAAAAACTTTGGGTGGATTTTTATCATTATAGGATGGATGTGTGTACACACTTCCAGCACATATTGTTCAAACAACTTATAAAGTGAATTTTGCATCCGATGACCCCTTTAAAATGAAACAGAAACTTTGCTAATTTTGGCTTTAATGTTTATCGGATCACAGTTGTAGCAGATTAAACTGGATGGAGTAAAAATATCTACCAAAAAATGTTTAAAAAGAAAAATTGGACTCTCTTTGTATAAATCTCTTCAAAAGAAGTTCTCTTATTTGTTTTAGATAGGCGAGAGTCTTTTGTCTGTGGGACCTTGTTACTCATCTTGATGTTCATGAAGGTTTGGGTCAGCAGGGAAGATCCTTTAATGCTTTGTTCACCGACAGAAGGAGTGTTTGTCTTACAGGGTTTATTGGCAGATGGTGACCGTGTGCTCACTCTTTCTGCCCAACTCCATTATCTCTGCCTTGACCTGACATTCTTCTCCTCCTCCGCAGACGCAATGCTGTGGACGCGTTCCGCGTGAACGTGATCCACGCCCGTCAGCAGGTGCGCTCCCCTGTCACCAACATCGCCCGCACCAGCTTCTTCCACATCAAACGCTCCAACATCTGGCTGGCTGCTGTCACCAAGCAGAATGTCAACGCTGCTATGGTGTTCGAGTTCCTCTACAAGATGTGTGACGTCATGACGGCTTACTTTGGGAAGATCAGTGAGGAGAATATCAAGAACAACTTTGTGCTGATCTACGAGTTGCTGGATGGTAAGGCTGGTTCAGAAACACACAAACCATTTCCTGACACTGTTCTTCTTCAGTTCTATCTGATCCTCCGTGTGCCTGTGTTAACCGCATTACCTAAAAAAAAAAAATCACCCTCCTCTAAATGGTATGCTTTCCTGGCAGTCATCCGCTGTTTGTGGGAAGGTACGTCCTAAACCATGAGCTGGCCAGGAAACCTTGTCCAACAGCTGAAAAAATAAATGGTTACCTAAATGAAACATGGAGAGAAAGTCTGTTTAAAAGTCTGTTCTTGAGGCGTTAAGTGTCTCATTCCAGAATATTGATTCATTTATTTCTTTGTGTGTGTGTTTGCAGAGATCCTGGACTTTGGATACCCTCAAAACTCTGAGACAGGAGCACTGAAGACTTTTATTACCCAGCAGGGCATCAAAGGACAGGTAAGAGTTTATTTAATTATTTTTCTGTTTGCATGTTTTTGAGTCCATAAAAAGTTGTAAGACTTAAATTATATTGTATTATTGCAGTATTATTTAAGCACCAGCAGAGTATTCTAAAAGAGACTACTTCTAGTAAAATAATTATTAATTGTTTTTAAACATCAAAATTTAGTTGGGAACATCTTTTTGTTGACATCCTTAAAGGTTACATTTTTTAAATTAACATTTACATATTTTATGTGCATGTTGAAAATTATATATAAATTTTTTTCCACGCAAATAACTTTTATCAAAAACATTTTAAATTTAAACATTTTATTATATATAATATAAAATATTGAACATTTTTAATTTTTTTAAATCAAAACATTTTTAATTTCTAATATGCACGTTTAAACATTTTAATATTTATTTTTTTTATAGACTCTGTGCAATTGTGTGTGGAAAAGAGATTATACATATATTTTTTTGTTTTTATAAAATGTTAAGTTTAGAGAGTTGACAGAATTTCCAAATGTTTAAATGTGAAAGGGATAAAAATGCTTGTACATGATACATTAAGCCCCGGGTTAATAGAGCAAGTGACAGTTCCAATAACTCCTGGCCAGTGGGCCATCTTATTTCCATTTATTTTTCTGTTTTTTTTTTTTAGCTCTGCTCATGTTGTCTGTACAGATTCTAATATAAAACATTTCTCTTTTCTTTCTTGCTTTTCTGGACGTGTCTGGCTGCAGCATCAGGTATGTGTAAATGTATTTCATTTTAGGTCTCTCTCAGATTACACTATAGTTCTAGTGGCCCCAAAGTATTTGGACACTTCTGCCACACTTCAAAATAGTCTGTGAGTGTGACCTTCCTAAATCTTCGGTGGTCCATTATTGTCCTCAGACTAAGGAGGAGCAGTCTCAGATCACCAGCCAGGTGACCGGGCAAATCGGTTGGCGTCGTGAAGGCATCAAGTATCGCCGCAACGAGCTCTTCCTGGATGTGCTGGAGAGCGTCAACCTGCTCATGTCTCCACAGGGTGAGACAGCACTACCTTGAGGACTCGTGAGTGTGTCTTTTTAGTTATTAGAGCCAAACCATTCACATGCTACTGTGTGTCATCCCAACAGGTCAGGTCCTGAGCGCTCACGTCTCCGGTCGTGTGGTGATGAAGAGCTATCTGAGTGGAATGCCTGAATGCAAGTTTGGCATGAACGACAAAATCGTCATTGACAAACAGGGGAAAGGAGGAACTACTGATGATTCTGGGAAAAGGTTTCAGAGTGCCTCATGCTTATGCAAAGTTTTTGCTTGTCTGTCTCCTCTCTTATTTGCTTTGAAAATTATGTTTTTCTTTTTGTCCAGATTTTGTGTTTCTTGATCCAGAATTTTCAAAAAATGTTTGATTGTAAAGTGTGTGGTTTATTTTGATTTTTGAAGCTGTCTGTTTTTGTTGCGTCTCTTTTTCTCTGTGCTACCACAGTGAGTTAGGGGGAAGGTATTGTATATTTATATTTCTGTGTTCAGTTTAATGTTGTGCTTTTAAACTGTACAACATATGAGTGTCTTTTATTACTATTATTGTTTATATATTATATACATTGACCATTATTAGCATTTTTAAAATTGTATGATTATAAATTCAGGTTTTTTTTTTTTTTTTAAATTCCATCTCGCTGCTATTTTTCAATGCCAGATTTCAGAAGAACATTAATGTACATAAATGTTTTGACGACTGATTTTACTTTAAATTTTAAATTGAAATTTTTAAACAACATAGCAATGTTACCCCACTGTTCAAAGGTTTGGAGTCTGTAAAATATTTCTTATTCTCACCAAGGCTGCATTTATTTGATCATCAAATAAATGAAATAACATATAGTAATATTATAAAGTATTGTTACAGTGTAAACTGTTTTTTATAATTGTAATATATTTTAAAATGTAGTTTATTCTTGTGATGCAAAGCTGAATTTTCAGCATCATTACTCCAGTCTTCAGTGTCACATGGTCCTTCAGAAATCATTCTAATATGCTCAAGAAACATTTATTCTTATGGTTATCTTGCATATTTTTGTGGAAATTTATACTTTTTTCAGGATTCTTTAATACATAAAGTAACAACATTATAAATGTATTAACTGTCACTTTTGATAAATTTAATGTATCCTTAGTGAATAAAAGTATTTTGCTTAATTTTTTTAAATTTTTTTACTGACCTCAAACTTTTGAAAAAGTAGTGTAGGTTTCATATTGGTAAATGAGATTGATTGTTGTCAGTTATTGGCCATAATAAAAATGATGTGAAACTTTCAATACATCCCTAGTTTTTAAAAGTACAGCAGTGATTTAATTAGATTTTTGTCAGTGGTAATACGGTTTATTCTCATATTTGACACATATCAAACACTCATCATCTTTGTTTCTCTATCCTTTCTACCAGTGGCAAACAGTCCATAGCCATCGATGACTGCACTTTCCATCAGTGTGTGCGTCTCAGCAAGTTCGACTCTGAGCGCAGCATCAGTTTCATTCCTCCTGATGGGGAGTATGAGCTCATGAGGTCAGTTCAGTTTCCGTCTGTCTTCACACTCGAGTCTGACTCTGTCTAACACATCCTCAATCTGCGTGTGCAGGTATCGCACCACTAAGGACATAATCCTGCCCTTCCGGGTCATTCCACTGGTTCGAGAGGTTGGCCGCACAAAGCTGGAGGTCAAAGTTGTCATCAAATCTAATTTCAAGCCCTCGCTCCTGGCACAGAAAATAGAGGTCAGTTCAAAGAAAATATATAGACATAACATTACATTTTCGCACACAGTTTATTTGTAAGAATTTGTCAGATGATATATGAGGTGAATGTTTTGAACAGGTGCGTATTCCTACACCTCTGAACACTAGTGGAGTGCAGGTGATCTGTATGAAAGGAAAAGCTAAATACAAGGCCAGTGAGAATGCCATCGTGTGGAAGTAAGTGTCACTGTCATCTTGACATTTCTCTGCGTTTGGTGTTCGTGTGTATATATACTCATGTCACCCTGTCTGTCTGCTCAGGATCAAACGCATGGCAGGAATGAAGGAGTCTCAGATCAGTGCTGAGATCGAGCTGCTGCCCACTAATGATAAGAAGAAGTGGGCTCGCCCTCCCATTTCAATGAACTTTGAGGTGAGTGACGAGTCCCACATTGCTAAATGCCACTTTCTACACAAATTTTAAGTTTTTTTTTTTTTTTCTCCAACATATGATTGGTAAAAGGAGGTGCTTAAAGTGGATAGTTCACCCAAAAATGAAAATTCTGTCATTAATTACTCACCCTCATGTCGTTCCAAACCCGTAAGTCCTTCGTTCATCTTCTGAACACAAATTAAGATATTTTTGATGCAATCCGAGAGCTCTCTGACCCTCCATAGACAGCAAGGGTTCTACAATCAAGGCACAGAAAGGTAGTAAGTGCATCGTTTAAACAATCCATGTGACATCAGTGGTTCAACTGTCATTTTACAAAGCTACGAGAATACTTTTTGTGCGCAAAGAAAACAAAAATAACGACTTTATTCAATGATTTCTTCTCTCCCGGGACAGTCCTCAGCCATTATCGACGCATGCGTTGTGATGTGCGCTGTGCCTTCATTTACAAGCAGAGGAAAGCAATGCGCATGCGTCAATAATGGTGGAAATTGTTGAATAAAGTCATTACTTTTGTTTTCTTTGCGCACCCAAAGTATTCTCGTAGCTTTGTAAAATGACAGTTGAACCACTGATGTCATGTGGATTATTTTAACAATGTCCTTTCTGGCCCTTGACCTTAATTGTAATTTAGCAATAAATATAAATATTGATTTATTATCAGAAAATGTCTATTTACTAACATACTGTATGTTTCTCATAAATGACAGATTTTTTTAAATTTATTTTTTTAAATCAATAACGAGGGTAACAGGGTTGAATTAATATTTTAATGTTTTTTTTAATGAGGTTTGCTGTGCTGTTTTTTGTAATTAACTACAATTTGGAAATGTTTTGGATACAATTTAAAACCCTGATTTGTGTGTTTTTATTTTAGCAATACATACAGACATTAAAAAATTTGCAACTCAAAATATTAATTTAACCATCTTGGATTTCTCTTAAATTAAAATGGGCTTTGTATCTCAATAAGTTGACCATCAAGGTTGAATGATATTTGAATATTTTTATGAGGTTTACGGTGCTTCGTTTTAACTAAAATAACTTTAGATACAGTTGATTTTATATTTTCATATATTTGTATCAGTCTTATATTTTATGTAAAATAATAGTTTATCTGACATATATGTTTGTCAACAATTAGTTCCCTTTGAGAACACATCTCTGATGTATTTCCTCTATTATCTTCCTCTGCCTCAGGTTCCATTTGCTCCCTCGGGGCTGAAGGTTCGTTACCTGAAGGTATTCGAGTCGAAACTCAACTACAGTGACCACGATGTGATTAAATGGGTGCGATACATCGGACGCAGCGGAATCTACGAGACGCGCTGCTAATAAGCCGCTGAGCAGAGGGACCAGCTCTTACTCTCCTATAAATATACTATGTTTCCCTCCTTCCCTCTCCTCAAGATTTGTGGATGAATTAAAATTCAATTACAAAAAATATGCAAAATGTAAAACGTAGTTACCTGTACGTGTTTGTACGAGTGCTGTAATGAACCGATCCAGTGGAGAGCAGTGGGTGGTGCAGTGTGTGTCTATCTGTCAGTCAAAGCCCAGCTTCCTGATTCGCTGTAGTCGGTCTTACGAGGACCACTCTCCATTTTGTTGTTGGTTATTCTCCCATACTCTCAGTATCTTATCGCTGTCTCTCTGTGACTGTTTAGTTCAGTATAAATAAATAATGAGGAAAAAAACATTGTGTTGGTGTGTATTTATCATTGGAAGACTCCTTTTTCTTCAATTTACGTGTAACATATGTGACCCTGGAGCACAAAAGCAGTCTTAAGTCGCTGGGGTATATTTGTAGCAATAGCCAAAAATACATTATATGGGTCAAAATTATCCATTATGTCAAAAATCATTAGTATATTAAGTAAAGATCATGTTCCATGAAGATAATTGGTAAATTTCCTACCGTAAATATATCAAAACTTAATTTTTGATTAGTAATATGCATTTCTAAGAATTTCATTTGGACAACTTTAAAGGCGATTTTCTCAATATTTAGATTTTTTTGCACCCTCATATTCCAGATTTTCAAATAGTTGCACCTCAGCCAAATATTGTCCTATCCTAACAAAATTAAGTACTTGAAATTAGATTATATTACATTTTAAAATACTTGTAATCAGACTGAAATTAATTTTTTTCATTAATTACATGACATTAATCACACAAAAGAAATAAATTCAAAAGTCAAAGGTCAAGAGTAATCTAAAAGTAGTCTGTATTACCTAAAATGTGTAATGTAATAGATTTAATGCACATCTATATATTTCATATTTGTACTGTACTGCATTTCCCATAGGTAAACAAGTTACATCTTGGTAGTAAATTAGACGGTAGAACAAAATACAACACCCCTTCTTGTACGTTAGACACTATTTATTTGTCTTCCTGTCTCTGTTGACATCCTGTACAATCAAAGGCTGACAGGATAAGGGAAGGCAAAGTTAATAAAATAATAATCTCTCCTAGAGTCACTTAATTTGTGCAAAGGAAAAGACAGACATTACCATGAAAATTAAGCATTAACTATTTGCATAACAATAGTTGAATTCTGACATCAGTGCAAGTCTGGACAGCAGTTTGTTCAGCCTCTGCCTCATCAAATTATGAAATGAAATGACAGAACGTCAGATATTATAATCACTGGTGATTTCTCAATCAATTTAAACACATACCGTCTAAAACTGACCATTGCATATCCATACATGTACATAAAAATGGTGACAAAGCTCTTCAAAGAATGTTAAGGGTTAAATACAAGTTAAGCTTAAGACATCATAATGTCATTCAACACCGTACATCATTTTGTCCCTCAACTGATTAACAGTATAACTCTTAAAACAACTGGATTAACTGATATAAACAACTGATATAACTCACAATGGATTTTAGTTTTGTTTTAGGCAAAATGATTTTCTGATATACTGTACTGTTGACTTAAATTTGTATTTAACCCAGAATATTCCTTTGAAGTGCACTGTAAAAAGTGATAAGTTGACTTAACTTAAAAAAACTGAGGAAACCCGTTGCCTTAAAATTATTAAGTTTTTTTTAAGTCAACATCACTTTTTACAGTGTGGTTTCCTTCCTTAATTATCGACAGCTCCGTTGGTTTGACTTCAAAACGTGCAAGACTCATTCTGCAGAACCTAACCGTGTAATTATCAAGCTTGAATTCAAAAATCGAAACCGAACTTGGAGAACTAGCCCTTCAACCTAAGTTTTAGGATAAAAGCTCTTTGAAAGAAAACAATCACAGTGATAGATGAACAGGGCATTGTGCGGTGATGAAATGACATACTTTCATTTTTACAGTAAAAACAGACAACTCTTTAGGTTATTAAGCATATGTTTTTGAAATACAATGTTCAAATTTGGAATTCTGACCTTTGCTAAAGCATGACACACCAAATTCACGTAGGCAAACTATCATTTTCCACTCAGTCATGCCTGTATAATATTGGCGTATTTTTCTAATTTGTAGAATTACCACAACACTGATAATGCACCTTGTAATACAGACAAATCATTTTAATATTTTAGCGCTTGTATTTAGACAATTAGCTTTTATCTTACAGTACACCTTGCAGCGTTTTCAACGTTAGACATCAATCTCGCCCCCAAGAGACACATGACTTATGAGATGTCTAACGATTATATATTACGATAAAAACATTCAAAACAAAAATGAAACATTAATACCATGTTCACTCTTTTTAAAACACGACAAAGCCCTGCCAATCCAGCGCGATTCAAGACGAGACGCTGGAGTTTGAATACTCGCATTCCATTGCTGACAATGACTTAAAAACCCCTCAAGTTTGAACTGACTCAGTCACTAACGTTCTAGACGTCACTCCATTTGAACCCTTCATGTGTGTTAGTAATACAGAGAGCGAAACCGATGGATGGTGTAAGGATTGCTTCGTTTCTGAGGTTGGATTGCCAGTATTGGAAGACAGATGCGTGGTGCGCTGTGGCACTCTAATCTTCCTCGTCCTCCTCGTCTTCGCTGATGGCCAGCCCGCGGGCGGCGTAGGTGTAGCCGGACAGGGCGCTGCTGTGATGTGACGAGGGCGAGGAGGGCGGGGAGGTTTTGGTGAAGAAGGGCAGACGGAAGGTTGGAGACGGGGAACGCTCGCGTGTGGGACTGCTGCTGGGGCTTTGCCGCGGACTGATGGCCTGAAGCATTCGCCCTTTTCCCTCCTTCAGCATGTGCTTCTGTTAGAGAGGAAGAACAACACATAGCCAATAAGAGACCTTGGGCGGAGTCGTGGGTATTTGTGATGAAACTGATACCTGAGGAGGCCATACTGGCTTTTTATTTTTAGATTTGTGATGGCCCACGAGGTGGCCGCACATTAGAGAATGGTAATGTGTGCTTACGGGCATATACCTACACGTACCCACACATGTCAGTGTATTTTTATTTCCATATAGATTGAGTTAAATCCGGCTGATAACAAAACCTTTAAATCATATTCTTAATTTTGTATTTCAAATAAGACGCAAATTCTGTTTCTGTCATCTCAACACTTTATTAAATCACAGTACATGGTAGCTAATTGGAGTGCACACAATTTAGTTTGCTGTTCTGTGTATTTGTTTGTTAATACCGTTTCTTTGAGTTGAGGTTGCCGTGCAGTGGGCGCTGTGGAAAGGTGTGGAGGTTCTCGAGCTTTCGGCATTGGGTCCCGGGTATCTAAAGGACCGTCGTGCTGCTTCCACCTCTCTTTAGTTCTGCCGGCCGGCACCAACAGACAGATGAAGCAGGGGGAGAACCAATATGGTTTAAATTTAAGACTGCTGGTTTAATTCTTTCTTTAATAGTATTTTGTTTGGTTTTATTTAAGATTCATATTTAATCTGTTTCAAGTATTTAAGAAGTTTGTAGTTTGTGGTTTCTTGTTTCCTCCCTTTTGTGAGTAATGTGGACTAGTCCAATTGTATAAATGTGGTTCTGTTGTGTCATTTGGAGTGAGTTCAGTTTGGTTAGCACAAGTCTTTGTTTAGTGTTGTTTTGTTGATTATTTCTTTAATAGGCCTAGTTGTTTGATGATTTGTGAAAAGTTAGTTTTTTGTTTGATTGATTAAAATAATACATTTTTTGAAACCTATTTTTCTATGCTCCCTTATGCTTTGGCTCGGTCCCTCACAAGATTCATGACTTTAAAACAGTGCTTCTCAACTAGAAAGCCGCATGATGGCTTAAGTTAATTTTAAATAAGGTTAAACCAGGTTTAAAATAAGCTAAAACATTTAAAAATCAAGATGTAAGCAAAATGAAATCACGTTTCTTATTTGTTCCATTGACAACTGCTATTTTCATTTAAAAAACGTTCTCGTTTATGATCTTGGACGACCTGGATAAACTGTATGAGGGAATTGTAAAAGTGTGATTTCTAGACCTGGAAAGGATAGGGAAACTAATAAAACCCTTACAATACAATTACGCAGTTATTTAAATATATATATCAACTTCTAATTAGAAAAAAGTTTAAATGGACAGTTAACAGTTGTCCAACTAAACCTGTTTTTCTTCTGCAAAACAAAAAAAGAAGAGCTGGCGTCTAAACAACATTGGTCCCCATTGACTTCCATAGTAAGGACAAAAAAATGAAAAATAAATAGACATTTTCTTTCACAAAAGAAAGTAAGTTAAACAGGTTTGAATTGTCATTTTTAGGTTTTTGCAGTCTGAACGGAACAAACATGAATGGTTTTGCTAAGTTATACATGGCTTTCCGACACATTTCACACAGCAACAACATGCAACACTGCATAGAGCAAATAAAATGCAAAGTTACATAACTAGAAGCTTTTGGTTTCATGTACTTGCATCGTGTATGTTTTTGGGCATATCCCAGAATGCACTGCTAAGTGTGCAGTTGGGGTAAAAAATGTGTTCCTTGGAAAATCAAACCAATGACCTTAGCATTGCTAGCTTTACCAGTTTCGTTCAACACTGACAACTAAATTTGTATTAAAAAAAAAAAAAAATCTGCCATATTGCATTTTCCAAAAAATAAATTAAAAAAACATTTTTTTGAACTCCTCCTAGGCTGTTGGTCTGATTCCCACGAAATGTGGCACACATCATCCTCAGACCATCATGACAAAAAGTTCTTAAAATGATTGACATTCATCAAAGCATTGTGAATAAATTGGTCAGACGATGCCCACTTTTAATGAAATGACCTATATCTGCCAATGTCTAAACTTACTGAAACTAATTGAAACAACAGGACATTCTGAAGACACCCACCAAGTTTTGTCAAATTCTGTTATCAAAAAACGTTAACTCCACAACCATATGATCCAACAAGTTATAAACTGGAATGCAGCATCTTTGTACACATGCTAACCTATTCTTCAAACGAGACTCGAATCAACAAACATTGCCGCCAACAGTAATTTTCATCAGCTAATAACATCAAATCACAACAGCTGACTATTACTGAAATTGACAGGTTCGTACATTCTGTCAAATGAGGCTGTGAGTGGAGCTATCATATATTTTTCAGTATCAGTGGAGATTGTTGATTTTACAGTAAAAACAAAAAGATTCAACACAATTTTACCACCTCTTTGTCTTAAAGGGATAGTTCACCCAAAAACTAAAATTCTGTCATTAATTACTCACCCTCATGTCGTTCCGAACTTGAAAGACCTTCGTTCATCTTCTGAACATAAATTAAGATATTTTTGTTGAAAGCCAAGAGCTCTCTGACCCTCCATAGACAGCAAGGATCCTCACACGATCAAGGTCCAGAAGAGTAGCAAGGACATCATTAATATAGTCCGTGTGACATCAGGCGTTCAACCATAATTTTATGAAGCTACGAGAATTTTGTGTGCACAGAAAACAAAAATAACGATTTATTCGTCAACAATTCGTCTCCTCCGCGTCTCCCTATAGTGCCATTTTGGAGAGTATCACATACGTAAACAATGTATGGGTTTGCTGTTCTGTGTCAGCAGCACCGTACACGGATATGCAGTTTACGCTTTGATTTGAACGTAAACAACGTATCCGCATTGTATACATTGCATATGTTGTTTACGTATGTGATACTCCCCAAAATGGTGCAACAGGGTGATCCGGAAGAGACGAATTGTTGAATAAATCTGTATTTTTGTTTTCTTTGCACACAAAAAGTATTCTCGTAGCTTCGTAAAATTACGATTGAACCCCTGATGTCACATGGACTATTTTAACGATGTCCTTGCTACGTTTCTGAGCCTTGATCGTGTGAGGATCCTTGCTGTCTATGGAGGGTCAGAGAACTCTCAGATTCCATCAAAAATATCTTAATTAGTGTTCAGAAGATGAGGTCTTTCAAGTTTGGAATGACATGAGGGTGAGTAATTAATGACAGAATTTTTATTTTTGGGTGAACTATCCCTTTAACTACTGATGCTTGGACCCTGATAATTGCTGCCTGCGGGTATATTTCTAAATAAATAGACTATTTTACCTAATGTGTGTAGTTTTATGCTTAAAAGAATATTGCATCATTAATGTAACAACATGCTAACATCAAACTGTTGGAATCAACTGAGAGTCGTGCATTCCAACTCAGTCACATATGAGCACAGGATGCAGAGTTTGCAGTTTTAGGATATAGCTATTGTTAAAGAGATACTCACCAACGCTCCCTCCGGTCCAAACATCTGCAGGAAGTTGCCGATGAACTCGCGGGACTTCTCTTCCCATTTCTGGATCAGGTCGATGCTCTTCTCCTCTACCTTCTGCACAAACTCCTTACTCTTCTCCTCCACGTCCTTCACCTTCTTCTTCACCTTGTCCACACGCTCCTGAAGGTTGTACTTCTTTTCCTGTGTGTCGGTAATAATGCAGAGCAACTCATTGTTGAGTAGATTGATTAAGAAATCTCATTTCTGGTCTCTAATCTTAATCTTGAGACCATTTTCTACTAGTAAAGGAAAGAACGCTCACATTGATGAAGCTGACATTAAGCTCTTTTGCGGTGTAGCCACGTTGAAGATTTCGTCTGACGTAGACGTCATAATCTCGTACGATGCGTGTGATGATGTCAGAGGTGGAAATGCCCTCTGTCCGTTGGGTCGGTGCGAACATTCCTGTGGAAGGTTTTAAAGGGGTCATATGATGCGATTTCAAGTTTTCCTTTCTCTTTGGAGTGTTACAAGCTGTTTGTGCATAGATAAGATCCCTGAAGTTGCAAAGACTAAAGTCTCAAAACCAAAGAGATATTCTTTATAAAAGTTAAGACTCGACCACGCCCTCCTAAAACGGCTCATTCAGACACGCCCCACGTCTACATCACTGTGTGGGAAGATTTGCAAAACACCGCCCAAGTGTTTACGCAATGAAAGAAGGCGTAACTTTTATTCTCGCCGTAGTATTGTTGCTGCCGCCGGCGCCATGTCGTGGAGACGCTGTGTTTCGTTGTGAAAGCGAAACTACTTTGTTTGGGCTTTCAAAAGAGGACGCAACTAGAAATCAGTGGTTAAGTTGTATTTACAACACTGTTCCAGAACAGTTCAACCCAAATATTAGAGTGTGTGCAGCGCATTTTACAGAGGATTATTTCCTGAACCTGTGAGAGTAACAATGCCAGCTGCTCAAAAACTGTTTCTATAAAGTGGGGCAATTCCAACTTTGCAAGGACAGTCTGGCGCTTCTGACTCACAGCCTGTAAGTATGTTTTCATATTTAAAGAATTTGCCACTGACTATTCAAACGCGAGTTTTGAGCTGTGTAGAGTAGTGTTTGTCGTTTCTCCGATCACAAATGTAGACATGGTAATGTTTAGTAAAAAGACAGTATAAGTCATTATAATCAGTAGTTATGTCCCCACTGGATGCAACAAATGCCTCGTTTGTAATGGGTTTTATTGTTTTTGTTAATAAATGTTCATTTTGTTGAAATTTCAGATGCAGAGATTGATTTCTGTTTCGGAATCTGTTGTCCTCACCTGCTTCTTTGATGTGCTTGTAAACATCATCACTGTCAGCTGAGCAGTATGGGATATCATCATGGGCCACAAAGTCAATCTTAGGTATCAAAAAACACAGTCTTTCATTACATAAAGACACAATTAATTGGCTCAACCCTTGCTTCCCATTTTACTTTCTTCCTCCAACACTAATATATGTAAATATAAAATATAACACGGGAGTATTACACTACTGCTCAGTTCTCTCTCGTCTTACCCGATGCTTGGTGAGGAACTCGGGCGTGAGAGTCCACGGAGCATTGCGGACCACCTCGTCCACATAGCGACAGTGACTAATCGCGTCATAGCGTTCATCCTCATTCATGACGGTGAAGCCCTTTAACTTGTGTGTGAGGTCATCACTACAGACTGCAGAGAGAGAGAGGCGCTAAATACAGCACTGACATTAAGACGGACTCTGTGCTAAATGATCAGAATGATAAACAGTTCAATAACTCCAGATACACTGTGTGCTCGGGACTGAAGCCGCTCAGGATTACTTACCACCTACAATAAGATGAGTGTTTGGGAAAAGGCATTTAGCCTGCATGAGAGCGCGGGCATGTCCTGAGTGGAACATGTCGAAGATGCCATCTGCATACACACGCACAGGCCTGTCGGCTGAAAACAACAAGAAGGACATCAGCTTCTTCATCGGCTACTTCATTTAGACACATTTCAAGTGAGTATGAAAGGTAAACAACATAAAACAAAATGTTTTATGTACAAATAGTACCGTTCAAAAATACTATTATTCAGCAAGAATGCATTAAATTGATTTAAAGTGACAATATTTCAAATAAATGTTCTTTCTATTTATTAAAAAAAAAAACATGTCAGTTTCCACAAAAATATAAAGCAGCTCAACTATTTTCAACACTGATAATAAAAAAATACTAGAATGATTTCTGAAGGATCATGTGACACTGAAGACGAGTAATGATGCCGAAAATGTAGCACAGGAATAAATTGCATTTTAAAATATATTCAAATAGAAAATAGCTATTTTAATAGTTACAATATTACCGTTTTTATTGTATTTTAATCAGATAAATGCAGCCTTGGTGAGTATAAGATACATCTTTCAAAAACCTTGAATGGTACATTGAAAAAAAAAATTCATTGAATTTACTAAATTTTTTTAAGGTAAGCGGTTGCAATCAATTTATTTTAACTACATTTAAATAAACAAATTTAGTTGACTAAATTTCAAAAATGTTTATTTAAATGTAGCTAAAATAAATTGTTTGCAACCACTTACCTTAAAAAAATGTAGCATCGTATTTGTCAGTGTAGTATAGATTAAAACAGAAACATTATAAAAGTTTGTACAGTCATGGCCCAAAATATTGGCACTGTTACATTTTAGTAACATTAAGTAATGCAACATAATGCTTCTTTTAAAATGTCTTTTGGTATCCACATATGCATTTCTTTTAGGGATCCACAGAATTGTCATATTTTAGTAAACCCTTTCTCTTTTAAAAGAAAAAGCAGAATAGATTTGTAATATCAATACATCAAGCATTTTGGTTTGGTTTTTTGAACCAAGTTTCAGAAATATATATGTCACAAATGCATAATGTTTTGATATTTTAAACATAAAACATTAAATACTGTTATTTGAAATTATTTTAAAATGAACAGATACTTTGAATGTGAAAATTAAAATCGCCAGTAGGTGGCAGCAAGTCACTGTTAACAAGTGAGTCATTGCAACTGAACCGAATCATTTAACGGTTGATTCATTCAGGAACTAAACACTGTCGTGTTGCTCAGAGACGCAAAAAACAGTGCTGTGGCTGTTTGGATTTATGGAAAGGTGTCATTACAGTCTGTGAAATGGGTCCATTTGTCTTCCAACAGGACAATAACCCTGAAAACAACAATGACAAAAGCCCGGAATTGTTAAAAACAAACACTACACTATTCAGAAGTAACAAATCCAGATGTGTATCCTACTGAATACCAATAACTATGTCCGGAAGCAACATATGAAAGAAGAAAAGTGGCCCAAAATGCCATTAGAGAGGTGAAGGAATGTAACGAATCACAAAAGTTCATCCAAAGGTTGTAAATACAGTCAAAGTTAGTTTGTAATAAGCTTTTTTTTTAGCCTTTTTGTTTTGAAATACATGTGTGGATACAATGTTGAAATAATGCACAAATGTTGCAATACAAATATGCATTATTTCTGGCCACGACCGTAAATAACGGCCAATGAATCAACCTGAATCCAGTCATGTGGTCAGTGAATGAAAGTAACACAGAGCATGTGTAAATCTGAATGGGTATGTGTGAGGAGTTTGCTACAGAGGGCAAATAACCTACGTGGAGTGCCTTTGCGAGCTTCCTCCATGGTGACGCGCTGATACAGCTTATCTTCCATTGACTCGAGCTGATCTGCATACGGAGCCGGGTATTTCAGACCCTGAGGGGCAAGAAGCATCACAGCCTTTGGGCTCAAATACCATCTCTCATCTGTACACATGCTTACACCTTCATCCTACTCACCACTGTGCATCGCTTTAACTTCAGCAGTTTCTCGCCCTCCTCTGCCTCTCCATTTGAACCTTCTCTCTTTCTCTTCCTGGACAATCTTGCTGAACCGTGGGCCTCCATTCAGGCTCTATTAAAACATGTAGAAAAAAACAACAGGAATGATGATAATAATTAAAAGGCATTTAGTTGTAATCTGGGTGGTACAGAAATCAATAGCAGTCTAAGTCCAGATATTGAGTTGCAGAAAATATTAAATATCACTGTGTCAGGAGAATTGTATGTGGTGCAAATTATTCGGCCATGTTGAAGATAAATGTCCAGATGTCTTACTGATCTTCACAGGCCGGGGCTAAAGGGGTGAAGAACATGAAATCTGCCAAGAACATGTGCGAGTCCAATCTTTTGGGATGGTTGGAAACCCAGAAGCAAAGACCAGGAGACTCTTGGGTATCTTCAGCAGAGTTCTTTATTGAGAACGTGCTGTAGTCATCAGAAGCCTAACTAAGGCAGTGATACATTGTAGTTACATACATTTAGGGGGCATTGCTTAAAAATGGAGACAGATTACCTGGTTGACGACCTTAAACAAAGCATGCAAATGAAGTATTCAGGTATAGCAACCTTCCCCCTTTACACCACTCCTAATCCAATCAGCATAAGTACTCAAATACTGGGGCAGAGGCACCAAGAGCCATTACAAACAAAAGGTGAGAGTCTCGGTATCTGGCTCATTTGACTTACAATAAGAGAACAGGAACTGGCAGGAACCTCTTGCTACAAACTTTGTTTAACAGAATCGTTAGTCTGATGTCATCATCGTTACCATAAATGCTAAATACAATGTATATCACTTTAGTATTTCAGGTGATTGTATGTAAGGATGTAGGATCAGTAGATCTAAAACAGATTCTTAAATTTGTAATCCCACAGGATGAAATGAGAAATTACAGTCTGCATAAGGAAAATAAAATGTAATTTAAATGTAATGAGAATTTGAAATTTTAATTTTTGTTTGATTCCATATTGACGGAATGGCTTTTATTACTGGATAACATTAATGACAATGAAATATTTTTTGTGTTGCAGTAATGAGAATTTGAAATATGGGGAGAGAACATGCTTAATTGTAATTAAAATGAAGGCAAAATGCAAATAAAATAGGTTTAAATTTGCAATACATAGGCCTATTGTAATAATTGTAAAAAGAGGAGCAGGGTTTAAACGGACTAAATGATCGTGAAAGTCTAACAAAAGTCTGATGTTTTACTGGAAGATTGAATTATTATGACATTTTGATTAAGAATTGCAAGGTCAACTTAAAAAAATTAAACATGCATGGATGAATTATTCACAATAAGATCAATAACACCGCATTTAGAAAATATAGTTTTTTTTTAAAACAATATATAAATTCTTCAGATTTTTGGCTAAAATTTATGGAATCCAATTTCCACCTGAGGATATATGGAATACTACTACTACTACTACTACTAATAATAAATGAAATAAAAAATTCAACCACTCAGAAATGCAAGTCTGAATTATGAGATGTAAACTCATAATTCTGAGTTTATATCTCGCAATTCTGAGGGGTTTTTCCTTAAAATTCAATTTTTGAATTTTTAGAATTCTCAGAATTCTGAGTTTACATATCACAGTTCTGTTTTTTGGTTTCCACTATGGAATTAAAAAAAAGAAGTTAAAATGGAATTCAATTAAAATTGAAAATTGTGAGAGAAATTGATTAACTTCGAAGTATAAACTTGCACAAAAAATAAAAAATAAAAATTTCATCCTGTGGTGGAAACAGAAATGAGCCATTTCTTCATGAAAAGGTGGGAAAAATACAGTCCATACAATCAAGACTGCAAAAAAGTACATTAAAAAAAACTGAGCTCAGGTCAGCAGCAACACAGATTTCCAGAACAAGCCTATGGAAACCCTTCCTCATTCCAAACATTCCTGATCTAAACACAGCCTTGAGTCTTATCAGAGTGAATGCATGAGTGAATGAAGCAAAAGGTGAGGAATGTGACCCGAACACCACATTGCATCCATTATAGCACACCCATAACTGACATATCAACTAAATACGACCCTGCTTTGAGATCTGGCACTGATAAACAAACTAAACTAAGGCCAGCTCATGTTTCAGAGCACACACTGGCATTAGGACCACAAGCAGAGGAAGACAGATCAGCACTCTAGGTTATAATACAAACACAATCCCATTATTTCAGTCTCTTATCTAAGAGCACAGAGTCCAAATGAGCACACACACACACACACACACACACACACACACACACTATTAAGTGCAATCCCAGCTGTGCGAGTGTGTGTATATATATATTGAAAGTGTAACAAAAATAGTAATTAGTTCAGAGACAGGGGCCACCGTCCGTTATAATGCTCCACATTCAATCATTCATTCCTGGCATAAAATGCAAGTTACTGGATTTCAAGTTAGTTCTGAGATAAACACAACAAACCATTGGAGGAGGGGTTTTGATACATTATGATATAACAGTGGGAGTGTCTCAAAAAAGTGACAGTTCAACTACTCAAACAAAACAGCTAACTTGATAAACCTAATGTTTTGAGCTCGTATGTCAAGCAACACTTACACACCAGCTGGTTCTTGTTGACTATCTTTAGGACGCATATACAGACATGAACACTCATTAGCTGCTTACCCTTGTGTTTTAGCGCAGTTATTCGCTCAGATCGTGTTAAAGGGTGTTTGAAGGTTTGTGTTTCTTTAGGTCGAAGTCTGACAGGAATCGGAAGTGTCTTGCGGTTTAAATGTCTCTGTGTTCGTGATCTCAGACCTTCAGTTCCGATTTGACAGGAGCCACAAAAGAGACTGGGATCAACTTAATTCGGCTCCAAGATGGCAGCCAAACCGTGATGTTTCAAAATAAAAGTCCTACCATCGTCCACGCAAATTTAAATTAGGATTGCTATTTAGCCGTTGAGAGTGTTATTAAATACAAAATACAAATTACCCCCGCCCCTTATTTATTTATTTATTTATTTTTATTTTATATACTTCTCTGGTATAACTGTAAAGGTTTTTCATGATTCTCATGATTCCCACCTTGACTCTCTTGGTAACAAAAAAATAAATAAATAAATACTGGGACATTTCTCAAAATATATTTTATGTTACATGATACGAGGGTGAATTAAATAGTGACAGCATTTTCATTTTTGGCCAGACTGTCATTTTAATGTTAATTCATTTTAATTATAATTAAGCCGATTCTTTTTTTTTTTTTTTTGTCAGTGTGAGTGGTCTTCCTTTATAGACCCTTCACAGCACCTTCAAAGACCCTTTGTTGAATGCTCAAGGTTAAAGCCTTAAAATTATTTTCTAGTCGTGTACGATTAATTGTTTTAATGTACTTTTTTTTTGTTAGAATTAATTTGTATGAAATTGTGTTAAATACAAATATATAAAAATACATAAATCGTGCCTTAATTAATTTTGAAATTATTAGCAATTTTATTTTATTGATTTTTTTTATGGATTATACTGGAAAATCAGAATACATAACTTACTGTTGCTGTTTTAAAAAAAATTACCTCCGTTGGTTGAGAGCGTGAACCGTGTGCAGAGTTGTAATCTAGACAAATCCATTATTTATAAAATGTGGAAAATAGTTATAATGATGAATAATTAGGTGTGTAAACTTTTACTGGTTGTGTAGGTTGAGGAAGCAAGTTTAAATAATTGCGCTCAGGCACTTTCTCAGTCGTCTTCACTGGGTCCTTCAATCAGCCAGAAGGACTTTTCTGGTCTACTGTCCACGTGGAGATGAGTAAGTAAAAGCGAGTGTCATCACGCGCTCTTAAAGTGGTAAAGACGGCTTCATTGTGTAGCATGTGGGTAAGTAGTGAATGTTATTTGTACATGAGTAGGTTTTATAGGAAATGTTTACTTTTAGTGGTACGATTATGAAAACCGTATGTGGAATAGCCGGTTGAATGCTGTCCAGTCGTCGTTCTTCAAATATTCCCCGTTTATTTTAGATACTCGTCAGCTGAGATGTGCAAATAAATCTTTCTGTTGTCACATTTAAAAATAGTTTTATTTGTGACTCTGGAGCAGCTTGGAATATTCTATTCTATTGTAATATTCTTGGAATATTGGATTATTGTTGCTCTCGTGGTTTTCATTTTTTGCATGTACAGTTCATTATATGCTGACATTATTATTATTTTTTTTTTTTTTTTTCCCACAGCATTGCATTGAAAGCAGCAGGAAATGGCTGGTGCACCGTGTCACGTGTTGACACCATGAGGACCAGGTGAAACGTGCTTTTGAGCTCCAGGTGTGAATTTGCATCAACAGCTGATTTTAAATATATTTATTGAAAAAATAAGTAAAGTGAAGCTAGATCCATTAGAATGCAAGTTATACTAGATATACGGTTCTCTGTCTTGCCTTTGTGTTGCCCATTCGTTTTCCATTAGATGAATGTGGTGTCAACGAAGGCGCACAGTAAATCTTGAAATAGCCTGATTTATGAGAGAACACTCTTAATTGTTCCTCTTGCTTGTGCTATGACAAGAACAGCGTTCACAATAAGCTACGTTTATGACTTGATCGTTTGTGTGCATGCTTTAACAATCATATTCTATCATTTCAGGTGAGCAGGCCTGCAGTAAAAGGCTGCAACTGTAACGTGGACCGGGTTACATGACACCTGGTATGCAGCTGAGCATTTTCAGATCTCTTAACTGTTTAAAAAGTCGTTTTAGTACAACTACAGTGAATCTAATCATGCCTTAATGTGTTACCTGTTCATTGCTGCTCAGATGAATATGGTGTCAACTAGGGCAGACATTAATACATGAGGTGGCTGATGAAAGGCATTTACATCTGTGCCTTTCAAAATGGTCATGTTATGGACATAAACTTTTTAAACAATTGATGCATTATACTCCATGATAATGTATCCATAAAAATGCAAAGTTTAATGCTAATTGCATTTTATTGTCTATTATAAAGGGTCTGTATTCACAAGGAGTGAGCCTTCCTAGTGGAGGTAAATTACCCAGCATTCAAGGACTAGTGGCGTGTGAGGTGAGTTTTACTAATGATAACTTAATGACAAACTTGACTTGTTCCCTCTTTTGCTGCTTTGTAATGATTTGTAAGGTAAAAGAAGTTTTGCGTGCATGAATTTGAGTTCAATAAGGGCTGACTGTGCTCATTGCTATATGTTCAGCATTCATATGTTCATGCTGTCCAAGTGTTTCTGTGGCTTAATATTTCTTGTTCTCTTCCAGATGCTGTTTTCTGCATATGTGAATCCTCACTACATTCTTTTATAAATAAAACCTTCTGCTATAAATAAAACCTTCAAAAGTCTGTCTTTTGTATGTGGATGTTTTATGGTCTCTTGAAAATCAGTTTGAATGTTTCGTGGTACACGGCATAAAAAGCAAATAGTCCAAACTTTTCTCAATTTCCACATTAGAAATGGTTGTTACACTTTTTACTTGCGTTGTCTTCTAGGGCAGTAAAAATGAAACGAGAAGAAAACAAAGTGTTCAATTCAGATAACTTATGCTCATTAGGGAATTATTTAATTGATTTGAAATACAACAATTGAGTTGTGTACAGAATGGACTAGAGAATCTGGAAAAAAATAGTTTTCAGCATTACAAATTACTTATCTCAGATAGCCATCACCCTTTCAAAACATGGTCACCTGACAAACATTTTGCAGTTTCTTAAATTATAGGGCTGCACATCACATTTATGAATAAAATATATTACAGTAAATAAAGATCTAGCAGTTTTCTGGACACCTGAAAAACGCGAGGGGAAATACACTAAGGGATAATTGGTTTATACTGTGTGACATATTACATTCTGAGAGTTTATATGAGCATTTGATGTGACTAATGACTATGAGCATTTCTCTGGTGTTATCACCATGTGACTTGGCAGTGTTCTATGATACAGAAGACAAATCTGCCTGCAACCCACAGTAATTATAAACCAGGTCAAGTTATTGTATTGTCTCTAATTTTATCTAACCTACTTTAAATGTGATCTATATACAAGTTGAGTTTTATCAAGAGAAAAATGGTTTCATTAAGATATGGTAGATTGTGCAGATGCGTACCAACAAAATATTTCTTAACGCAAAAGAGAAATAATCTTTATTATATTTTGTTTTTATTAAACACAATTCATTATGTTTGTTACTTTTCATATTTCACTAACAGTGCTGGGTAGTAACTGATCACATGCAATCTGAATTATGCAATCAGATTCCAAAAATGTAGCACTTGTTATAAGATTATATTACATTTTAAAATGCTCGTAATCAGAATAGTTATTTTTAAACCTTAAAGCAATGAAATGTTTAATGCATTTCATGAAGTTGATAACAAAAAATGGAATATATTTGATTTCTCTTTAATAACAATAATCCCATTCAAATTTATAAACAAGCTAGGTCATAAGTAATCTAAAAGTAATCAAAATGCATTGCCTAAACTGAGTAATCTAAATTACTCTACTGACTACGGTTTTCATCATAATTTGTAAGCACTGTTCACTAAAATTTTGATTACGTGGAATAATGTCTTACTTTTTTTTTTTAGTCCAATAAAGGATTTTATAAATGTTTTATCTAGCTATTAAAAACCAAAATGTTAAAAAAGTTTCACTACATTGAAATATTGCTCTCTGCTTTTTGTTAATGTGTAAAGCTGAACGATACCTCGAATAAGACTTTAGAATGGGATAACACATAAATTATAACTATTACTTAAACAGTTAGTGTGTTCCCATCTTTATTTAGAATTTAAATAATTCAATGACGCTTCTCCTCAGGACATGACACAGTTTAGGGCATGTTGTGTCACACCTTTTTTTTTTTTTTCAGAAGTGCTGTTTTTTTTTTGCTGTATGTATGTGATTCTAGTTGATATTAGACATTGACATATATTTAGATGCATTTCTCCTTGCCTAGAGGACAACTTTACCCCACTCTCCAAATGGCACCCGTTCAGTAGAATGACCCCAAGTAACTTTTTTAGTTTTTTTCCACACCTACCACCCCTCTCCGCTAGAGGGAGCACGCTTCCCCGGGCATTCGGCGTCAATGAAAGCAATACAAAACCCTCTGTAAGGAGAGCACAGGGAAGCGCTCCGAGAAGCCACGGCATTCCTGACCAAAATAATCTTCTTTATCACACATTTCACTCACTATCCTCCGTTCTCAACAGGCGGGATACAGTGAAATAAGAGTACGGGTCATTAATCGCCTTTGAAAGCCATCAGCTCATGGAATATTCGCGCTGATAGAGAAGACTCCTGGGAACTCCGGAGGAAGGCAAGGAAGCAAGCAAAGAAAGAAAGAACGGGATTAACAAGAAAGTCAGCTGGCGGGTGAAAGCGACCAAAAGCCCACTCTGGAGGGGCATCAGGGGAGCCCCTGCGCTGGATGACCGCCGTTCGCTTCTCCCCAGCGGTCTGCAATGGGGGAGACTAAAGTTATCTACCATCTCGACGACCAGGAAACTCCATACCTGGTCAAACTGCCCATCCCTGCCGAAAGGGTCACCCTTTTGGACCTGAAAAATGCCCTCAAGAAACCAAACTACAAGTTTTTCTTTAAATCTATGGACGATGACTTTGGGTGAGCCTACCATACATTAGTTTTCTTCTCACTTCTGCATGTGTTTCTCGGGTTTAACGCACAATTCCAGCTCTTCTTACATTTGCTCTCCTTGTTTGGATCGTGGATCGACTGCCATGTTTTTTCAGAGGCTGATTTAATGTCTTTTATTTGTTGTGTTGGACGCAACTGTGTGTGAAAGGAGTCAAAGGAACGGTGTGTGTGTGCGGGGTTCAGCAGGGGTGAATGTTAGGTCCTGTTCAATTTTCGACGGCATCCATTTTAAGGCTGGATTACTCTCAAATATGGCTTTTGGCCTGTCGGTACGAGCTTTGGGTGCAGTTAGTTAGTTAGTGAATGGTTGGTGACCACAGTCAAAGTATCGCAGGAGGGAGTAGTTTAGTATCCTTTCTTCTTGAATGTTCTTCAGCGTCAGCCTAATTACCATGACTACACAAAAAGCATTCTTGGTTTTGGGGGTTTCTTTACGCTTATTGTGTTCAGATCCGGTTCCTAAAGTATTTTCTTTCTTTTTTTTCACAAAGTACCTCCGCGTCAGAACATTTATGAGCGAGTATCGCCGAAACTGGACCGTTTAACTAACACTTTGAGGAATTTTCCACCTCGATTCAAAAGTACAGTAGAGTCTCTTTGAATGTGCAGTGCGCATGCGCCGTTCAGCGGCCATATGTCCCCAAAACCCAACATCCCCCCCCAAATGATGAAAACATTCGAGGTGCGTTTATATGGAATTTTGGACGCGTTTAACTTTATTTACGGTGTGGTCTTGGTTATTAGCCATAGAATCACTTTTCCAAGGTTTCCATCCCTTAAATGCTGTTTGGAGTTCATGTGAACTCTTTGACCTCTTATTTAGGCCTCCATTAGGCCTAAGCAGACCTTGTGTATTTGGATAAGTAGACCAGGTTTGCCAGGAAAACCTGGAAATATGGAATTTTAAAGTGAGGTACAGCATGGAAATGAATTAAGGAATATAATTTATTTCAAGCCGTTCTTTGCGTTTAAATATTTAATCGATTGGATATTACACATTGTGAGTGCTTGAAAAGAGTAAAACTTGCTTGTAAGGCAGTGTTTGAAATGCCTTATTGGAGATAATGTGTATTTCATATGGACCACAAAACCAGTCTTAAGTGTTAAGTCTTAAGATTTATACATCATCTGAAAGCTGAATAAATAAGCTTTCCATTGGTGTATGGTTTGTTAGGATCGGACGATATTTGGCCGAGATGCAACTATTTGAAAATCTGGAATCTGAGGGTGCAAAAAAATCAAAATATTGAGAAAATCGCCTTTAAAGTTGTCCAAATTAAGTTCTTAGCAGTGCATGTTACTAATCAAAAATTAAGTTTTGATATATTTACTGTAAGAAATTGACAATATCTTCATGGAACATGATCTTTACTTAATATCCTAATGGTTTTTGGCATAAAAGAAAAATGGATAATTTTGACCCATACAGTGTATTTTTGGCTATTGCTATAAATATACCCCAGCGACTTAAGACTGGTTTTGTGGTCCAGGGTCACATATATTACCATACGATCATCAAATAGATGAATTAAAATCTGGCCAGCAATATCTCTAGAATAACTTATAAATAAAATAAGAAATCATTTGTCAATCATCATGACTAGTTCGAAAGGTCATGAAAATGAATTGTTGAAGTGTGGGATTTCAGATTGACTTTTTTGGGCGTTTTCTTTATATCTCGGCATTATTACAATATTTTGTGCTTGATGGGCCGCTAGTTACTTGTACACTGATTGAAGTAACTGGAAATGTTGTGAAACTTGGCTTCATATTTGTGTTGAGGTTTAAAAGTGCAATAAACATAGTGTTACCTGTATCTTTAAACTCACCCCCGGCTTGTGAATAAGTCCCATTTGGAGTGCTGGCTAGTGTTCTGGTCTTGTCTGTCTGTTGCATTAGGAGAAAGAATGTTGACTTGGAACAACTGCAGGCAGTGACTGTGGAATGCCCTGATCGCTTCAGCGCTGGCAGCTTTACAACCTTCCCCAGTGAAATATGTCGTAGTTTGATCGTCCCGTTCCCCTCCCTTTAACTCGCCTTCAAAAAAGTTCATTAAAAGCTTAAAGATGTTCGTCGTTGAAGGGCAAACGAATAGCTCAATTGAATCTGTCTCTATTGATGTTTTACATGTCTGTCAACACAACAAAGAGTCTTTTTACACATTTTTAAATGCCGTTATTGGATTAGAGTGTTTGTGAATGAATACTTTTTTTTTTTTTTTGCTGCGTGCACATCAAAATGGGTAGTTTGTGTTAAAAACGGGTAATATAGAATAAAGAAATAATCTGGGTTAAAGTATTAAGCATCTGTAGCATAGTTTTGAATACCACAGAAAATAATTTTGACTTGTCCCTTAGTTTGTAAAGGGTATTTCACTTTTGAAATAGTATTGCAATTCAAAATAGGGGTTGTCTAATTTAATATATTAAAAAGTAATTTATTCCTGTGGTGCAGAGCTGAATTTTCAGCATCGTTACTCCAGTCTGTCACATGATCCTTCAGAAATCATTCTAATATGCTGATATACTGCTCATGATTATCAGTGTAGATTTAATTTTTTTTTGGGGTAACCATGATCGTTTTTTTTTTTTCAGGATTCTTTGTGTCAGAGTAAAAATTCCTTTTGTTACTTTCAATTTAATGCATCCTTGCTAAATGAAAGTGTTAATTTCTATCAATAATAATAAAAAGGTTTTGCACGATAGCGCATATAATAATTCAGAGCAAGCATGGAATATTTGTGCTTTTGACCACACCACAGGATTATTTAATGGTCAAGAATTGGTACCTGATCTCCTGTATAGGAAAAAAAAACAATACAATTTAAAAAGTCACGGAAATGTAATGGTCATAACGAGTGGGAAACCTGATTTATTGTTTGCCTTGTAGGCATTTATGTAAACACACATTTTTGTTGTATGTTTTACAAACTGATCTAAATGATCTGTTTCAGAGTGTCATGTTACAATCTGGTTGGTTGTAAATGATGCAAGCTTGTACTAGTTTAACATATGAGCATTTGAACAAACAGGTCTTTTCATACAGATTTGCAAACTCAACTTTCTAGTGGTACATCTTGTACAGCTGAAATATCTTTGAATTCATGAGTTTGGGATCTTATCTGCTGGAGTCTGCGTTCAGTCCTGCGTTCAGTCCTTTGTGTGTTCTGTGAGCACGTGTGTGTGCATGTTTATCTGATTTATGCGTTTCTGATCCAACCCGTCCTTTCTTTCATCTAATGGCATTGTCTCATTTACGTATTCTAATTTATTCCCAGACACTCTGGGGATCTCTAAAGCTGAGCTTTCTTTTTTTGCAGTTCGTACACAGACTGTGGTTGGAAAATAAGACCTGTCTGTTCTGATTTTTTCTCTCTCTCGGTTTCTTGTGTTTCTGCAGGGTGGTCAAGGAGGAAATCACAGACGACAATGCAAAACTTCCCTGTTACAATGGCCGTGTGATTTGCTGGGTGAGAACAGAAACACGCACACATCCCATCTAGTCCTGCTTCTTAATACCCTGGTGCTCCTTGCATAATAGATCAGCCTTTTAATTCAGTCCATTCCCGGTTCTCTTGAGTGCTGGCTCTGCTGTATTTGTATTTTTCAAAGAGTCTGCCAGTCATTCCTGCTTACGGTTCACTTCGGTCTGATGCAGCTAATCAAAGACTTTGGTATGCTGTATAAGCTTTGTCTTATGAGCGACTCATTTATATTTAAATGGCATGCAACCCCAAAGAACATCATCTTCATTCTGAATGACAGCATATGCAGGAACAAACACACGATTAATATATTACTATTTAAACAAAGCAGTTTTGTGGTAAGTACAAATGGCCTTCCGATTTCCTCACACCAATAAGAGGAGAGATGAACGTGACTGGAATTTTAGATGAACAGCCAGTGATTCAGGCAGTATTCAAGAACATGAGCAGAGCTTCACGTGACCGTGAGATGTAAACACCACTTTTTCATTGATTACGAAAAACAAAGATATTTTGCAAAATATCTTCTTTACAATAGCGTAACGGAACGCGCTGATGACGTATCATGTTTCCACGAACTGGGTGCACGGAGGGATGCAAATACATACGTTGACAGGCAGGTAGTGCAGCCAATCATAGCCCTCGGGCCGAGGGATGTGATTGGATGAATATTTTATAGTCCTACACCTTCCACAGATGATATAAATACATATACATATCTGTGTGACAAAGTCAATAAATCTGTTAAAATATCAGATAGTTTGAGCTTTTAGTGACAAGGCAAGGTTAGTTCAGGTTGCAAAATGCTATTTATACTATTTATACTGCTATTTATACATTAATATTTCATGATTTTGTAAAAAGTACTTTTTACGCTGAAGAATATGATGATGAGACAAATGTGTACACGCATATGGTCAGGTGTAAATGTTTACTTGACGGTTACACCACATGACATTTTTATTGTAAACTTTTTTGAAAATAGTATAAAAGTTTTTTTGAAACCAACATGAATACAACAAGGTCTTATTTTAAACTAGATGTTTTAAAAAAGATTTCCATTCACTTTAATTTGCCATTCTTATTGCTGTTTATAAATGTTGCTTGACCCATCATAGTAAAACTTATCTTGGGATCTGGAACCATTTTATAGGCCATGTATGAGGGTATTGTAATATACTTGTATAGTGACGGGATATATGGTGAGTTTATATACTGAGAGATCAGTGACTGGAGTTTGTAGTGCAGGTATGTTAGATTGCGATGTGACCCCCATTAATCATTTTGCTAAAAAAGGGTGTTTTTCTCAATGAGAAGCAATCCTGATAAGCTGAAACTGTTTAACCATGTATTGATTCAAGTATAACCACTTCAGGTTACTGTGAACTGCATGTCATTGTTTCTTTGTGTGTCTTGATAGCTGGTGTCATCAGACGGCTCCCACTCAGATGGATGCTCAGTGGCGGAGAGTCAGTCCGAGCGGCCGCCGTCTCACGAGAGAAGCCAAGGCATTGGAGATTCCAGACCCCCGTCCTTCCAGTACGCTTTTTTGCTGTGTTGCACAAATGATCAGATCGAATCACTAGCTGGCAGTTAAACTCAAACAAGGAGCATGTTCTCACAGTCTTTTGTGTCTGTACTCTTTAACCTTCTCTTGCACATAGTCCAAAGGCTGCAGGCAGCCGGCACGGTGTGGACGATGAGACAGAGACTGATTCGGTGGTGTCACACAGGAGGGAGAGGGACAGATCGCGCAGGAAACACTCACATGAGCACCCTGGTGCGTGTCAACACTCTCATCTCACTGTGCATGTCTTACGATGCCATGGTTTTTTATCAGTAACAGGTTCATATTTAAAAGTAAGAAGAGTTCATATTTGGAACAACTAAGCTTTAATATCAATAGTAATTCATCTAGGAGGAAGGCAGAATGGATACTCACGGGGCGGCAGAGGCATGGATCTGGGAGGTTATGACGTCTGTGACAGCCGTTCTTCCCTCATGAGCAGTGAACTGGAATCAAGCAGCTGTTTTGACTCGGATGACGGCTCCACCAGCCGGTGAGTCTCACAGCATTTGTTCGTTCTCAAATCAGTGCACTCAATATGATTACGATCACGTTGAGCCCCGATAGTTTAGTGAGGTTTTTTCAGAGCTCTGACTCTGAATTTTGAAAATTGTTTAAAATAAATGTACTATTAATGTTAGGGGTGGGAATCGCAGGGTACCTCACGATACAATATAATCAATATATTTCTAGAAAATCCTATAATGATATATCACGATATCGGTCTAAACAAAATGCCTATGAAAAGGTTAAGTGCAAGTTTTCTTTCTTTATTCAAGTCCAAACTGTTAGAAAACAGCAAAAAAAAAGTTCTGTAAATCGTTTTTAACATGTTGAGTAGGCTAAATTAATCATTTTATTCTTGGACTTATTAAAAGCTTACACTTTTCTTTTTCTCTGTGTGTAAACAAACACATTTAACTGCTTATCAAACAGAAAGATCGATGTAATATAAACCTGGTACATTTAAAAATTTACCTGGTGCTTCTCAACCTTTCTACTCCTCATCATAAAAACAGAGCCCCACACGAAGAAATAGCGGTTCACGTTGCGTCTTTTGCGCGCTCAGGTTCGTTATTTCAAATGTAGATGCGTGGCAAGCACACACACTCCATGCCATAGGTGCAGATTTATGTTTCTGCCGGTCGGTGCCCACCGTTCACACTGCATAACGCGCACTTGTAATATCTGAGAGAGAGGGAGAGCATCCAGTTTTGTTTTCATCTCCATAAACATGTATAGCAGTAAAGCTAATACAGTGGCTGGAAATCTGTTTATCCTTCGGTTCCTCTATTTTTAGATGCTGTGAACAGGGAAATCTATTTAGAGCACCTTATTGTATTAATTAAAATATCGATATTTGGTGCCAGATATCGATTCTCGTATCGCATGGAGAAGGATCGCAATATATCGCCATATTGATTTATTGTCCCACCCCTAATTAATGTTGGGAATTCTATTTTGTTAGGGTTGGTCATTTTATGGTAAGAGATGTGCTTTTTAATAATAATTAAACAAGATTAGGAAATGCTAAAATTTTCTTACATTTTTGAGTATTGAATAGGGCTGTGCAATAACGCTTAATCATGATTATTTTGCTCAAAAATATAATCACGGTTATTGATCACAGCAAACAGCGCAAATGACCGTATGAAAGAAAACAGACTGGCTCTATTGCACTTTTATTTGAGCAGAATATCTAAGTAAAGATAAATAAACTCCAACTTGCATATTTGCCTGTGTTTTCAGCTTATCTGCGGTTTTTCAGTAATATTGTGTGTGTGTGTGTGCGCACATGCGCATGGTTGCCAGGTTGGGAAGATTATAAGTAAACCACTGGGCAGAAAATGTATCGATTTACGGGGATACATTCTGATTGGGGATTTACACTCTTGACATCTGGCAACCACGAAAGCTTGTGGAGGCTTGTAACCAATGCAAGATAATGCAAATGCCAAATTAAAATGAAACATTTGCAGGATAAACAACTGGTGGGCAAATATTGCAGACTGTTATACCTAACAAACTGAGAGAAGCAGAAATCGTGACCACGATTAAAATACAATTCATCATGCAGCCTTAATCTGTTTTTGGTATTTGGTATTGGTTTAGTATTTTGTATAGTATAAATTTATTGGCGGCTCCCTGAAAAGTACTAAAGTAAAAGTCATTACATGGAATCAGAAGCTGACTCGGAGCTGTTAAAGTGATCGCTCTCTAACTGACTCGAATGTCATTCCAAACATATATGACGTTTATTCATCTTCTGTATTTTATGAAATCTGAGAGATTTCTCTCTCCATTGAAGAACAGCAGCATCATCATATCTGTTTTTCATAAATCAATCATTCCTCTTCAGAAAAGCTGGTTTAAACTGCTTGATTCATATGGAAACGTCAACGTTTTGAGGAGTTAAATCTTCCGGTGGAGTGACAGAAGTCTCTCTGATTTCATTAAAAATATCTTCATATTATGGCGTTTTGAAGATAGCTGATAGTTACAAAATGAGGGTGACACGATTTTATTTTTGGGTGAACTATCTCTATTAATTCTTTCTGATTCTTATCCCTAGTGATCAATAATGTTTCACATTGCCTGTGACTCAAAACATAATGAAATGGGGAGCTCATGTAATCACCATATTGTGACATCCGTTCTGCAGTTTCAGCAGTGTTACGGAGCAAAGCGGCTCGTCCAGGCTAATGAGACGACACCGCCGGCGGAGGCGCAGACCCAAAGCCCAGCAAATGGAGAGGGTGAGACAGCAGGCAGAGCTCTTAAGTGTCTAATACTATATATAAAACATACTGAATTTAAAACGATCTTTGTCTTTCTTTCCTCAGTCTTCATCTTTCAGTAGCATCACTGACTCCACTATGTCGCTGAATATCATTACTGTCACTTTAAATATGGGTGAGTCAGCATTGCACGGTTTTATTGGTTGATTTTTAATTACATTTTGATTATATGAACAATAAAATCCAGCTGTGAGTGCCTTATTGCTTTAATTAAATTGGTGCTGTATAATTAAATTATTAAAGGCGCATATTATCTTTTTTTTTTGGCAATTTTTTTTTTTCTGCCAGAAGACTGGGATGATATTAAAGATGTGCAAAGCTACATATTATTAAAGTCCACTAGTTGCCATAAGTCTCTCTTCCTTTACCTCATTTAGAGAAGTATAACTTCCTGGGCATCAGTATCGTGGGTCAGAGTAACGAGCGGAGACGGAGGCATCTACATCGGCTCCATAATGAAGGGCGGAGCGGTGGCGGCCGATGGGCGGATCGAGCCCGGTGACATGCTGCTGCAGGTGAGGACTGGATGAAGACGAGTTCAAGATAGAAATCTGACACAGACGCTGGTTGTATCAGTTCAGATTTGTTTTGTTTTTCTCACAGGTGAATGACATCAACTTTGAGAACATGTGCAACGACGATGCCGTACGAGTGCTGAGGGAGATCGTGCATAAGCCTGGGTGAGTCATATTACAAAACATTCATGTTATATGGGATGTGTTTAGCTTATCAACAAAAGTGTGTTAACAGCTGCACCAATTTTTTTTTTTTTTTGCAGACCCGTGTCACTTACTGTGGCCAAATGCTGGGACCCAAACCCAAACAGCTGCTTTGCTTTGCCAAGGAGTGAGTGTTAATTTTTTCCCTGTCACACACTCATTTACACACAAATGCAACGTAAGATCAGCATATTAGTATGATTTCTGAAGGATCATGTGACACTGAAGACTGGAGTAATGATGCTGAAAATTCAGCTTTGCAACATGGGACTAAATTACATTTTAAAGTACATTCAAATAGAAAAGAGTTAAGTGTAATACTATTTCACTATAGTACTGTTTTTATTGTATTTTTGATTAAATGCAGCCTTGGTGAGCATTAGAGGCTCTTTTTTCAAAAACGTCAAATCTCACTGATCCCAAACTTTTGTAAGGTATTGTGTACGTATATTGAACACAATACCTTACAACATATGATGTTGTCTTTGACTGATAAGCTCTCAAATCACACAAGTATAATAGATTTTAATGCTACATTGGAGGGCAAGATTTGAAGTTATATATCATCGTAAAAATGGTTCTTGATAAGAAGCTAAAGTGCTGCAAAGAACCACTGAATAAGTTTTTTTGTTTTTTGTTGTTTTTTCAAAATAAAAGTTGTACAGCCATTACAGTGTACTGTGGTAGTTTGAACAACAGGGTTTAGATAGTTCTCTGTCATTGTTCATCTTGATTTCTAAAGGAGCCTTGTAAACTTGTTGCGGTGAAAACTCAAACTCGCCTGTTCTGAACTGCTTTGTTGAGTACTGGTTGTCTTCTGTCCCAGGTGAGCCCATCCGGCCCATTGACCCTGCAGCCTGGGTGTCCCATACGGCAGCCATGACGGGTGTCTATCCTCCCTACGGCATGAGTCCCTCCATGAGCACGGTCACCTCCACCAGCTCTTCCATCTCCAGCTCCATCCCAGAGACCGAGAGTAAGATATCTGCTCTTCACTCATGTTGCCACGTTATGGCACACAATTTTAAATTTCTTTGCTATGGCTTAATTTTGACCCCGAAATTCATCCCACAACATTTGTGTTATGGACAAGAATGATCCCTTAAATCATGGGGCTTGTTAAGGAAAGTTGTTCTATTCATTTTCTAAGTGATCAGATTTACTAGTTGACCTGGCAGATGACAACATGGGTGAAAAAAGTCCTAGTGACTTACAGTGAGAGGACTTGAGTCATATTGAGATATTTGAGTGTGTAACGTGGAACATGGGAGGTCCTCGTTTCTCGCCACCTGGCAGATGCTTTGCGTTTTGTGCTTTTGTAAACTGTGTGTTGTTCTTCTCGCAGGATTTGATGACTACCACCTGTCCGTCCACAGCGACATGGCAACAGTTGCAAAAGCAATGGCCTGTCCAGATTCAGGACTGGAAGTTCGAGACAGAATGTGGCTGAAGATCACTATAGCCAATGCTTTCATAGGTCAAGACACACTTTTTAGTGCTTAAAATTACTAAAGGTGTTTTTAAATGATAGTTTGTATCAGTTAACATTTAGAATTTGACCTGTGTATTATCTGTCAACATGAAACAGAAATTTTTATTATGATATCATCCCTACTTTAAATGTTAATCTCAGTGAATTGATAGGAGTGAATTGATTTTGTCCATTAAGAATTGATTGGATATTTCGATCACAGTTTGCTAATTGCTGTGATCTTATTTGAAGGACAGGCTGCTGGAGCAGAGGGATTATTGTTGATTATTGTATGGATGGTAAAGATGTCATTGCAATGCGATACAGAGAGCTGTGTAAAGTTGGCATGAAATGAAAATTCATGTTTTTTTTGTTTTTTTTTTAAATGCATGATAATGATCTTATTGTTAGCGATCCATCCATGTGTATATATATATTTTCTTTTTTTTTTATCTCATAACTCAATCTTAGAGTGAAATGACAGATTTCTCTCTGGTGACATATGCAGGACTTCTCCCGTCATTTACAGTAGTCCGTTTAAACCATGTCCCTTTATAATCGACTGCAAGTTTGCATTCATCTTTAGTGCAGCTGCCAAATCCAAAATCCAGTCAATAACCGTTGGATAGAACCAAGTCAGCCTCCTGCATTTATTTTTTAATAATGATAATTTGTTAGATTCATATAATTTCAGACATCACAATAGGGAACAAAAATAAGCTACTTCATGGATTTGTAATGTATAATTGGTGCATATGTTGTCTTACAGGCTCTGATGTGGTTGACTGGTTGTTTCATCACGTGGAGGGGTTTGCAGATCGCCGTGAAGCACGAAAGTACGCTAGCAACCTGTTGAAAGCCGGCTTTATCCGCCACACTGTCAACAAAATCACCTTCTCAGAGCAGTGCTACTACATCTTTGGAGATCTTTCTGGCAGTAAGTATTTTTACCGCTACAGTTCAGCCACAAATGAGAATTTTGTCAAAAAGTGGTCCTATGGTTTGAATATGCGACATGTGATTTGCCATTTAAGAGCTATGGTTTTAAATTTCAATCCTCTCACACAACCATCATATGGCAGGGTTTTAGTAGCTTATTTTATTCTAGAACTGCCCGCTTAAGGCCCAGACACAGTAAACCAACATCAAGGAACTAGCGTCAACGAAGGCCAATGTGAAAGTCACATGGATCGATAGCTTCTATATGCATTCATTGTATGTAAAAGAGCAGCTCAGAGATTCTCCTAAACATCTCCTGTTGTGCTCCACAGAATAAAGAGTCACTTCGGTTCAGAAGGACATTTTAATATATATATATATATATATATATGACAGATTAACAGAGTTTACATATGGTACATTCTTTCATTGTGCACCAGTAAGGGCTATTTGGATTTGAGTTATTCCATTCGTTCAGTATATGAAAAAGGCCATTATCTGTTTGATTATGTAGTTGTATAAATATTCCAGTGCTATGTTTAGTATACTCTTGTCCGTACAAGGGAAAATAATATTTCTAGCTCACCAGAGGCTAATACTTGATTTGTTCCAGTGAAAATATAGTAATCTTTATCACTGTTAGTGTTCATTTTTTCAGCTGCTTTTTTACATCTATTTTTAGTCTTGTCAAATGTCTTTCTTTTTTTTTTTTTTTTTTACATATTTAGTCAATCTGTCCTGTTTTTTGTTTAGTCAAGTTTTGGTTGAGTAAGTCTGGGAGCTTTAATCCAGTTTTAGTTGTCATGCTGCCTTATGGTTAAACTGATAACCACAATTATTTTGCTTAACATTATAATTGTGATTACTGAACGTGGTTGTTATTTGATAAATTACATCAGAATTATTGTGTTTTTTTACTTTCATGCATACACATGGTTTATGGTCAAACTAAAGCTTCTGTCAAAAGTAAAAAAACAGTGACAATAATTCCAAATTGTATTCATGTCTTTCTGTTAAAACAAGATGACTTTGTATCGTGGCATAGAGTTTTTATTCAGCAATCTCAATCGTTAACAATATAGTCGAGATCCATGTTTCGGTCTTTTCACAGTTCATCACTGAGAGTGGTTGATGGCAGATGTAGTCACAGCAAACAGCGTAAACAAATGTGTAAAAGAAAGAACACAAACTGGCTGTATTAAACTTTCATTTGGGCAGAATATTCTATTCAGTTATTCGCTAAATTCTAATATGCATGTTTGTCTATGTTTTCAGATAATCAGTGCTTTTCCATAGTGTAAGAGAGAATGCATGCACATGGTTGCCAGGTTGCACAGATAAAGTAAAACACAGAAAATGTGATGCTCTGATAGGGGGATTTCTTGACATCTGGCAGGTTGACATTTTTTCCTCTATTATTTGGTTTAAGAAAATATAGAGTAATTTTGGATGTAGAGAGCTATTTTTAGTCCATTTTACTACATTTTAGTCTTGTCTTTTTTCATCAACGATATTGCAAGTTAATGTAGTCACAGTTTCTAATGACGTCAGTATTATATCAACTTAGTCATGGAAAAAAAGGTCGTCAACAAATATTTTTCATCAAAATTAACGTTTGTCGTTGTACATTCTGTTTTCCATTGTGCTGTCACTCTTATCAACATGGCTGTGTTTTATTGTAGACATGGCCCATCTGTCTCTGCATGAGCATGACGGATCCAGCGGAGCGTCTGATCAGGACACTCTCGCTCCATTGCTTCACCCTGCTGAAGCTCCCTGGCCTGCCGCGTTCCCTTACCAGTACCCACCAGCCCATTCCCTCCCGGATGCAGCTCACAGCTACTCTGAAGCCGGTGGAGGCAGCGCAGGCAGCCAGCACAGCGAAGGTGAGTCTCCTCAAATCACACTGCTCACAATCTCAAACAGCGGCTCACTCACGTTAACGTTACTGTCCGTAGGGAGCAGCGGTTCAAATTGCAGCTGGAGCAGGACTGAGGGGAAAACCGCGGCTGGAGACTTCAGGTTAGGAGGAGGAAGCGAAATGGGCGACGCTCATGACTTTGACTTCCGCAGAGACAGAGCCCCCAGCGAGCGCTCGGTGCCACCCAGCGAAGGCAGTGTGCGCAGCTCACGATCTCACAGCTACAGCCTGAAGCAGGGATCTGCACGAGCCGGCCCGGGGTCGCCGTCCGGCCGCCACCTCGCCAGCATTCCCCCCGAACTCACGGGATCCCGACGCTCCTGCAACACAGTCAACGGGGAGTTCTTCGTCGACATCATGTGACTGTTGCGAGCAGAAGTGCCCAAACTGTTTTTTTGCCTTATGAATTACAAAAAAAACGTGGCCTACTAGTGCAGCCGAGTAGAATTAGGATTAGTGTTGGCCTAAAATTCAGTAGCTTGTGAGCCCCAACATCACTTCGGTTTTAGAAATTAATCTACTAAAGCAGTGGTCCCCAACCTTTGGGCGGCGCCAGAGTTCACAGAGGGGGGTGCAGGAGCTGATATGCTTTGAGGTCAAATAAAGATGTAAAAAATGTTCCACTAATAATTTTATATAACATTTTTTTTAAATCATATGCTTACAATGTCAAGATAAGGCAATTAAATAAAATAAACAATTAAAGGGATACTCCACCCCAAAATGAAAATGTTGTCATTAATCACTTACCCCCAAGTCGTTCCAAACCCATAAAAGCTTCTTTCATCTTCGGAACACAAATTAAGATATTTTGGATGAAAACCGGGAGGTTTGTGACTGTCCCATTGACTGCCAAGTAAATTACACTGTCAAGGCACAAAAAAGTATGAAAGACATCGCCAAAATAGTCCATCTGCCATCAGTGGTTCAATCTGAATTTTATGAAGTGACGAGAACACTTTTGTATGCAAAGAAAAAAAAATCGACTTTATTCAACTTTTTCTTCTCCTCTGAAGCTTTTACGTGTTTGAAATGACATGGGGGTAAGTGATTAATGACACAATTTTCATTTTGGTGTGGAGTAACCCTTTAAATAAAAGCGTAATTGACAGTAGTCTACCAGGGCTCCAGACTACGACGAAATGGATATTTTGTGATCTTTTTTTTTTTTTCTGCTGGTGCCACTAACAATCAGCCTAACTGATAAGCGTTAGCATTCTGTTGTGCATGATAAATACATATTAAATGCCAAAAACGAAATGGCGCTGCTCATTTGAGATCTAGTGATCACGCTCGAGTTCTCCAGTACAAATCACATAGGTATGCGATTTAAACTAGTTTAAAGCCAAATAAGTCAAAGCTGGATCATTCTCAACAACTGATGCGGAAACACCTGTGCAACAACGATCCAGTTAGGCGTTTCAATCTGCAAATCACCAATATTTACCATGGTTTTACTAACATTGACAGTAACCATGGTATTGTGGCGGAAAAGTAGAATATTCATATTGAATTTTATTATTAATAATGTACTAAATATATTAAAGAAGTAATGGAATATAATCACAGTATTTTTCTTATCAAGTCATCAGTTGTTTGTTGTGCATTTGTACTGTTTTTCATAGCAAATATTATAGAAGCCATATAGTTAGGCTACTTTTTACCACGGTAGTGAGGTGCTGTACTTGTGGTTATCATGATCTACAAATGAATGAAAGACGAGGCTGATATAATTTTCACAGATACTCACAGAAAGAGGTACCGTTTTTGTTAATGAAAATAAATGTACATCTGCGTCCCAACTCAAGCTACTGTCAAATGTGCATTTCTAAAACTTGTAATATTATTAGTATAACATGCATACTCAGATTGTCATGTATGTACGTAGGGGGCCCCCAGGAAAAAGGTTGGGAACCACTGTACTAAAGCATAAGCAAACAATTCATGCTTACAATAACAGATTAAGACCTTTTACTAAATGTACAATATCACCTCAAAATATTTGAGAAATGTGCTGTTGGAGAAAATGGAATGATGGGACAAAAAAAAAAAAAAAAAAAAGAGATTTTGAGAGAAATAGCAATAATTGAATGGGATTTAGTTGCAACACTATATGGGTGTGAGGATTCAAGGTGAATGTAGTCCAGCCAAGGACGTAAATGTCAAATTTCCAAATTTCTGTTGCCCTTGTTCAGCGCCTATTTGGAGGTTCTTAACTTTTTTTTTTTGTCCGTTTTAAATTTTTACTCTCTGTAAATGTCTCATGCAGATATTTCATTATTCATTGAAATTGTTTTTACTGAGAATATATTTTTCAGTGTTTGTCAGCAATATTGTATTGGGAGAATTTTTGAAGTACCATGTTAAGGAGATTTCTTTTTTTTTTTAATTTATAAATATAGTTTTATTGTGACATGCTTGGAGTACACTTGTGTCTGTGTGTGTTTTATGGGCTCAGCTTGTGGAATGTGAAGGTTCTCGTCTTCATCTGGAATCCAGATGTTTCTTGAGTTTGTGTCTCTGTCCACATCTGCTTCTATTGTTCGTCGACTAATGTTCACCAACCTTTTAAGACCTTTAACAGGTTGTCTTTCAAGAACTGAATGCTAGTTTTGGTATTTGTTTGGGACAATTTGATTTGAAAGTCTTTAAAAGTAGTTACTGAAGGCTAAAATGTAATGTTTTCTGAATGTTCTGGTGTTTAGATGAGTGTATGAATTGAATATATTCAGTTTCTGCATTAACTCTCCCACAACAGTGCTCTTTATCTAATTATGCAGCATTAGGGTGTCAAATGAAATGGGCTTTATTACCTTTTGAAAGTGAAGAGAAAAAAGCTTTTGGCGCCAAATTGTCACAATTCAAAAGCTAGTCAAATTAAAACGATATCAACAAGGGCATGACCTCATTCTTGAAAACTAGTAACAAAACTATACAGAGTAAAAGAAAATACAATCCATGCTACACTAAATTCAGATTCACACGCAACAAGTTTGAACTTGATTTGTCTCAACCACTATGTGTTTTGTGCAGTGAGTTATCAACAGTATTAAACCGTCAAAATTCAGGACACATTTAGGGACCGAGCTCTTAGTATGTTAGTGTTACTAGATTGATATTTATTTTTACAGTTTTTAATCAATCCTTCTGCTTGAGCATTCATTCATTCATTCACTGGGTCAAAGGCCACGTGTCTATTAATCTTCATCACTGGAATTTGAATATTTTTAGAATTAATTGTTTCACCCAAAAAAATCTTAAAGAAAAGTAAGTTTGGTCTTTTGGTGACGTTTACTCTAACAGAAATATGCATGGATTCATATCTAAAATGCTAATGGACATGAAAATACACGGACATGAAATATATTTTTGAGTTGGAATTATTTTATTTCCATTTTTTATATGAAAATGAATAGTCCTAGCAAAAAGACTGCAACAATATTACAAAATGAATTAGTATATTATTACCTGTAGTAAAGACTTTCTCAGTAGCTCTTTGTGTGTTTTGCTTCGGTTGCCTGGATACAGCGTTCTAATTTATTCATGACAGCCTAAGTCTCTTTAAGTTCTATTTAGACTTTTTAGATTCTGTTTTAAGTATTCTATAGTCGTTGCCACAGCGAGTGCCTCTCATATTCTGAATATCCTTTTTTATATCTTTTACCCCTATTGCATTACATAATTCCATAGGTCAGGCAAAGTGTATATTTCTGTTTATGACTGCATTTGTTTCTAGAAAATATGTAAATGAATTGTTACTAGGGTTGTATAATGTTTGTTAATAAGCGACATAAATTGTCTGTCTAGTATTTTCCAAATTATGCCAAGAAAGGAAAAATGGAAGGTATCTCAAAAACAAAACATAAACCCACGAAATGAAGGTAAATCAGAATATTGAGGACAGTCAGCAACAGAGAGGACACCGGGAGCGCAGATGATCCAAATGGAAACCTTGAATCATTTTAACATGTGATCCAAAGGTGAGAACAGAAATAATATACAGATAAATAACATACATATCAAACTCCATTACAAAACACATGCACAGGGATGTAATTTCCCATGGCAGATCAGAAAATATCCTCCTACTATATAGCATTCATAGGTAGGCCTATATATAAGCTTTGGATGGCAACTTTCAGTCAGACGAGCTCACATTTCAAAACAAACACCTAATCATTTCTTGCCTATAAATTCATAGTGAAATGGAAACATGACAAACACAAACAAGACTAAATGAAACATGGACAGACAGCAACAGCGAAGACACCGGGAGCACAGATTACTGGAAACAAAAACATTGAAACATTTTAACCTCCATCTTCCAAATATGAGGAAAATAACATACAGATCAAACTAGTACAGAGCTAATGCAAAGGAATGTAATTTCCCACAGCAGATCAGAAAAATGTATAAAAACACCCTTAAAGGAGCATCTGATGAAGATCTGCTTCTGTATCAGCAAATCTTACTATGTAGCATTCATAGGTAGGCCTATATATTCTTCCTCAAAGCTGCAGATGGCAAGCACAAATGAAACATGGCTAGACAGCAACAGTGCAGGGAGCGCAGATGATTGGAATGGAAACATTGAATCATTTTAACCTCTGATCCAAAGGTGAGAAAAAAATAATATACAGGCAAATAACAAACAGATCAAACTCCAGTACTGAACTCGTGGTCATGTACTTCGCCTGAGATGCAATAGCGGCCAAACAAGGCAATGTGTTATTTAGTCAACGTGTCTTATTTGGGGCAGAATAATCAAACCTTTCTTTACACCGTGAGAAAGAAACGGTGGATTGGTAACAGGCGCTACAAATGATAAACGTTCCTGTTGCTCTGCTTTTTCAGTTCTCTTTGCTTTCTCAGCAAACTTCCAAGAGGCTACAGGATGATTTATAATAATCAAAATCTAATCCAAATTAAACTGAAATCACATTTCTTTTTATTTTCCCTCAACAACTATTGTTTATATTGAAAAACATACTTCAATAAAAGTAATAACGACATAGAACATAACTTCTGGAATCACCAACTGAAACATGGCTCATTAATTAAACATTTTAAATGAATTAAAGTTGCTTCCTTGCTTCAAATCAAGAAGGTTGAGAACCCAAACTGTGTTGAATATAAGAGCTGTGTTTGACCACAGGGAGGCAGTGCGACACATCAAATGAAATGGCCAAATATTGAACCACATTAGCTCTGGCCTTCTGCTGACCTTACTGTACATCTCAAACAACTGCTCATTGCACAAAGACAACAGAACAAAACTGCTATATTAAAATCATCTTTAACTGTATAAAGTGTGCTGTATCATATTTCTTGGGCCTCTACATTATCAACATGATCCAAAAATCTGTTGTACACAATCTACTACATGCCTTCTGTAGATATATTGTTATATTTTAAGATAAACAACTACTGGACTGAATCAACGTAGGTTTACTTGATTATACATTTATCATAATTTAGAAAACCAGATATTAAATGTCACACATCAGGCTTTTGAGGATTGTTTGTTTGTTCATCTCTCAATCATAAAGTACTGCACTGTTTCACCCCCACAATTAAAGCAATTAATCGTTTAAATATAATCTTAGTAAGACATGTTATTGGGAGATAGTGACAACTAGTATCTGTTACACTGTTACAAAGATGACAATGATTTACATTATATTTTACTTTATGGCCATATAAATATCAGCATGTTTTTTCTGCTCAGTTTAGGCTTCTGAATAAATCTGATGGTTTTTCCTCATTGAGTATGAGCATCATATTCTACTATATGAACTATAAAAGCCTGATGTATTAAATGTGATACTCAACAACAAAAATTGCATATGCATGCATGCTTTTTATTTTTAGATTTTGTCTGAAGGTGGAAAAAAAAGTTTCATTTAAAAAAAAATCTAATTTGTTCTTACTGTTATTTGTCTGGCTTTACATGGTTAAAAACTCGAACCAGTTAACAGTATAAAAACGGTTTGAAATTGTTGTGTCTAAAACTTTAACTTTTTTCCCAACATCCAACCATGTGACCGAACACCCGGACAAAAACAAACTACAAAAGCCTGTGACAAGCAGTATGAAATAACTTCCTGAACTCAGTGTTCCAGAGTGCTTTATTTACAGAAACACAAGCAAACTTTGGTCTGGGCTGGTGAATTCAGAAACTATTATTCATTCGCAGACCAACCGCAGGTTATTTCCATGTCAGCTATATGAACACAAGGTTTATGGATAGAATTATCAGAAGACACACACACAAAGTCAGTTCAGTCATAATTTCATTTTAGATATTAACGCAAGTTAATAATAGTTTTAAAATTAAAATTCTGTATTTATTCCCCTTCATGTCCTTCCAAACTATTTTCTGCTTTGAATTGCAAAAATGAATTTCTATAGAACCAACATGCAGCATTTTAAGAACAGCACAAAGACTGATGACCAAAATGAATTTATGTGACGAACAGATGCATGCATGCACTCTTAAAAATAAAGGTGCTTCACGATGCCATAGAAGAACCTTTTTGTCTAAATGGTTCCATGAAGAACCTTCAACATGTGAAGAACCTTTCTGTTTCACAAAAGGTTCTTTGTGGCTAAAGATGGTCCTTCAGATTATAAAAAGGTTAGAAAGAGATGGTTCTTTAAAGAACCTTTGACTGAATGGTCCTTTGTGGAACCAAAAATGGTTCTTCTATGGCATCGCTGTGAAGAACTTTTATTTTTAAGAGTGTGTGCTGTGAATTAATGAGTATGTTCAGCACTAGACATGTTTTGTACAGATGTAGCCGAGTCCAGTCCCAGGAGCGTTCCCAGGTAAGACTGCTCTCGAGGGTCCAGCATCTGGTCGGGCCGCACCGGGTGCACGATGTTGGTCGGCTGAGGCGTGAGGGTGTACTTTTCTAAGAACACCAGGTCAGTGGCGGACTGGTAGCCTGTCTGCTGTTGCTGGCTCACAGCTGGAAGGACCCCATGCGGCGTCCCGTGCACGACAAGATTGCTCTCCTCAGTCATCTGGACGGGGACGAGCGTCACGGGGACGCAAACGTCAGCCGCCACACTCTGCAGCACGGTCTTAGGTGTGTTGTGGTAGGGTTTCTGTGTGTTGTTGGACGGCTGCGGCTCGGTCAGTTTGCTAGCGGGGGCCGCAGACAGGTTGGGCTGTTGCTGCTCGAGCGGGCGGCCGCTGTGCACATGGTCCACGTGATACTTCAGCTTGTCCTTGCGCTTGAAGGTAGCGCTGCAGTGCGGGCAGTTGAAAGGACGTACGTCTGAGTGAATGACCATGTGTTTGGTCAAAGTCTTCTTGATGCGGAAGGTCTGGTTGCAGATCACACAACGGTGAGGTTTTTCACCTGATGAGAACAAAATATGGGATCAGAAAAAAAATTGTGGAGCAGAAATATCACAATTTGCCCTTAAAGTGAGACATTACAGTCAAAAACCTTGTGTTTTTTTTTCATGCACTGGTCTATTTTGAGCTATTTGTCTTTTCATTTGGTGTTAATTTAATTACACTGTCTATTTGCACCTGTAGATTTCAATTTAGATTTCAACAATACATATCTTTAAAAGCTGTTTTGTCAAAATGAGTTTTTCCTCTACTTCAGTAGCACATCATACACCAAACCTGACTGTTTTATTCCTATCTATATTCTGAAGTTGTCTGTTCATACATGTTTGCCTGATTTTACACAATATTTTTTAGAATAGGGACCAATTCTCACTATTGACTAGTTGCTTATTAGCATGCCTATTATTAACATATTGGCTGTTTATTAGTACTTAATAAGCACATATTCTGCATGACCATATTCTACATCCCTAATCCTGCCCAATACCTAAATTTAACTACCTTACTAAATATTAATGAGAAGCAAATTAGGAATTTATAGAGGCAAAAGTCGTAGCTAATGATTTATTAATAGTGAGAATTGAACCTTAAAATAAAGTGTGACCAATATTTCATTATTAAAAACACTGTAAAAATAATTCTGGCTGCTGACAGTATTTGCTGATTTATGGACCGTCATAAAGAGATACTGAAAATCTCTGTAAAAGCCTTTGACTCTAATATGTCAACAAAATGAAACACAAATTTTGAACCTGACTTTATCCAATGTTCAGATTTCTGTTTTGGAAAAGTATGCAAGTAAGTTTAATTAGATAATGCCTCATTTGCATATTTAAACATAACATTTCAGAAAACTTGTAATACAGAAAAAAATCAATTAACTAGGGAAATAAGGTGATACCTATTAGTACAATTTTTTATTGTTTGTTAGATTTATTTTATTCTAATTGCTGATTTGACTTAATAGTTTGATTAAAAATACAGTAAAACAGCAATCTTATGAAATATTATTACATTTTAAAATGACTGTTTTCTATAATATTTTTGCATTTTTTTAGGATATTCTTTGATCAATAGAAAGTTCAAATCAGCATTTATAAATGTGTGCATTATAAATGTATTTTCTATCACTTTTGATCAATTTAATGCTGAATAAAAGTATATAATTTCTTTCAGGGAAAAAAGAAAATCTTTTGAATGGTAGTGTATTTTACCTGAATGTGTTCTGAAATGCGACATGAGGTTGGTCTTCCCCCTGAACTCTTTCTTGCACACCTGGCATTGATGCACCACTGCTTTATACCTGTCAAAATATAGTACATGATCATGAAATCACACATCACACGCTCAGCATCAACTACAGCCATTTTTTTTATATTGCATAAAGACTGAATGTCATCATCATCATCATAACAATAGGTCTCAGTTCACAACACGTGTACGCACATGACTTTGTTTTTAAGCATGTTCTAATGTTTGGAGTATACTAAATAAGCGGTTGTGTGCCTAAAGTTATTCATTTGCATATAACACACCCAAACCATATCCATAGAAGGGCTTTGCACACAACCTTTCATCACTCTCAGCAAACATATGACAGTCTCTAAATTCATGCTCTCGTCTTGAGAAATGCCATCCTCAAAACCAGTTCATACACAAGAAACACCTTTAATGCAGACCCAGATTACATTCGTCAGCTGTACATGCACCAATATCTACACTGTTATTCAGAGAAACCTCACGGCTCGAGTCACAAAACATCTTTTCTTACTCCTCTGTATATGATAAAATATATTTGATATATACATAATATTAATATATACAGGTTAAGATGAAATATATTCATCTTTATACATTTATAAGGCCACTGAGAATATGTTTTTGGCATATGTAACCCTGGACCACAAAACCAGTCTTAAAAGTGTCAATTTTTCGAAATTGAGATGTATGCATCATCTGAAAGCTGAATAAATAAGCGTTCCATTGATGTATGGTTTGTTAGGATCGGACAATATTTGGCTGAGATACAACTATTTGAAAATCTGGAATCTGAGGGTGCAAAAAAATCAAAACATTGAGAAAATCGCCATTAAAGTTGTCCAAATGAAGTTCTTAGCAATGCATGTTACTAATCAGAAATTAAGTTAAGTTTTTATACATTTATGGTAAGAAATGTACAAAATATCTTCATGGAACATGATCTTTACTTAATATCTTAATGATTTTTGGCATAAAAGAAAAATTTATAATTTTGACCCATACAATGTATTTTTGGCTATTGCTACAATTATACCCCAGCGACTTAAGACTGGTTTTGTTGTCCAGGGTCACATATGTGGTTTCAGTTGTTCCTACTTTTTTCTTTTGTAAATTTAAAGTAAATTTTAGTATGAAAGTTTAAGGTGAATCGTATGCAAACTGCACTCACAAATTTGTGCATACGCATACTTACAGAATGAGACCCAATGTGTCTTTTTGTTTCTGAAATTGATTTTTATATACCTTCGCCAGATCTTCTCTCCCAGGTGAATGCTTTTATAATGGACGGTCAGGTGATCAGCACGTCGGAAGCATTTTCCACACTCTTCACACTGGTGCGCTCTCTCCCCTACACAAAAAACACGTTACAAGACTTATGCACTTTTAAAGTACATGCTAATTAGTCATGAGAAGGAGGAAGCATCTCATATGGAGAGTCAAATAGTGAAATAACAACTTTCAAGATGGATTTCAGTTTTTTACCCTACAGGTATAGTCCACCCAAAAATGAAAATTTTAGTAGTCAAACTTTTGGTTCCTATTGACTTTCATTATATTTTTGACCATACGATGAAAGTCAATGGAAACCAGTTTGATTACCAACATTCTTCAAAATATGTTTTTTTGTGTGTGTGTGTGTGTGTGTTCCACAGACGAAGTCATACAGGTTTGGAACAACACGAGGAAATGACGGCAGATTTTTTCATTTTTGGGTGAACTATTCCATTAAATCTAAGCTTTAAAGCCATCCATCGAGATATTTAAGGAAGTGACAGAAGTGCTCCTGACACAATGCCTGCCAAACAGTAGACTGTACAATCATGCAACCTGAATTAACTTATATGATATAGCATGTTAAAATGTAATTTTTTACAATTTATAAATGGGGTTGAGACAACAAATAAAATCTAACTTCAATCTTGAATTTAAAAAAAAAAAATACCTGTGTGAATTTTTTTGTGTTTCTTAAGATGATCGTGGCGGATGAACGTTTTGCCACATTCATCACATTCATAGCGCTTGTCCTCATGATGAACACGAAGGTGAAGCCTGGAAAAAAAACAAAAAACAGACAAAATCCAGCAACGGCACTGGTAATAAATAACACTATCACATGACATGTTCTGACCCATTACTTTTAATCTTGTTCAAATGTTTGGTGTTAGTATTTTTTTTAATACTTCTATTTTAATATACTTAAATTGATCAAGACTGGATTAAACAAACAGTAAAGACATGCATGTTGTTTCAAAACGTTTTTATTTCAAATGAATGCGGTTGTTTCCACAAAAAATATTAAGCAAGAAAAAGCTTCTTTTTTTTTTTAAACATTGATAATAATAAGAACCAGCATTAGTAATTGAGCTTAAATAATATTAGAATGATTTCTGAAGGATCGTGTGACACTGAATGCTGAAAATTCAGCATTGCATTACATTTTAAAATATATTCAACTAGTAAACAGTTATTTTACGTTGTTATAATGTTTACAATATTACAGTTTTTACTGTATTTTTGATCAAATAAATGCAGCTTTGGCAAGCAGAAGAGATTTTCAAAAACAAAACAATTCCAAAATCTGACCCCAGACGTTTTAATGATGATGTACTTGAAGAAAATGTTGTGTATATTGTTGATTTAAGTGGCTGATTATATGTTGTTTGCTTAACTCTTCATCGGTAAATTTTCTCTCAGAATGTATTTTTTGGATATAAACCATGTTCCATCTTAATATACGGTAGTTCAACACTCTCACAGACCTGTAGGAGCTTCCGTGACGGAAACTTTGTCCACAGATGCTGCACAGGTGAGGTTTTTCCCCGCTATGGATCCTCAGATGCTCCCTGAGGGTTGTCCTGAAAATATTTTCAAATATTAGCAGCTTGTATTTGAATAAAACATCCAACCATTACTGCATTTGCATACAGTTTTGGTCACATCACTGTCTAAAAGCAGCTTCTTACCTCTCTCGAACTGATTTGCCACACAGAAAGCAGGTCCATTTCCTCTTCCCCCCGTGCGTGCACTCTATGTGACGTTTGCGGTTGCCTGTGTCATTAAACTGGCGCCCACAGATGTCACAAGGGAAGGGTCCTGGATATTGGGCATTTTGTCAACATTAAAGGAATGCTCAATACAAGTTTAAAGTGTTGAATTTAGCTCGTCTGGTTCATTAACAACAACAAAAAGTTTTGGTAAAGCTATACCTAAATGGATTTTTTCTTGGTGCTTCAACCGGGCAAACCGTGACTTAAAGTAGTCGTCACAGTAGGCACACTTGAAGGGTTTGTCCTGTGAATGTAAGATCATGTGCTCCTCCAGATGGGGGCGACGGCTGAAGGACTTGTGACAGATCTAACAGGGAAGAAATGATAGAAGCAACTGTAAAATTGTTTGCAAACAGAATTTCATGTTGACTTTAAGGCATATTGTGCCCATTTGCTTGTAGTGCATAAAATAGATCAAATAAGGCAAGTAACTCACGTCACATTTCCAGCCTTCACTCTTCTTCTTCTTCTGAGAGAGAAACTCCTGGAGGTGGTCAGGATGAAATCTGTTAGCAGACAATGTGTTGGACTTTGGTCACATACTGAGGCGAGGTAACGAAACATTACTACGCATTTTTCGTGATCCCATTGGCTCCAATAGCAAAAAAAAAAAAAAAAAAAAAAAATCCAAAATCCATTACAAAAGAGGAAAAATATATAGAAATTGAATATGGCTGTCAGAACAGAGTACCCTGTAAGGGATAGCTCACCCAAACATATAAAATACTGTCATAATTCACATAATTCACCCTCATGTCATTACAAACCTATATCACTTTCATATGTGGAACACAAAACAGTTTCAGTTCCCAATAACTTCTATTGTATAGTCCAAAAATATATTTTTGGAGAAATTAAACTGTTAGGCTACCAATATATAACCAGACATTTCTTTAAATTATTTTGCTGATTTAAGTCACATTCCACTCGAAAATTGACAGAAAACCAAAAATTATATTTTACACAAAGAAATTGAAGCCTATTTTGAAGACCATTAGTATTTTTTTTTATTTTTTTTGCATTATTGGATGATTAAGAACCCACTTGCCCAAAATCTCCATGGTAATGTTTTTATGTTGTACTTTTTGCTGATTATCTCAATGGTGATTATTAAAGTTGGGGGCGCACTGCATTCCCTTCACATCCAGTGAGGCTTGCTACACTGCCACAAAACTTCTTGATAACATTATGTATAGTGGAAACAGGAACATCAAGTTCTCTGGAAATCGTCTTGTAGCCTTGTGAGAGTCCATGCCTGGCTTTAATTTTGTGTCTGACCTCCTGAGATAATTCTTTGTTTTTCTTTCTTTTGTCGATGCTCATTGCAGTACATACACAGTGACACAAAGCAGAAGAATGAGTCATTTTCTCTATTCAAACTGGCTCAATATATGATTAGAAACGGAAAAGGAAAGTTCAGTTCCAAAGTACACAATCACTTGCTTGAAATGGAAAGATTTTTAACTACTTCGAGAAGGTACTGTTAATATTGTCCGAGCCATGCTAGGATTTCTCTGTGGTGCTATCTAAGGTTTTAAAGGTGCCATAGAATGGAAAACTGTATTTACCTTGGCATAGTTGAATAATAAGAGTTCTGTACATGGAAATGACATACCGTGAGCCTCAAACACCACTGTTTCCTCCTTCTTATGTAAATCTTGTGAATAAAAAAGACCACTGAAAAATAGGCGAATCAGAACATAACACCGACTGTGAGGTTACAGTTGGGATCACTAATAGTTACGCCCCCAATGTTTGCATAACATGTACCCGCCCATGTTCTAGGCCAGACGCCAGCCGAACCATCAGAAGCTCTGCAGGTATATGAAGAAACAAGCGAGGACAAGAGCGAAAATGGCAGATCATGGAAATAAATGTTATGTTCCAGGCTGTGCAGGGGATGTGAAGTGCAGGGATGGGTTGATGTCTGTATTCAGAAAGGCACGGAAAGCAAATAAAGCGTTCTAATAAAATAACGCCAGCCACTAAAGGGACATGGTTAGCTCCTTGCTAGCGGTAGCCTGTTACATTACAGTACATAAGATTTCACTTACCACATAAACAGAGTAAGGAGAGATGACTGAGGATGATGGCGAATGATTTACAGATCATCTGATCTTGTAAAATGTGTGGCAAGTACTGCCGCTCCATAGTATTAACAGAGTTCGTGCGATCGTGAATCTCGAAAGTGAAAGTGAAAGTAAAAAGCGATCGTGCATTCGAAAGCAGTTTCAATGCCCCACATATTAATAGCGGCTCCCTGATGCCCGCATTTTATATACAGTATAATTACCCGACGATATAACTGCGAGAGAAAGTATTGAAATATATATTTTCCCTGTGTTTCCTTCCTGCTGTGAGCTACTGAAATGAGCTGCACTGTGAAACAGCCAATCAGAGCAGAGCTCAACATTATTATTCATGACCCTTCCGAATAAGCCAATAACAGACTGTTTCATTCTAGGGAGAAATCCTAGGGTTGTAAATGCACATGTAAAACCGTTTCTGGAGAGTTTTTGCCCTTACCTAAGCCACATACCTTATATGTAGATATCAGAGAATAATAAAAAATATTGTATCAGTGCATTCTATGGCACCTTTAAGTAATTGCGGCCTATTCAAAACATATATAAATATAAGCACACATTTTTTTTCTCATCATGCTATTGAGGAACAAGCTTGTGAAATTAACAATGCAATGCAAAAGCAATCTTAACAAATAAAATAGGCTTGATTTTCTAAATGCAGAATGACATTTTCATATTTCTTTCTTTTGATTTCTGTGGAATATGAGCTGGATATGCTCTGGACAGGTTTTGTGAAGCTCACCTCTTGACATGTCTGCTGAGAGTCTTCTTGCTGGCGTGAAGCTTGTTGCAGAAGGGGCACTTGTGCTCTTTCCTCTGGACGGGCGAATCACTGTCATGTTTCTTCTTGTGCACAGTGAGGTTTGATTTGGTGGAGTAGCACTGGAGACAGATGTCACACTTGAAAGGTTTTTCTCCGGTGTGTACTCTGGTGTGACTCTCATATTTGCCTACAAAATGAGGAAAAAAGAAAAGCAATGACTCAGACAGAGACAACTGTAACTGCACAATTTACACAATTTACAAAAGCTTGGGCTCCGTATGATTTTTTGGTTTATTTTATTTTATTATTTATTTATTTGGAAAAAACACTTTTATTTAGCAAGAGCCAATTAAATTAATAATGCTATAGTTTTTACATTGTTAAATCTTTTAAACTTTATATTCATTAAACACTCATGAAAAAAATATATCATGGTTTCGATAAAAATACTAAGCAGCACAACTGTTTCAAAATGTATAATAATAAAAAGTTTTTCTTGAGCAGCAAATCATATTAAAATGATTTCTGAGGGATCTTGTGACACTGAAGACTGGAGCAATGAAGTAAAAAAAAATTCAGCTTTGCATCACAGGGATAAATTATATATATAAAATTACTTTTTAATATTATTTTTTTTATTTAATATTTTATTATTTTTGATCAAATAAATGCAGCACTGGTGAGCATTAAGAGACTTTAAAAATTAAATAAATAAAAATAATAATTATTTTTGGTGTTTGGCTTAGTGTTATGTTAGAATCATTATTATACTCTCATATCTTTTGTTCTTTAATATATTGTTTTTAGCTTTATTTTTTGTTTTCATTTAAATGGTAAGTTTTGAAATTTAGTATTATGCATTTGTCATTTTTATTTACTTTTTTTATTTAAAAAAAAAAGTGTGTATATATAGTATTTATAAAGTGTTATCTTTTAGTTTTGGATCGGTTTTAGTTGTTTTAATACTAGAATTGATTGCTTCTGTTGTCCTCATTTGTAAGTCGCTTTGGATAAAAGCGTCTGTTAAATGACTAAATATAAACATAATATATAAATATAAGAATCAACCCCAAGCTTTTGAACTTTGTCATTAATATACTTCTTAAAAAAAATTTTTTTTTTTAATGTCACTGATCCTTCCATCAGTCTTTACATCACAGCTCTCACCTATGCGATCAAAGGTCTTCTCACATTTGGGACACTTGAGAGTCTTTTTGTTAGCGCTCTGGATAATAACAGGCGCCAGTCCTTCAGGAAACACGTGACCTGTGACCTCCGTCGCTTGGCTGTGCTCCTCAACAGCACGGCTGGATGTCGGTTCGTTCTCCTCCTGGGCTTCAGTCTGCTCTACAGCCTTACTGAGCTCAGCCACATGCTCCTCATCTTGCTTCTCATCGTCTTCACATTCTGCCTCCTCGACCGTTTCTTCTCGCCCCTCTTTACTACTTTGTTCTTCCTGCTCATTCTGTTGCTCCTCCTCACTTTCATCATCCTCTTCCTCCTCCTCAAAAGCAGCGGCATCATCCTTTAGAGTTTTTTGACCAGGTTTTCCAGACGGGACGTGGCCATTTTCGCTCTCCCGGCTCTCAAATTTAGCAGGGGTCCTCCTCTGACGGGCGGATCTGCGTGTAGTGACCGCAGATGTGCTTGCCATGTTTTGCTCTTCCTCAGCCTGACAACCAGCGCTGTGCGTCTTAGCCAGGTGATTCTCCAGAGACTTCTTATAGCAGAAGGTGCGACTGCAAAAAGAGCATTGAGCTCCTGCTGAAGTCTGGGCATCTGGAGTCTCCGCTGGAACCTGCAGAACATCACTTTCTTCATCAACATGATCTGGTGTCGCCCGCTTTGCTAAAAGGTTTACCGCTTCCATCATGTCCAGAAAACAGGCAGCCTCTGCCAAAGCAGGAATCTGGCTTTCTGAAACTTCAAATTCTGACGTGTACACGAAGTTGAGCAAATGTCCAAAGGTGGAGACCTCAATGTTATCAATGGTAACATGCCGCAGTTCAGGGTTTTCACTGAACTTGGCATGAAAATAGCCACTGCCGAAAGCCAAAACCACCTTGTGTGCACGATACGTCTTCCCACAGACCGTGACGGTTATGTCACAGAATGACGGCAGCTTCTGACGGTCTTCGTTCAAGAACTTCAAGAAACAGCTATCAGTTTGGGATAATCTCAGATGCATCTTTTCCTGTGAAGAGTCTTTAATGGCATCGCTCCTGGCATCACACGCCGCTGACCCTTCAGATGTTGTTGTCCCCTGTGTTTCTTTGCTGCTGATATCCTTCACTTTTGCCTGCTGAAGTGGATTGACTTTCTTCTTCATGTTTAGGGTTAATGTTCCACTGAAAAAGTGTCAGTGAAATAACATTATAGGACTTTTACACAAACATTGATTATTCAGTAATGCAGTGAAACTGAAAAACAATGATGTTTAGTTTTAAAGAATTATTTTGCGTCAGTCTGTTCAACATGTTATTGTATTGTCTGCTTCTTCTATTATGTCGTTGATTATGTTTTCAGTTTTAACAATCAATAGTGCAAACACTGTTAAATAAAAATGTGTACTGTCATGTAGTTTATTATAAATATTGATACATCTAGTCATTCCGCTGCTTGAAGAATGAATTAAGAATACATAATTGTTTCAGGCAGACTATTGTCTCCATCTACTGAAGAAAATCTGAGAGTTTATAGTGCTGACAAAAACTAATTTTGCATCCAACACGTATTAATTTCATTGCCATTTTGTTTTTGTGGTGTTACTACTAATACAACCATCTTAAATGAGGGAAATTATCTAAAAATCCCAAACAATTTTTAAAGAGGATCTTCAACACGATGGATGACTCTGATATCTTTTTTGTATCTGATGCCGCTGACAATAATTAGGGACACTGCTTGTGAAACTGAAGATATATATTATAATATTTAATATAAATGTACCTATTTGTTTAATCAAGATATAGTACAAATGTTTATTTTAAAAATGCATATTATTATTATTTAACTTTAACATGCATTACAATGAAAAAGTAACATCAAAACTTTGATCAAATAAAGTGTAAATACAAATAAATGTCAGATTTGTGTTAAGTACATCCTAATGGATTCATTTTAATGTTGCTTTACAAAACAAACAAAACGATAAAAACAACAATGAAATATTGGCTTAAACTTGGACTAAATGATTAATGTTGATTAATAATAATAATTTTTAACATAATAATTTCATTGAGTCACGCGCATGAACTTCTGTGTCTGTCTGTCTGTCTGTCTCTCTCTGTGTGTGTGTGTGTGTGTGTCTGTGTCTGTAGAGTTAGTGACATGCAGCCTGTAACTTTAGACAGAAAGAAGAACTGACAATCCCATAACGTTTTTCTTGCAGTTTTGCACTGGGTCGATGGGAACGGCACAACGAAACAAACACATTGCAACATGATCAGCAAGCATTACACTGTACACACGATTCCAAAATCTAGCACCCTGCGAATGAGGACAATGCAAATCCGAAGTGAACTACCCCTTGCGGCCCCCCATTATGTCATGCGCCCACAGGGCCCCTCCACAACAGGAGTGCGTTGACAAACGACCCTAAAATGGCCCATGGCAAACTGCAAACAGCGACTTATTTTCCAGTTCCAGTCTTACCTTTGAATAGATTAAACATGCGGTGGTGTTTTGAAGAGGTCGCTTATTTTGTCTTTGTATACAAATAACAAAGTACACGTTTTTTTTCGGATTATAAACGCATTGTGTCCTTTTTACATCGTCCAGGGTTCCGACGTCTCAACAAGCTGTTTAGTCATTGGCTAAGAGCGAAACGTCTTCCTGTTTCATAGGTTAAAATATATAGCTTATTCATCCTCCGAAAATATTATTTATGTAACCTTAAATTTAATTTAAGTTAATAGTGCATATGTTTTAGTTTATAAATAACAACAACAAAAACAACAACAACAATAAACGTATCACGACGTCGTCCAGATGAAACACAGCATTGTGGGTAATGTAGTTGGCTGGTGAATAGCGCTGGTGTGCGCGCGCGTTGTACGCAACTTTCCCGTCCGAAATATCCAGTTTCATGATGATTTTCTCTCTCTCTCTCTCTCCACACACAGGTATTTGTTGCATTTGTAGCAGCAGGTAAATGTGTTTTCACTTACTGTCATCTACAAGCGAACTACAATGAGAATATCCAACACTGAGCCTGTAAATGGTTTATTTTTATTGCACAGTACCAATAACCTCACCCCTCGAACCCTTTGTAGGAAAATTATGATTACTTGCACTGCACACTTATTGTGGTGGTCCTGAACTGTAATCTGACTAAGTTTGGACCGACTCTATAGCTCTATACCACCAGTTTAAAAAATCACTTTTCTTTCAGTTAGCTATAACATTTGAATCCTCTGTCCTGAAAATAAATTTAGTTCATCTGATTACTGTTCGCATGCTGATCTTACAATAAGATTTACATTAAGCCCATTACAGTAGCCACCATTTTGAAATGTACTGTATTTTGATTATTTTTTCCAATTCTCTTTCAAATTGTGTCCAGTTCTCAATGAATTTGGCTCAGATGGCCATTAGACTGAACCAACTGAGATAACTCTGTTCAAAAGTTACAGTACGCTAACACAATGTTAGCAATGTTGACCCAAAATTGGATGAAAGGCTGTATCTCAGTAACATTTCAATCTATTGAAACGAAACTCGGTAGGCTTCATTAGCTCTATGATCTGAGGGTACCTGCCAAATAGGTCATGAAATCTGAAAAATGGCTATGCTTGCTTATAACTTGTAAAATGCTTGTCAGAAATGCACTCTTAAAAATAAAGGTTCTTTATCGGCATCAATGGTTCCACAAAGAACCTTTACCATCCTTTTCATTCCACAAAAGGTTCTTTACAGTCAAAAAAGGTTCTTTAGATTATTAAAATTGTGACCCTAGACCACAAAACCAGTCTTAAGTCGCTGGGGTATATTTGTAGCAATAGCCAACAATACATTGTATGGGTCAAAATTATCGATCTTTCTTTTATGCCAAAAATCATTAGGATATTAAGTAAAGATCATGTTCCATGAAGATATTTTGTAAATTTCTTACCGTAAATGTATCAAAACTTAATTTTTGATTAGTAATATGCATTGCTAAGAACTTCATTTGGACAACTTTAAAGGCGATTTTCTCAATATTTGGATTTTTTTGCACCCTCAGATTCCAGATGTTCAAATCTCAGCCAAATATTGTCCGATCCTAACAAACCATACATCAGTGGTAAACTCATTTATTCAGGTTTCAGATGATGCATAAATCGACACTTATGACTGGTTTTGTGGCCCAAGGTCACAAATGTTCTTCATACTAAGAAAAAATGGTTCTTTTAAGAAATGTTCACTAAAGGTTCTTTGGGGAACCAAAACTGGTTCTTTTATGGCATCACTGTGAAAACCCCCTTTTTGAACCTTTGTTTTTAAGAGTGTGTGTTCCTTGGGTCATGCAAATTTTTATTCAGATTTGGATTCATTTCCTGTACGTCGTTTTGAAATTTGTTGTAAATATCAATATATTTTCATCGTTTTTACGTAGCCTACCTGCACAAAATTAGGTATAAATCATTGACAATATGTCCTGAAGGTGCCTGACAAGTTTAAAAACTAACATTCCAAAGGCTTTTTACCAAAATGCTTATATGTTTTCTTGCTGATCCCTATTTGTAGTTAATTCTGATTCTGATTCTTCACTATTCTACACATTTAAAAAATAATCGTTAAAGTCTAAATAGTAAATTATGCCATTATAGTAGAGTTCTACTGTCTAAGAATTGCTAATAACTTATGTAATTTCAGAGCTGCATACGGTCCATAAGGTGAGGATGCGTGAGCTCTCTTAGATTAGCCGTGGCTCCTGTCCCTGGCCTCACACCAGTTCATTAGACATGTAAGTGCATTACCATAATCCTAAGGGTTGCGGTGAACCCACTGAGAAGTCAGTCCATCCTAAACACAGATGAATGAGGAAGAGCCAAGGAAGTCTGTGAGGGTAATGGTGTTTTACAAAGCTGGTTTTAGGTCTCCTGCATGTTTACTCTGTTTATAACTAAGATCATGTCAAGAGCGGGCATTTCTTTCTGGATTGTCCTGTTGCTCTATGCAGGTAACAATTTCATAACAGTTTTATCTTGTACCATAATTATGGATTACATTAGAAACTTGTTTGTGCTTTTTGTAGGAGGTTATTGTTAGTAGACCTGTGCATTGATTAAACTACTTGTAGCCCATGAATGCATGATGCTTTTGTTCCATAAATCCTCACTCGTGTGATTTTAATAGTATTGGAGAGTATGTGATTGCAGTGCTTCTATTAAAGCAAATCATCATATTTTGCCCAAAATTTGAAGTTCATGAAGCACGAAATCTGTAAAAAAAAATCAGTTGAAAGAACAGCGTTAACTTGGTATATATACTTAATAATATTCTTAACAGTATACATACTGTTGTGTTTATTGACTTAATTAAAGTTGATCTGTGATTTCATTGGACTAATATAAACACAAAAATGATATTGCTTGTACATGCAAGTTCAATCATTTTAAATTAAGTTGATTAAGCTAATTAAATTAAGGGAATATATTATGTAATCGTGACTTAGAACTGTTAGAACTTTTTATAATTTTTGGGCAAACTGAAAAAGTTAGGTACTTCTATACACCAAAATAAGTTGTATATACTAATTTAAATATTTATCCTTTATAAGATTGTAAAACAAAGATTGAAGTGCATTTTACAATAAAAATACATTGCTATGTGAAAATCTTTCTACTTCAAAATGTTATATTTAATTCAATGTGTTACTTGCCTTTTTTCATAATTATTTGTGAATTTAACTAAATATTTCTGAGTGAAAATGTTCTAAGTAAATCTTACACCATACTTTCCCAAAAAGTTCCCATACTTTGCCCAAAAACACAAATTATTCAACACTTAAGCATGTTCAGCAGCCAGCTAGTTAGACCCTCGCCAACAAACTTAACATTGCAAATACAACCTGTTTAATATTTTAAGTTGCTATGTAAAGTTTAAGAACATACCAAATACTATTAAATTATTGTTGATTTTTTCCATTTAAATTATGATCAAAAACATATGTAATTGAAAAAAAAAAAAATCTGATTTCATGATTTATTCATCCTCATGTTGTTCCAAACCAGTATGACTTCTTTCTTTTGTAGAACACAAAAGATGATACTTTGAAAAATGTCTCTATGTTTTTTGTCCATACAGTGAAAGTCAGTAGAGTACAGTGTTATTTTGGACATCATTGACGTATGGACAAAAACACTTGGGAATTTTAGTGTGTGTGTGTGTGTGTGTGTGTTCCACAATGGAAAGTAACACAGTTTTGGAACAGCATGAGGATGAGCAAATGATGAGAGAATTTTCATTTTTGTGTGAATGTGATATCTCAGACAGATATAAGAAATCAATTAGTATTTGTCAATGATGTTCACAACACTTTAAAACTTCTTGCTTGTTCTCAGCCTCAGGAGTCTGCAGTGAGGAGAATATCGATGGATGCGATATGAACCCGTGCATGAACGGTGGCGTGTGCGAGAACCAGGATGGACAATACAAATGTGTCTGTTCCCAAACGAGCTATAATGAACACCTCTATGGAGGGCCGTACTGCACAGTAGTGCTGCTTGGCTGTGAACGTCACTGGTGCCAGAACGGTGCCACTTGCGATCCGTACCTGGACAAAGGACGGCATCGATACAGCTGCATCTGCCCTGAGGGTTTCACTGGAACGAAATGCCAGACGTCCACCACCTTCTCTTTTGAAGAAAGAGGATTCATGCAGGTCCAAACCAACCTCACTAATGCTTTGGACCCTTTGAATATCACTCTGAGTTTCCGCACGTTGCAGGCAGCGGGCATTCTGCTCCAGTGCCAAGTTGAAGATCAGCTTCTTACGCTGGAGTTAGTGGATGGAAGGCTACGGCATTTACTGCAGAGAGCAACGAAAGCTGAAATCGTTCTTCTAGAGCTCCCGTTGATCGTTTCTGATGGCCACTGGCACACGGTCAAGGCCTCACTGTGCAACAGCATGCTCGGGCTGAGTCTTACAGACCCGTCTTGCCTTCAGGACACATGTCATATGGAAGTACAGATCGATCAAGCAGAGTCCGAACTGGGTTCAGGTCTGTCCGAGTTGACTGGGATCCAGAATCTCTACATAGGTGGAAGAGGAGAGCAAGAGACTGCTTCAGGCTTTCTGGGATGTATGAGGGATGTGTGGTTGGATTCACGTGTAGTGGTGCCTGGATTGGGGCCGAGGACTCCCGCTAAGCAATTTAATGTGAAACAGGGCTGCAGTGACTGGGACCGCTGCAAGCAAAACCCATGCCAGAACAGAGGCAGATGTGTCAAGACTGGATGGAGGAGCTTTAGCTGCGAATGCCATCGGCCTTATGAGGGCGAGCACTGTTTAGATGGTATGATCGATCTTGCATTATACTACTTGGGTTAGTTTGCATATAACAGAATTGTCGATTTAAACACTTAAACGGATAGTTCACCCTAAAAGGAAAATTCTGTCATCATTTATTCACCCTCAAGTGGTTCCAAACCTGTATGAGTTTCTATCTTCTGTTGAACACAAAATAATTTTTTTAAAGAATGTTGGTAACCAAACAGTTGCATGTAGCCATTGATCTCTTTAAGTATTAATGTCATTGCAGTAGGTTCAAAATATCAAAACAAATGTGATCTGCAAACAAATTCTGCTACCTTTAAAATAAAATGTTCTAAAGAGGGGTAAATTAAAGGGGTGGTAAACGTTAGTTAGTGTGTAATGTTTCTGTTTGAGCATATATCTGCAAAGTTGCGGCGCTGAAAGTTCAATGCAAACGGAGATATCGTCTTTTAAAATTATGCCAGTTTAATGCCTACAAAAACGACTCAGAGACTACAACGAGTTACTTCCTGGGTCTGATACGTCACGGACCCAGATAAACCCCGCCCCCGGGAATATGCAACAAAGGGGGCGGGGCCATGCTGCCCTGCTTTAGAGAAGAGGAAGAGAAAACTAGGGGTGCATGTAAAAATCTATTCATATATGAATCACGATTCTGTCTTCTATCGATTCTAATGGATTCACAAGTTTCAAAATTAATGTTCTAAAACAGCCGTTCTTAATACTGTTCCTCGCGTCGCCCTGCTCTGCATCTCTCTCTCTCTCTCTCTCTCAGATCATCAGATCAGCTCCAACAAACTGTTCCATTTATACACTTATTTTCACATAGCAATGTGAAGCGTTATACATGGACGTGCGTGCGGTTGCCGTACTGTATTAAAGCTTTAATCAGGATAAAACCGTATGTAAAAAGCTAACAGAAGCAGTAGCATTTACAAATAACAGCGTATCTAAAAGTATGAACCAACAACAACAACAAAAAAAAAAACCCATACCATTAAGAGCCGTGCTTGCACAGGTTCTGCGCGATCCTCTTCACTAATATTCTCTGCGTCTCATTCGGGCTCAAATTGATAAGCAATATTGACCACGCCATTGTTTACAACACAACTGTAGCACATGCAGCTGAGGCAAGGGGCGGGACGTTCAGACGCACACTAGAGACCGTTTAACCAATCACAACACACTTTACCAGCTAACCAATCAGAGCCCATCACGTATTTCTGAGGGAGGGGCTTCATAAAACCAGGAAATAATCGGGGCGTTTATCAGAGAAGGGACAGAGAGGTGCGGAATAAAGGTAAATTATGTGAAAAATAATGCGTTTTTCAAAAAAATAAGCATGGACACATGTTTGACTGCACCCCATAAACACAATCAAGCCTAGAAAAAAACAGTCATAATAAAGTCAAAATAAAATGTCATTGAAGAACCATTTTTTGCTTCCCCAAAGATCCTTTAAGTGAACAGTTCTTAAACTAATCATTTTTTTTCTTAGTGTGAAGAATATTTTCAAAATCTAAAGAGCCCTTTTTTCACTATAAAAAACTATGGAATGATTCCATGGATGCTAAAGGTTCTTCATGGAATCACAGATGATTTTAAGAGTGTAGGACTTCTCTCAGAATTAGCTCCACTTTTTGAACCACTTATTCTACTTCAAGTTCACACAGGTGTCCTAACAGAGTAACTACAGGTGTAGTGCATCACATTAAATATGAATGAGTGGACGATCCACTAAGCTTTGACAACCTGAATGCTTCTTCATTTAGAAAAATATATCTATTGGAGTATCATTTAAAATCTTCATGACATGTTGTTATTCTTGAAAAGTGTGCTTGTTCTCTTTCTTTCTTCTTTTGTTTTGTTTTCTTTTACATAATTGTCATTTGTTTTGATATATGCAATGACATTCACAAGTCTCCAAATACTGTAGACTGTGCTACAAATACTATTTAAAGTTGCCTATTTCTGATTAAACCAAGATAAAATTTGAAATAATTTAGAATGAACATTGATCTTTGGGCACCATTATCTCTACAACAACGTCACTGATAAAACTGCTTAGCAGGAAATCTAAATGTAAAGCCCATCAGAGGGTCAAATTTAGTGCCAAGACATAGAATGAGATTAGATTAGAAGAAAACAGGCATCCACACGCTCAGACACACACTCGTGCAAAAGCAAACGGATGGCAAAGGGAAGGTTAAACCGGCTGCACCTGAACTGTGGATTAAAGAAACGTGAGATCAACAGGTGTTTTTAATCCATGCTGATTTATAAAACAGATCCTGCCAAGAAAGTAACCACCAGTGATTTATCTGAGATGTATCTCACGCTCAGCGTCAGAGAGCAACACAACATATTTATTGAATTATTATTATTACAATGACATGTTATTGTATGTTATTGCGTCAAGAACAATAATAATAAATAATTTATTTGTAATATAACAAAATAATAATGATGATAAAACATTCAATTTTGTTATATTTGACTGTCACATTTGATTTTGATTTGTTTATTATTAATAATAATACGTTGAATAATATAAATAATTATATCTATATTTGGTCATTCTATT